>NC_133549.1:2768922-3088215 GCF_048773025.1 Camelus bactrianus | reverse complement strand
AAACTACACTCCATACATATATATGGGGAGGTACTCGCTCCAACTCGGTTTTACAGTGAAAACTGCAGGAACTTCAAACCGGCACTAGGAAACACACTGAAAAACTAGAGTAAAAGTTTCTCCTGCAACCCGTTCCCTTTGTGCTAGATGAACGAACGTCTCTCCACATGCTCAGTTCTGAGAGATAAGTGTGTGTGAAAGCCGTCCTTCAACTAGATTGTTGGGAACACAAAGTTCCTTTTCAGTTGCAAACTACACTCCATACATATATATGGGGAGGTACTAGCTCCAACTCGGTTTTACAGTGAAATCTGCAGGAACTTCAAACCGGCACTAGGAAACACACTGAAAAACCAGAGTAAAAGTTTCTCCTGCAACCCGTTCCCTTTGTGCTAGATGAACGAACGTCTCTCCACATGCTCAGTTCTGAGAGATAAGTGTGTGTGAAAACCGTCCTTCAACTAGATTGTTGGGAACACAAAGTTCCTTTTCAGTTGCAAACTACACTCCATACATATATATGGGGAGGTACTAGCTCCAACTCGGTTTTACAGTGAAAACTGCAGGAACTTCAAACCGGCACTAGGAAACACACTGAAAAACTAGAGTAAAAGTTTCTCCTGCAACCCGTTCCCTTTGTGCTAGATGAACGAACGTCTCTCCACATGCTCAGTTCTAGAGATAATTGTGTGTGAAAGCCGTCCTTCAACTAGATTGTTGGGAACACAAAGTTCCTTTTCAGTTGCAAACTACACTCCATACATATATATGGGGAGGTACTAGCTCCAACTCGGTTTTACAGTGAAAACTGCAGGAACTTCAAACCGGCACTAGGAAACACACTGAAAAACTAGAGTAAAAGTTTCTCCTGCAACCCGTTCCCTTTGTGCTAGATGAACGAACGTCTCTCCACATGCTCAGTTCTGAGAGATAAGTGTGTGTGAAAGCCGTCCTTCAACTAGATTGTTGGGAACACAAAGTTCCTTTTCAGTTGCAAACTACACTCCATACATATATATGGGGAGGTACTAGCTCCAACTCGGTTTTACAGTGAAAACTGCAGGAACTTCAAACCGGCACTAGGAAACACACTGAAAAACTAGAGTAAAAGTTTCTCCTGCAACCCGTTCCCTTTGTGCTAGATGAACGAAAGTCTCTCCACATGCTCAGTTCTGAGAGATAAGTGTGTGTGAAAGCCGTCCTTCAACTAGATTGTTGGGAACACAAAGTTCCTTTTCAGTTGCAAACTACACTCCATATATATATATGGGGAGGTACTAGCCCCAACTCGGTTGTACAGTGAAAACTGCAGGAACTTCAAACCGGCACTAGGAAACACACTGAAAAACTAGAGTAAAAGTTTCTCCTGCAACCCGTTCCCTTTGTGCTAGATGAACGAACGTCTCTCCACATGCTCAGTTCTGAGAGATAAGTGTGTGTGAAAGCCGTCCTTCAACTAGATTGTTGGGAACACAAATTTCCTTTTCAGTTGCAAACTACACTCCATACATATATATGGGGAGGTACTAGCTCCAACTCGGTTTTACAGTGAAAACTGCAGGAACTTCAAACCGGCACTAGGAAACACACTGAAAAACTAGAGTAAAAGTTTCTCCTGAATCCCGTTCCATTTGAGCTAGATGAACAAACGTCTCTCCACATGCTCAGTTCTGAGAGATAAGTGTGTGTGAAAGCCGTCCTTCAACTAGATTGTTGGGAACACAAAGTTCCTTTTCAGTTGCAAACTACACTCCATACATATATATGGATAGGTACTAGCTCCAACTCGGTTTTACAGTGAAAACTGCAGGAACTTCAAACCGGCACTAGGAAACACACTGAAAAACTAGAGTAAAAGTTTCTCCTGCAACCCGTTCCCTTTGTGCTAGATGAACGAACGTCTCTCCACATGCTCAGTTCTGAGAGATAAGTGTGTGTGAAAGCCGTCCTTCAACTAGATTGTTGGGAACACAAAGTTCCTTTTCAGTTGCAAACTACACTCCATACATATATATGGGGAGGTACTAGCTCCAACTCGGTTTTACAGTGAAATCTGCAGGAACTTCAAACCGGCACTAGGAAACACACTGAAAACCAGAGTAAAAGTTTCTCCTGCAACCCATTCCCTTTGTGCTAGATGAACGAACGTCTCTCCACATGCTCAGTTCTGAGAGATAAGTGTGTGTGAAAGCCGTCCTTCAACTAGATTGTTGGGAACACAAAGTTCCTTTTCAGTTGCAAACTACACTCCATACATATATATGGGGAGGTACTAGCTCCAACTCTGTTTTACAGTGAAAACTGCAGGAACTTCAAACCGGCACTAGGAAACACACTGAAAAACTAGAGTAAAAGTTTCTCCTGCAACCCGTTCCCTTTGTGCTAGATGAACGAACGTCTCTCCACATGCTCAGTTCTAGAGATAATTGTGTGTGAAAGCCGTCCTTCAACTAGATTGTTGGGAACACAAAGTTCCTTTTCAGTTGCAAACTACACTCCATACATATATATGGGGAGGTACTAGCTCCAACTCGGTTTTACAGTGAAAACTGCAGGAACTTCAAACCGGCACTAGGAAACACACTGAAAAACTAGAGTAAAAGTTTCTCCTGCAACCCGTTCCCTTTGTGCTAGATGAACGAACGTCTCTCCACATGCTCAGTTCTGAGAGATAAGTGTGTGTGAAAGCCGTCCTTCAACTAGATTGTTGGGAACACAAAGTTCCTTTTCAGTTGCAAACTACACTCCATACATATATATGGGGAGGTACTAGCTCCAACTCGGTTTTACAGTGAAAACTGCAGGAACTTCAAACCGGCACTAGGAAACACACTGAAAAACTAGAGTAAAAGTTTCTCCTGCAACCCGTTCCCTTTGTGCTAGATGAACGAAAGTCTCTCCACATGCTCAGTTCTGAGAGATAAGTGTGTGTGAAAGCCGTCCTTCAACTAGATTGTTGGGAACAAAAAGTTCCTTTTCAGTTGCAAACTACACTCCATAAATATATATGGGGAGGAACTAGCTCCAACTCGGTTTTACACTGAAAACTGCAGGATCTTCAAATCGGCACTAGGAAACACACTGAAAAACTAGAGTAAAAGTTTCTCCTGCAACCCGTTCCCTTTGTGCTAGATGAACGAACGTCTCTCCACATGCTCAGTTCTGAGAGATAAGTGTGTGTGAAAGCCTACCTTCAACTAGATTGTTGGGAACACAAAGTTCCTTTTCAGTTGCAAACTACACTCCATACATATATATGGGGAGGTACTAGCTCCAACCCGGTTTTACAGTGAAAACTGCAGGAACTTCAAACCGGCACTAGGAAACACACTGAAATACCAGAGTAAAAGTTTCTCCTGCAACCCGTTCCCTTTGTGCTAGATGAACGAACGTCTCTCCGCATGCTCAGTTCTGAGAGATAAGTGTGTGTGAAAGCCGTCCTTCAACTAGATTGTTGGGAACACAAAGTTACTTTTCAGTTGCAAACTACACTCCATACATATATATGGGGAGGTACTAGCTCCAACTCGGTTTTACAGTGAAAACTGCAGGAACTTCAAACCGGCACTAGGAAACACACTGAGAAACTAGAGTAAAAGTTTCTCCTGCAACCCGTTCCTTTGTGCTAGATGAACGAACGTCTCTCCACATGCTAAGTTCTGAGAGATAAGTGTGTGTGAAAGCCGTCCTTCAACTAGATTGTTGGGAACACAAAGTTCCTTTTCAGTTGCAAACTACACTCCATACATATATATGGGGAGGTAATAGCTCCAACCCGGTTTTACAGTGAAAACTGCAGGAACTTCAAACCGGCACTAGGAAACACACTGAGAAACTAGAGTAAAAGTTTCTCCTGCAACCCGTTCCCTTTGTGCTAGATGAACGAACGTCTCTCCACATGCTCAGTTCTGAGAGATAAGTGTGTGTGAAAGCCGTCCTTCAACTAGATTGTTGGGAACACAAAGTTCCTTTTCAGTTGCAAACTACACTCCATACATATATATGGGGAGGTACTAGCTCCAACTCGGTTTTAAAGTGAAAACTGCAGGAACTTCAAACCGGCACTAGGAAACACACTGAAAAACCAGAGTAAAAGTTTCTCCTGCAACCCGTTCCCTTTGTGCTAGATGAACGAACGTCTCTCCACATGCTCAGTTCTGAGAGATAAGTGTGTGTGAAAGCCGTCCTTCAACTAGATTGTTGGGAACACAAAGTTCCTTTTAAGTTGCAAACTACACTCCATACATATATATGGGGAGGTAGTAGCTCCAACTCGGTTTTACACTGAAAACTGCAGGAACTTCAAACCGGCACTAGGAAACACACTGAAAAACTAGAGTAAAAGTTTCTCCTGCAACCCGTTCCCTTTGTGCTAGATGAACGAACGTCTCTCCACATGCTCAGTTCTGAGAGATAAGTGTGTGTGAAAGCCGTCCTTCAACTAGATTGTTGGGAACACAAAGTTCCTTTTCAGTTGCAAACTACACTCCATACATATATATGGGGAGGTACTAGCTCCAACTCGGTTTACAGTGAAAACTGCAGGAACTTCAAACCGGCACTAGGAAACACACTGAAAAACTAGAGTAAAAGTTTCTCCTGCAACCCGTTCCCTTTGTGCTAGATGAACGAAAGTCTCTCCACATGCTCAGTTCTGAGAGATAAGTGTGTGTGAAAGCCGTCCTTCAACTAGATTGTTGGGAACACAAAGTTCCTTTTCAGTTGCAAACTACACTCCATACATATATATGGGGAGGTACTAGCTCCAACTCGGTTTTACAGTGAAAACTGCAGGAACTTCAAACCGGCACTAGGAAACACACTGAAAAACTAGAGTAAAAGTTTCTCCTGCAACCCGTTCCCTTTGTGCTAGATGAACGAACGTCTCTCCACATGCTCAGTTCTGAGAGATAAGTGTGTGTGAAAGCCGTCCTTCAACTAGATTGTTGGGAACACAAAGTTCCTTTTCAGTTGCAAACTACACTCCATACATATATATGGGGAGGTACTAGCTCCAACTCGGTTTTACACTGAAAACTGCAGGAACTTGAAACCGGCACTAGGAAACACACTGAAAAACTAGAGTAAAAGTTTCTCCTGCAACCCGTTCCCTTTGTGCTAGATGAACGAACGTCTCTCCACATGCTCAGTTCTGAGAGATAAGTGTGTGTGAAAGCCGTCCTTCAACTAGATTGTTGGGAACACAAAGTTCCTTTTCAGTTGCAAACTACACTCCATACATATATATGGGGAGGTACTAGCTCCAACCCGGTTTTACAGTGAAAACTGCAGGAACTTCAAACCGGCACTAGGAAACACACTGAAAAACCAGAGTAAAAGTTTCTCCTGCAACCCGTTCCCTTTGTGCTAGATGAACGAACGTCTCTCCGCATGCTCAGTTCTGAGAGATAAGTGTGTGTGAAAGCCGTCCTTCAACTAGATTGTTGGGAACACAAAGTTCCTTTTCAGTTGCAAACTACACTCCATACATATATATGGGGAGGTACTAGCTCCAACTCGGTTTTACAGTGAAAACTGCAGGAACTTCAAACCGGCACTAGGAAACACACTGAGAAACTAGAGTAAAAGTTTCTCCTGCAACCCGTTCCCTTTGTGCTAGATGAACGAACGTCTCTCCACATGCTCAGTTCTGAGAGATAAGTGTGTGTGAAAGCCGTCCTTCAACTAGATTGTTGGGAACACAAAGTTCCTTTTCAGTTGCAAACTACACTCCATACATATATATGGGGAGGTACTAGCTCCAACTCGGTTTTACAGTGAAAACTGCAGGAACTTCAAACCGGCACTAGGAAACACACTGAAAAACTAGAGTAAAAGTTTCTCCTGCAACCCGTTCCCTTTGTGCTAGATGAACGAACGTCTCTCCACATGCTCAGTTCTGAGAGATAAGTGTGTGTGAAAGCCGTCCTTCAACTAGATTGTTGGGAACACAAAGTTCCTTTTCAGTTGCAAACTACACTCCATACATATATATGGGGAGGTACTAGCTCCAACTCGGTTTTACACTGAAAACTGCAGGAACTTCAAACCGGCACTAGGAAACACACTGAAAAACTAGAGTAAAAGTTTCTCCTGCAACCCTTTCCCTTTGTGCTAGATGAACGAACGTCTCTCCACATGCTCAGTTCTGAGAGATAAGTGTGTGTGAAAGCCATCCTTCAACTAGATTGTTGGGAACACAAAGTTCCTTTTCAGTTGCAAACTACACTCCATACATATATATGGGGAGGTACTAGCACCAACTCGGTTTTACAGTGAAAACTGCAGGAACTTCAAACCGGCACTAGGAAACACACTGAAAAACCAGAGTAAAAGTTTCTCCTGCAACCCGTTCCCTTTGTGCTAGATGAACGAACGTCTCTCCACATGCTCAGTTCTGAGAGATAAGTGTGTGTGAAAGCCGTCCTTCAACTAGATTGTTGGGAACACAAATTTCCTTTTCAGTTGCAAACTACACTCCATACATATATATGGGGAGGTACTAGCTCCAACTCGGTTTTACACTGAAAACTGCAGGAACTTCAAACCGGCACTAGGAAACACACTGAAAAACTAGAGTAAAAGTTTCTCCTGCAACCCGTTCCCTTTGTGCTAGATGAACGAACGTCTCTCCACATGCTCAGTTCTGAGAGATAAGTGTGTGTGAAAGCCGTCCTTCAACTAGATTGTTGGGAACACAAAGTTCCTTTTCAGTTGCAAACTACACTCCATACATATATATGGGGAGGTACTAGCTCCAACTCGGTTTTACAGTGAAAACTGCAGGAACTTCAAACCGGCACTAGGAAACACACTGAAAAACTAGAGTAAAAGTTTCTCCTGCAACCCGTTCCCTTTGTGCTAGATGAACGAACGTCTGTCCACATGCTCAGTTCTGAGAGATAAGTGTGTGTGAAAGCCGTCCTTCAACTAGATTGTTGGGAACACAAAGTTCCTTTTCAGTTGCAAACTACACTCCATACATATATATGGGGAGGTACTAGCTCCAACTCGGTTTTACAGTGAAAACTGCAGGAACTTCAAACCGGCACTAGGAAACACACTGAAAAACTAGAGTAAAAGTTTCTCCTGCAACCCGTTCCCTTTGTGCTAGATGAACGAAAGTCTCTCCACATGCTCAGTTCTGAGAGATAAGTGTGTGTGAAAGCCGTCCTTCAACTAGATTGTTGGGAACACAAAGTTCCTTTTCAGTTGCAAACTACACTCCATACATATATATGGGGAGGTACTAGCTCCAACTCGGTTTTACAGTGAAAACTGCAGGAACTTCAAACCGGCACTAGGAAACACACTGAAAAACTAGAGTAAAAGTTTCTCCTGCAACCCGTTCCCTTTGTGCTAGATGAACGAACGTCTCTCCACATGCTCAGTTCTGAGAGATAAGTGTGTGTGAAAGCCGTCCTTCAACTAGATTGTTGGGAACACAAAGTTCCTTTTCAGTTGCAAACTACACTCCATACATATATATGGGGAGGTACTAGCTCCAACTCGGTTTTACACTGAAAACTGCAGGAACTTGAAACCGGCACTAGGAAACACACTGAGAAACTAGAGTAAAAGTTTCTCCTGCAACCCGTTCCCTTTGTGCTAGATGAACGAACGTCTCTCCACATGCTCAGTTCTGAGAGATAAGTGTGTGTGAAAGCCGTCCTTCAACTAGATTGTTGGGAACACAAAGTTCCTTTTCAGTTGCAAACTACACTCCATACATATATATGGGGAGGTACTAGCTCCAACTCGGTTTTACAGTGAAAACTGCAGGAACTTCAAACCGGCACTAGGAAACACACTGAAAAACTAGAGTAAAAGTTTCTCCTGCAACCCGTTCCCTTTGTGCTAGATGAACGAACGTCTCTCCACATGCTCAGTTCTGAGAGATAAGTGTGTGTGAAAGCCGTCCTTCAACTAGATTGTTGGGAACACAAAGTTCCTTTTCAGTTGCAAACTACACTCCATACATATATATGGGGAGGTACTAGCTCCAACTCGGTTTTACACTGAAAACTGCAGGAACTTCAAACCGGCACTAGGAAACACACTGAAAAACTAGAGTAAAAGTTTCTCCTGCAACCCTTTCCCTTTGTGCTAGATGAACGAACGTCTCTCCACATGCTCAGTTCTGAGAGATAAGTGTGTGTGAAAGCCATCCTTCAACTAGATTGTTGGGAACACAAAGTTCCTTTTCATTTGCAAACTACACTCCATACATATATATGGGGAGGTACTAGCACCAACTCGGTTTTACAGTGAAAACTGCAGGAACTTCAAACCGGCACTAGGAAACACACTGAAAAACCAGAGTAAAAGTTTCTCCTGCAACCCGTTCCCTTTGTGCTAGATGAACGAACGTCTCTCCACATGCTCAGTTCTGAGAGATAAGTGTGTGTGAAAGCCGTCCTTCAACTAGATTGTTGGGAACACAAATTTCCTTTTCAGTTGCAAACTACACTCCATACATATATATGGGGAGGTACTAGCTCCAACTCGGTTTTACACTGAAAACTGCAGGAACTTCAAACCGGCAATAGGAAACACACTGAAAAACTAGAGTAAAAGTTTCTCCTGCAACCCGTTCCCTTTGTGCTAGATGAACGAACGTCTCTCCACATGCTCAGTTCTGAGAGATAAGTGTGTGTGAAAGCCGTCCTTCAACTAGATTGTTGGGAACACAAAGTTCCTTTTCAGTTGCAAACTACACTCCATACATATATATGGGGAGGTACTAGCTCCAACTCGGTTTTACAGTGAAAACTGCAGGAACTTCAAACCGGCACTAGGAAACACACTGAAAAACTAGAGTAAAAGTTTCTCCTGCAACCCGTTCCCTTTGTGCTAGATGAACGAACGTCTGTCCACATGCTCAGTTCTGAGAGATAAGTGTGTGTGAAAGCCGTCCTTCAACTAGATTGTTGGGAACACAAAGTTCCTTTTCAGTTGCAAACTACACTCCATACATATATATGGGGAGGTACTAGCTCCAACTCGGTTTTACAGTGAAAACTGCAGGAACTTCAAACCGGCACTAGGAAACACACTGAAAAACTAGAGTAAAAGTTTCTCCTGCAACCCGTTCCCTTTGTGCTAGATGAACGAAAGTCTCTCCACATGCTCAGTTCTGAGAGATAAGTGTGTGTGAAAGCCGTCCTTCAACTAGATTGTTGGGAACACAAAGTTCCTTTTCAGTTGCAAACTACACTCCATACATATATATGGGGAGGTACTAGCTCCAACTCGGTTTTACAGTGAAAACTGCAGGAACTTCAAACCGGCACTAGGAAACACACTGAAAAACTAGAGTAAAAGTTTCTCCTGCAACCCGTTCCCTTTGTGCTAGATGAACGAACGTCTCTCCACATGCTCAGTTCTGAGAGATAAGTGTGTGTGAAAGCCGTCCTTCAACTAGATTGTTGGGAACACAAAGTTCCTTTTCAGTTGCAAACTACACTCCATACATATATATGGGGAGGTACTAGCTCCAACTCGGTTTTACACTGAAAACTGCAGGAACTTGAAACCGGCACTAGGAAACACACTGAAAAACTAGAGTAAAAGTTTCTCCTGCAACCCGTTCCCTTTGTGCTAGATGAACGAACGTCTCTCCACATGCTCAGTTCTGAGAGATAAGTGTGTGTGAAAGCCGTCCTTCAACTAGATTGTTGGGAACACAAAGTTCCTTTTCAGTTGCAAACTACACTCCATACATATATATGGGGAGGTACTAGCTCCAACCCGGTTTTACAGTGAAAACTGCAGGAACTTCAAACCGGCACTAGGAAACACACTGAAAAACCAGAGTAAAAGTTTCTCCTGCAACCCGTTCCCTTTGTGCTAGATGAACGAACGTCTCTCCACATGCTCAGTTCTGAGAGATAAGTGTGTGTGAAAGCCGTCCTTCAACTAGATTGTTGGGAACACAAAGTTCCTTTTCAGTTGCAAACTACACTCCATACATATATATGGGGAGGTACTAGCTCCAACTCGGTTTTACAGTGAAAACTGCAGGAACTTCAAACCGGCACTAGGAAACACACTGAGAAACTAGAGTAAAAGTTTCTCCTGCAACCCGTTCCCTTTGTGCTAGATGAACGAACGTCTCTCCACATGCTCAGTTCTGAGAGATAAGTGTGTGTGAAAGCCGTCCTTCAACTAGATTGTTGGGAACACAAAGTTCCTTTTCAGTTGCAAACTACACTCCATACATATATATGGGGAGGTACTAGCTCCAACTCGGTTTTACAGTGAAAACTGCAGGAACTTCAAACCGGCACTAGGAAACACACTGAAAAACTAGAGTAAAAGTTTCTCCTGCAACCCGTTCCCTTTGTGCTAGATGAACGAACGTCTCTCCACATGCTCAGTTCTGAGAGATAAGTGTGTGTGAAAGCCGTCCTTCAACTAGATTGTTGGGAACACAAAGTTCCTTTTCAGTGGCAAACTACACTCCATACATATATATGGGGAGGTACTAGCTCCAACTCGGTTTTACACTGAAAACTGCAGGAACTTCAAACCGGCACTAGGAAACACACTGAAAAACTAGAGTAAAAGTTTCTCCTGCAACCCTTTCCCTTTGTGCTAGATGAACGAACGTCTCTCCACATGCTCAGTTCTGAGAGATAAGTGTGTGTGAAAGCCGTCCTTCAACTAGATTGTTGGGAACACAAAGTTCCTTTTCAGTTGCAAACTACACTCCATACATATATATGGGGAGGTACTAGCACCAACTCGGTTTTACAGTGAAAACTGCAGGAACTTCAAACCGGCACTAGGAAACACACTGAAAAACCAGAGTAAAAGTTTCTCCTGCAACCCGTTCCCTTTGTGCTAGATGAACGAACGTCTCTCCACATGCTCAGTTCTGAGAGATAAGTGTGTGTGAAAGCCGTCCTTCAACTAGATTGTTGGGAACACAAATTTCCTTTTCAGTTGCAAACTACACTCCATACATATATATGGGGAGGTACTAGCTCCAACTCGGTTTTACACTGAAAACTGCAGGAACTTCAAACCGGCACTAGGAAACACACTGAAAAACTAGAGTAAAAGTTTCTCCTGCAACCCGTTCCCTTTGTGCTAGATGAACGAACGTCTCTCCACATGCTCAGTTCTGAGAGATAAGTGTGTGTGAAAGCCGTCCTTCAACTAGATTGTTGGGAACACAAAGTTCCTTTTCAGTTGCAAACTACACTCCATACATATATATGGGGAGGTACTAGCTCCAACTCGGTTTTACAGTGAAAACTGCAGGAACTTCAAACCGGCACTAGGAAACACACTGAAAAACTAGAGTAAAAGTTTCCCCTGCAACCCGTTCCCTTTGTGCTAGATGAACGAACGTCTCTCCACATGCTCAGTTCTGAGAGATAAGTGTGTGTGAAAGCCGTCCTTCAACTAGATTGTTGGGAACACAAAGTTCCTTTTCAGTTGCAAACTACACTCCATACATATATATGGGGAGGTACTAGCTCCAACTCGGTTTTACAGTGAAAACTGCAGGAACTTCAAACCGGCACTAGGAAACACACTGAGAAACTAGAGTAAAAGTTTCTCCTGCAACCCGTTCCCTTTGTGCTAGATGAACGAACGTCTCTCCACATGCTCAGTTCTGAGAGATAAGTGTGTGTGAAAGCCGTCCTTCAACTAGATTGTTGGGAACACAAAGTTCCTTTTCAGTTGCAAACTACACTCCATACATATATATGGGGAGGTACTAGCTCCAACTCGGTTTTACAGTGAAAACTGCAGGAACTTGAAACCGGCACTAGGAAACACACTGAAAAACTAGAGTAAAAGTTTCTCCTGCAACCCGTTCCCTTTGTGCTAGATGAACGAACGTCTCTCCACATGCTCAGTTCTGAGAGATAAGTGTGTGTGAAAGCCGTCCTTCAACTAGATTGTTGGGAACACAAAGTTCCTTTTCAGTTGCAAACTACACTCCATACATATACATGGGGAGGTACTAGCTCCAACTCGGTTTTACAGTGAAAACTGCAGGAACTTCAAACCGGCACTAGGAAACACACTGAAAAACCAGAGTAAAAGTTCCTCCTGCAACCCGTTCCCTTTGTGCTAGATGAACGAACGTCTCTCCACATGCTCAGTTCTGAGAGATAAGTGTGTGTGAAAGCCGTCCTTCAACTAGATTGTTGGGAACACAAAGTTCCTTTTCAGTTGCAAACTACACTCCATACATATATATGGGGAGGTACTAGCTCCAACTCGGTTTTACACTGAAAACTGCAGGAACTTCAAACCGGCACTAGGAAACACACTGAAAAACTAGAGTAAAAGTTTCCCCTGCAACCCGTTCCCTTTGTGCTAGATGAACGAACGTCTCTCCACCTGCTCAGTTCTGAGAGATAAGTGTGTGTGAAAGCCGTCCTTCAACTAGATTGTTGGGAACACAAAGTTCCTTTTCAGTTGCAAACTACACTCCATACATATATATGGGGAGGTTCTAGCTCCAACTCGGTTTTACAGTGAAAACTGCAGGAACTTGAAACCGGCACTAGGAAACACACTGAAAAACTAGAGAAAAGTTTCTCCTGCAACCCGTTCCCTTTGTGCTAGATGAACGAACGTCTCTCCACATGCTCAGTTCTGAGAGATAAGTGTGTGTGAAAGCCGTCCTTCAACTAGATTGTTGGGAACACAAAGTTCCTTTTCAGTTGCAAACTACACTCCATACATATATATGGGGAGGTACTAGCTCCAACTCGGTTTTACAGTGAAAACTGCAGGAACTTCAAACCGGCACTAGGAAACACACTGAAAAACTAGAGTAAAAGGTTCCCCTGCAACCCGTTCCCTTTGTGCTAGATGAACGAACGTCTCTCCACATGCTCAGTTCTGAGAGATAAGTGTGTGTGAAAGCCGTCCTTCAACTAGATTGTTGGGAACACAAAGTTCCTTTTCAGTTGCAAACTACACTCCATACATATATATGGGGAGGTACTAGCTCCAACTCGGTTTTACAGTGAAAACTGCAGGAACTTCAAACCGGCACTAGGAAACACACTGAGAAACTAGAGTAAAAGTTTCTCCTGCAACCCGTTCCCTTTGTGCTAGATGAACGAACGTCTCTCCACATGCTCAGTTCTGAGAGATAAGTGTGTGTGAAAGCCGTCCTTCAACTAGATTGTTGGGAACACAAAGTTCCTTTTCAGTTGCAAACTACACTCCATACATATATATGGGGAGGTACTAGCTCCAACTCGGTTTTACAGTGAAAACTGCAGGAACTTGAAACCGGCACTAGGAAACACACTGAAAAACTAGAGTAAAAGTTTCTCCTGCAACCCGTTCCCTTTGTGCTAGATGAACGAACGTCTCTCCACATGCTCAGTTCTGAGAGATAAGTGTGTGTGAAAGCCGTCCTTCAACTAGATTGTTGGGAACACAAAGTTCCTTTTCAGTTGCAAACTACACTCCATACATATACATGGGGAGGTACTAGCTCCAACTCGGTTTTACAGTGAAAACTGCAGGAACTTCAAACCGGCACTAGGAAACACACTGAAAAACCAGAGTAAAAGTTCCTCCTGCAACCCGTTCCCTTTGTGCTAGATGAACGAACGTCTCTCCACATGCTCAGTTCTGAGAGATAAGTGTGTGTGAAAGCCGTCCTTCAACTAGATTGTTGGGAACACAAAGTTCCTTTTCAGTTGCAAACTACACTCCATACATATATATGGGGAGGTACTAGCTCCAACTCGGTTTTACACTGAAAACTGCAGGAACTTCAAACCGGCACTAGGAAACACACTGAAAAACTAGAGTAAAAGTTTCCCCTGCAACCCGTTCCCTTTGTGCTAGATGAACGAACGTCTCTCCACCTGCTCAGTTCTGAGAGATAAGTGTGTGTGAAAGCCGTCCTTCAACTAGATTGTTGGGAACACAAAGTTCCTTTTCAGTTGCAAACTACACTCCATACATATATATGGGGAGGTTCTAGCTCCAACTCGGTTTTACAGTGAAAACTGCAGGAACTTGAAACCGGCACTAGGAAACACACTGAAAAACTAGAGAAAAGTTTCTCCTGCAACCCGTTCCCTTTGTGCTAGATGAACGAACGTCTCTCCACATGCTCAGTTCTGAGAGATAAGTGTGTGTGAAAGCCATCCTTCAACTAGATTGTTGGGAACACAAAGTTCCTTTTCAGTTGCAAACTACACTCCATACATATATATGGGGAGGTACTAGCTCCAACTCGGTTTTACAGTGAAAACTGCAGGAACTTCAAACCGGCACTAGGAAACACACTGAGAAACTAGAGTAAAAGTTTCTCCTGCAACCCGTTCCCTTTGTGCTAGATGAACGAACGTCTCTCCACATGCTCAGTTCTGAGAGATAAGTGTGTGTGAAAGCCGTCCTTCAACTAGATTGTTGGGAACACAAAGTTCCTTTTCAGTTGCAAACTACACTCCATACATATATATGGGGAGGTACTAGCTCCAACTCGGTTTTACAGTGAAAACTGCAGGAACTTCAAACCGGCACTAGGAAACACACTGAAAAACCAGAGTAAAAGTTTCTCCTGCAACCCGTTCCCTTTGTGCTAGATGAACGAACGTCTCTCCACCTGCTCAGTTCTGAGAGATAAGTGTGTGTGAAAGCCGTTCTTCAACTAGATTGTTGGGAACACAAAGTTCCTTTTCAGTTGCAAACTACACTCCATACATATATATGGGGAGGTACTAGCTCCAACTCGGTTTTACACTGAAAACTGCAGGAACTTGAAACCGGCACTAGGAAACACACTGAAAAACTAGAGTAAAAGTTTCTCCTGCAACCCGTTCCCTTTGTGCTAGATGAACGAACGTCTCTCCACATGCTCAGTTCTGAGAGATAAGTGTGTGTGAAAGCCGTCCTTCAACTAGATTGTTGGGAACACAAAGTTCCTTTTCAGTTGCAAACTACACTCCATACATATATATGGGGAGGTACTAGCTCCAACTAGGTTTTACAGTGAAAACTGCAGGAACTTCAAACCGGCACTAGGAAACACACTGAAATACTAGAGTAAAAGTTTCCCCTGCAACCCGTTCCCTTTGTGCTAGATGAACGAACGTCTCTCCACATGCTCAGTTCTGAGAGATAAGTGTGTGTGAAAGCCGTCCTTCAACTAGATTGTTGGGAACACAAAGTTCCTTTTCAGTTGCAAACTACACTCCATACATATATATGGGGAGGTACTAGCTCCAACTCGGTTTTACAGTGAAAACTGCAGGAACTTCAAACCGGCACTAGGAAACACACTGAAAAACTGGAGTAAAAGTTTCTCCTGCAACCCGTTCCCTTTGTGCTAGATGAACGAACGTCTCTCCACATGCTCAGTTCTGAGAGATAAGTGTGTGTGAAAGCCGTCCTTCAACTAGATTGTTGGGAACACAAATTTCCTTTTCAGTTGCAAACTACACTCCATACATATATATGGGGAGGTACTAGCTCAAACTCGGTTTTACAGTGAAAACTGCAGGAACTTCAAACCGGCACTAGGAAAAACACTGAAAAACCAGAGTAAAAGTTTCTCCTGCAACCCGTTCCCTTTGTGCTAGATGAACGAACGTCTCTCCACCTGCTCAGTTCTGAGAGATAAGTGTGTGTGAAAGCCGTCCTTCAACTAGATTGTTGGGAACACAAAGTTCCTTTTCAGTTGCAAACTACACTCCATACATATATATGGGGAGGTACTAGCTCCAACTCGGTTTTACAGTGAAAACTGCAGGAACTTCAAACCGGCACTAGGAAACACACTGAAAAACTAGAGTAAAAGTTTCTCCTGCAACCCGTTCCCTTTGTGCTAGATGAACGAACGTCTCTCCACATGCTCAGTTCTGAGAGATAAGTGTGTGTGAAAGCCGTCCTTCAACTAGATTGTTGGGAACACAAAGTTCCTTTTCAGTTGCAAACTACACTCCATACATATATATGGGGAGGTACTAGCTCCAACTCGGTTTTACAGTGAAAACTGCAGGAACTTCAAACCGGCACTAGGAAACACACTGAAAAACCAGAGTAAAAGTTTCTCCTGCAACCCGTTCCCTTTGTGCTAGATGAACGAACGTCTCTCCACATGCTCAGTTCTGAGAGATAAGTGTGTGTGAAAGCCGTCCTTCAACTAGATTGTTGGGAACACAAAGTTCCTTTTCAGTTGCAAACTACACTCCATACATATATATGGGGAGGTACTAGCTCCAACTCGGTTTTACACTGAAAACTGCAGGAACTTCAAACCGGCACTAGGAAACACACTGAAAAACTAGAGTAAAAGTTTCTCCTGCAACCCGTTCCCTTTGTGCTAGATGAACGAACGTCTCTCCACATGCTCAGTTCTGAGAGATAAGTGTGTGTGAAAGCCGTCCTTCAACTAGATTGTTGGGAACACAAAGTTCCTTTTCAGTTGCAAACTACACTCCATACATATATATGGGGAGGTACTAGCTCCAACTCGGTTTTACAGTGAAAACTGCAGGAACTTCAAACCGGCACTAGGAAACACACTGAGAAACTAGAGTAAAAGTTTCTCCTGCAACCCGTTCCCTTTGTGCTAGATGAACGAACGTCTGTCCACATGCTCAGTTCTGAGAGATAAGTGTGTGTGAAAGCCGTCCTTCAACTAGATTGTTGGGAACACAAAGTTCCTTTTCAGTTGCAAACTACATTCCATACATATATATGGGGAGGTACTAGCTCCAACTCGGTTTTACAGTGAAAACTGCAGGAACTTCAAACCGGCACTAGGAAACACACTGAGAAACTAGAGTAAAAGTTTCTCCTGCAACCCGTTCCCTTTGTGCTAGATGAACGAACGTCTCTCCACATGCTCAGTTCTGAGAGATAATTGTGTGTGAAAGCCGTCCTTCAACTAGATTGTTGGGAACACAAAGTTCCTTTTCAGTTGCAAACTACACTCCATACATATATATGGGGAGGTACTAGCTCCAACTCGGTTTTACAGTGAAAACTGCAGGAACTTGAAACCGGCACTAGGAAACACACTGAAAAACTAGAGTAAAAGTTTCTCCTGCAACCCGTTCCCTTTGTGCTAGATGAACGAACGTCTCTCCACATGCTCAGTTCTGAGAGATAAGTGTGTGTGAAAGCCGTCCTTCAACTAGATTGTTGGGAACACAAAGTTCCTTTTCAGTTGCAAACTACACTCCATACATATACATGGGGAGGTACTAGCTCCAACTCAGTTTTACAGTGAAAACTGCAGGAACTTCAAACCGGCACTAGGAAACACACTGAAAAACCAGAGTAAAAGTTTCTCCTGCAACCCGTTCCCTTTGTGCTAGATGAACGAACGTCTCTCCACATGCTCAGTTCTGAGAGATAAGTGTGTGTGAAAGCCGTCCTTCAACTAGATTGTTGGGAACACAAAGTTCCTTTTCAGTTGCAAACTACACTCCATACATATATATGGGGAGGTACTAGCTCCAACTCGGTTTTACACTGAAAACTGCAGGAACTTCAAACCGGCACTAGGAAACACACTGAAAAACTAGAGTAAAAGTTTCTCCTGCAACCCGTTCCCTTTGTGCTAGATGAACGAACGTCTCTCCACCTGCTCAGTTCTGAGAGATAAGTGTGTGTGAAAGCCGTCCTTCAACTAGATTGTTGGGAACACAAAGTTCCTTTTCAGTTGCAAACTACACTCCATACATATATATGGGGAGGTTCTAGCTCCAACTCGGTTTTACAGTGAAAACTGCAGGAACTTGAAACCGGCACTAGGAAACACACTGAAAAACTAGAGAAAAGTTTCTCCTGCAACCCGTTCCCTTTGTGCTAGATGAACGAACGTCTCTCCACATGCTCAGTTCTGAGAGATAAGTGTGTGTGAAAGCCGTCCTTCAACTAGATTGTTGGGAACACAAAGTTCCTTTTCAGTTGCAAACTACACTCCATACATATATATGGGGAGGTACTAGCTCCAACTCGGTTTTACAGTGAAAACTGCAGGAACTTCAAACCGGCACTAGGAAACACACTGAAAAACCAGAGTAAAAGTTTCTCCTGCAACCCGTTCCCTTTGTGCTAGATGAACGAACGTCTCTCCACCTGCTCAGTTCTGAGAGATAAGTGTGTGTGAAAGCCGTTCTTCAACTAGATTGTTGGGAACACAAAGTTCCTTTTCAGTTGCAAACTACACTCCATACATATATATGGGGAGGTACTAGCTCCAACTCGATTTTACACTGAAAACTGCAGGAACTTGAAACCGGCACTAGGAAACACACTGAAAAACTAGAGTAAAAGTTTCTCCTGCAACCCGTTCCCTTTGTGCTAGATGAACGAACGTCTCTCCACATGCTCAGTTCTGAGAGATAAGTGTGTGTGAAAGCCGTCCTTCAACTAGATTGTTGGGAACACAAAGTTCCTTTTCAGTTGCAAACTACACTCCATACATATATATGGGGAGGTACTAGCTCCAACTAGGTTTTACAGTGAAAACTGCAGGAACTTCAAACCGGCACTAGGAAACACACTGAAATACTAGAGTAAAAGTTTCCCCTGCAACCCGTTCCCTTTGTGCTAGATGAACGAACGTCTCTCCACATGCTCAGTTCTGAGAGATAAGTGTGTGTGAAAGCCGTCCTTCAACTAGATTGTTGGGAACACAAAGTTCCTTTTCAGTTGCAAACTACACTCCATACATATATATGGGGAGGTACTAGCTCCAACTCGGTTTTACAGTGAAAACTGCAGGAACTTCAAACCGGCACTAGGAAACACACTGAAAAACTAGAGTAAAAGGTTCTCCTGCAACCCGTTCCCTTTGTGCTAGATGAACGAACGTCTCTCCACATGCTCAGTTCTGAGAGATAAGTGTGTGTGAAAGCCGTCCTTCAACTAAATTGTTGGGAACACAAATTTCCTTTTCAGTTGCAAACTACACTCCATACATATATATGGGGAGGTACTAGCTCAAACTCGGTTTTACAGTGAAAACTGCAGGAACTTCAAACCGGCACTAGGAAACACACTGAAAAACCAGAGTAAAAGTTTCTCCTGCAACCCGTTCCCTTTGTGCTAGATGAACGAACGTCTCTCCACCTGCTCAGTTCTGAGAGATAAGTGTGTGTGAAAGCCGTCCTTCAACTAGATTGTTGGGAACACAAAGTTCCTTTTCAGTTGCAAACTACACTCCATACATATATATGGGGAGGTACTAGCTCCAACTCGGTTTTACAGTGAAAACTGCAGGAACTTCAAACCGGCACTAGGAAACACACTGAAAAACTAGAGTAAAAGTTTCTCCTGCAACCCGTTCCCTTTGTGCTAGATGAACGAACGTCTCTCCACATGCTCAGTTCTGAGAGATAAGTGTGTGTGAAAGCCGTCCTTCAACTAGATTGTTGGGAACACAAAGTTCCTTTTCAGTTGCAAACTACACTCCATACATATATATGGGGAGGTACTAGCTCCAACTCGGTTTTACAGTGAAAACTGCAGGAACTTCAAACCGGCACTAGGAAACACACTGAAAAACCAGAGTAAAAGTTTCTCCTGCAACCCGTTCCCTTTGTGCTAGATGAACGAACGTCTCTCCACATGCTCAGTTCTGAGAGATAAGTGTGTGTGAAAGCCGTCCTTCAACTAGATTGTTGGGAACACAAAGTTCCTTTTCAGTTGCAAACTACACTCCATACATATATATGGGGAGGTACTAGCTCCAACTCGGTTTTACACTGAAAACTGCAGGAACTTCAAACCGGCACTAGGAAACACACTGAAAAACTAGAGTAAAAGTTTCTCCTGCAACCCGTTCCCTTTGTGCTAGATGAACGAACGTCTCTCCACATGCTCAGTTCTGAGAGATAAGTGTGTGTGAAAGCCGTCCTTCAACTAGATTGTTGGGAACACAAAGTTCCTTTTCAGTTGCAAACTACACTCCATACATATATATGGGGAGGTACTAGCTCCAACTCGGTTTTACAGTGAAAACTGCAGGAACTTCAAACCGGCACTAGGAAACACACTGAGAAACTAGAGTAAAAGTTTCTCCTGCAACCCGTTCCCTTTGTGCTAGATGAACGAACGTCTGTCCACATGCTCAGTTCTGAGAGATAAGTGTGTGTGAAAGCCGTCCTTCAACTAGATTGTTGGGAACACAAAGTTCCTTTTCAGTTGCAAACTACATTCCATACATATATATGGGGAGGTACTAGCTCCAACTCGGTTTTACAGTGAAAACTGCAGGAACTTCAAACCGGCACTAGGAAACACACTGAGAAACTAGAGTAAAAGTTTCTCCTGCAACCCGTTCCCTTTGTGCTAGATGAACGAACGTCTCTCCACATGCTCAGTTCTGAGAGATAATTGTGTGTGAAAGCCGTCCTTCAACTAGATTGTTGGGAACACAAAGTTCCTTTTCAGTTGCAAACTACACTCCATACATATATATGGGGAGGTACTAGCTCCAACTCGGTTTTACAGTGAAAACTGCAGGAACTTGAAACCGGCACTAGGAAACACACTGAAAAACTAGAGTAAAAGTTTCTCCTGCAACCCGTTCCCTTTGTGCTAGATGAACGAACGTCTCTCCACATGCTCAGTTCTGAGAGATAAGTGTGTGTGAAAGCCGTCCTTCAACTAGATTGTTGGGAACACAAAGTTCCTTTTCAGTTGCAAACTACACTCCATACATATACATGGGGAGGTACTAGCTCCAACTCAGTTTTACAGTGAAAACTGCAGGAACTTCAAACCGGCACTAGGAAACACACTGAAAAACCAGAGTAAAAGTTTCTCCTGCAACCCGTTCCCTTTGTGCTAGATGAACGAACGTCTCTCCACATGCTCAGTTCTGAGAGATAAGTGTGTGTGAAAGCCGTCCTTCAACTAGATTGTTGGGAACACAAAGTTCCTTTTCAGTTGCAAACTACACTCCATACATATATATGGGGAGGTACTAGCTCCAACTCGGTTTTACACTGAAAACTGCAGGAACTTCAAACCGGCACTAGGAAACACACTGAAAAACTAGAGTAAAAGTTTCTCCTGCAACCCGTTCCCTTTGTGCTAGATGAACGAACGTCTCTCCACCTGCTCATTTCTGAGAGATAAGTGTGTGTGAAAGCCGTCCTTCAACTAGATTGTTGGGAACACAAAGTTCCTTTTCAGTTGCAAACTACACTCCATACATATATATGGGGAGGTTCTAGCTCCAACTCGGTTTTACAGTGAAAACTGCAGGAACTTGAAACCGGCACTAGGAAACACACTGAAAAACTAGAGAAAAGTTACTCCTGCAACCCGTTCCCTTTGTGCTAGATGAACGAACGTCTCTCCACATGCTCAGTTCTGAGAGATAAGTGTGTGTGAAAGCCGTCCTTCAACTAGATTGTTGGGAACACAAAGTTCCTTTTCAGTTGCAAACTACACTCCATACATATATATGGGGAGGTACTAGCTCCAACTCGGTTTTACAGTGAAAACTGCAGGAACTTCAAACCGGCACTAGGAAACACACTGAGAAACTAGAGTAAAAGTTTCTCCTGCAACCCGTTCCCTTTGTGCTAGATGAACGAACGTCTCTCCACATGCTCAGTTCTGAGAGATAAGTGTGTGTGAAAGCCGTCCTTCAACTAGATTGTTGGGAACACAAAGTTCCTTTTCAGTTGCAAACTACACTCCATACATATATATGGGGAGGTACTAGCTCCAAATCGGTTTTACAGTGAAAACTGCAGGAACTTCAAACCGGCACTAGGAAACACACTGAAAAACTAGAGTAAAAGTTTCTCCTGCAACCCGTTCCCTTTGTGCTAGATGAACGAACGTCTCTCCACATGCTCAGTTCTGAGAGATAAGTGTGTGTGAAAGCCGTCCTTCAACTAGATTGTTGGGAACACAAAGTTCCTTTTCAGTTGCAAACTACACTCCATACATATATATGGGGAGGTACTAGCTCCAACTCGGTTTTACAGTGAAAACTGCAGGAACTTCAAACCGGCACTAGGAAACACACTGAAAAACCAGAGTAAAAGTTTCTCCTGCAACCCGTTCCCTTTGTGCTAGATGAACGAACGTCTCTCCACATGCTCAGTTCTGAGAAATAAGTGGGTGTGAAAGCCGTCCTTCAACTAGATTGTTGGGAACACAAAGTTCCTTTTCAGTTGCAAACTACACTCCATACATATATATGGGGTGGTACTAGCTCCAACTCGGTTTTACAGTGAAAACTGCAGGAACTTCAAACCGGCACTAGGAAACACACTGAGAAACTAGAGTAAAAGTTTCTCCTGCAACCCGTTCCCTTTGTGCTAGATGAACGAACGTCTCTCCACATGCTCAGTTCTGAGAGATAAGTGTGTGTGAAAGCCGTCCTTCAACTAGATTGTTGGGAACACAAAGTTCCTTTTCAGTTGCAAACTACACTCCATACATATATATGGGGAGGTACTAGCTCCAACTCGGTTTTACAGTGAAAACTGCAGGAACTTGAAACCGGCACTAGGAAACACACTGAAAAACTAGAGTAAAAGTTTCTCCTGCAACCCGTTCCCTTTGTGCTAGATGAACGAACGTCTCTCCACATGCTCAGTTCTGAGAGATAAGTGTGTGTGAAAGCCGTCCTTCAACTAGATTGTTGGGAACACAAAGTTCCTTTTCAGTTGCAAACTACACTCCATACATATACATGGGGAGGTACTAGCTCCAACTCGGTTTTACAGTGAAAACTGCAGGAACTTCAAACCGGCACTAGGAAACACACTGAAAAACCAGAGTAAAAGTTTCTCCTGCAACCCGTTCCCTTTGTGCTAGATGAACGAACGTCTCTCCACATGCTCAGTTCTGAGAGATAAGTGTGTGTGAAAGCCGTCCTTCAACTAGATTGTTGGGAACACAAAGTTCCTTTTCAGTTGCAAACTACACTCCATACATATATATGGGGAGTAACTAGCTCCAACTCGGTTTTACAGTGAAAACTGCAGGAACTTGAAACCGGCACTAGGAAACACACTGAAAAACTAGAGTAAAAGTTTCTCCTGCAACCCGTTCCCTTTGTGCTAGATGAACGAACGTCTCTCCACATGCTCAGTTCTGAGAGATAAGTGTGTGTGAAAGCCGTCCTTCAACTAGATTGTTGGGAACACAAAGTTCCTTTTCAGTTGCAAACTACACTCCATACATATATATGGGGAGGTACTAGCTCCAACTCGGTTTTACAGTGAAAACTGCAGGAACTTCAAACCGGTACTAGGAAACACACTGAAAAACTATAGTAAAAGTTTCTCCTGCAACCCGTTCCCTTTGTGCTAGATGAACGAACGTCTCTCCACATGCTCAGTTCTGAGAGATAAGTGTGTGTGAAAGCCGTCCTTCAACTAGATTGTTGGGAACACAAAGTTCCTTTTCAGTTGCAAACTACACTCCATACATATATATGGGGAGGTACTAGCTCCAACTCGGTTTTACAGTCAAAACTGCAGGAACTTCAAACCGGCACTAGGAAACACACTGAAAAACTAGAGTAAAAGTTTCTCCTGCAACCCGTTCCCTTTGTGCTAGATGAACGAACGTCTCTCCACATGCTCAGTTCTGAGAGATAAGTGTGTGTGAAAGCCGTCCTTCAACTAGATTGTTGGGAACACAAAGTTCCTTTTCAGTTGCAAACTACACTCCATACATATATATGGGGAGGTACTAGCTCCAACTCGGTTTTACAGTCAAAACTGCAGGAACTTCAAACCGGCACTAGGAAACACACTGAAAAACCAGAGTAAAAGTTTCTCCTGCAACCCGTTCCCTTTGTGCTAGATGAACGAACGTCTCTCCACATGCTCATTTCTGAGAGATAAGTGTGTGTGAAAGCCGTCCTTCAACTAGATTGTTGGGAACACAAAGTTACTTTTCAGTTGCAAACTACACTCCATACATATATATGGGGAGGTCCTAGCTCCAACTCGGTTTTAAAGGGAAAACTGCAGGAACTTCAAACCAGCACTAGGAAACACACTGAAAAACTAGAGTAAAAGTTTCTCCTGCAACCCGTTCCCTTTGTGCTAGATGAATGAACGTCTGTCCACATGCTCAGTTCTGAGAGATAAGTGTGTGTGAAAGCCGTCCTTCAACTAGATTGTTGGGAACACAAAGTTCCTTTTCAGTTGCAAACTACACTCCATACATATATATGGGGAGGTACTAGCTCCAACTCGGTTTTACACTGAAAACTGCAGGAACTTCAAACCGGCACTAGGAAACACACTGAAAAACTAGAGTAAAAGGTTCTCCTGCAACCCGTTCCCTTTGTGCTAGATGAACGAACGTCTCTCCACATGCTCAGTTCTGAGAGATAAGTGTGTGTGAAAGCCGTCCTTCAACTAGATTGTTGGGAACACAAAGTTCCTTTTCAGTTGCAAACTACTCTCCATACATATATATGGGGATGTACTAGCTAAAACTCGGTTTTACAGTGAAAACTGCAGGAACTTCAAACCGGCACTAGGAAACACACTGAAAAACCAGAGTAAAAGTTTCTCCTGCAACCCGTTCCCTTTGTGCTAGATGAACGAACGTCTCTCCACCTGCTCAGTTCTGAGAGATAAGTGTGTGTGAAAGCCGTCCTTCAACTAGATTGTTGGGAACACAAAGTTCCTTTTCAGTTGCAAACTACACTCCATACATATATATGGGGAGGTTCTAGCTCCAACTCGGTTTTACAGTGAAAACTGCAGGAACTTGAAACCGGCACTAGGAAACACACTGAAAAACTAGAGAAAAGTTTCTCCTGCAACCCGTTCCCTTTGTGCTAGATGAACGAACGTCTCTCCACATGCTCAGTTCTGAGAGATAAGTGTGTGTGAAAGCCGTCCTTCAACTAGATTGTTGGGAACACAAAGTTCCTTTTCAGTTGCAAACTACACTCCATAAATATATATGGGGAGGTACTAGCTCCAACTCGGTTTTACACTGAAAACTGCAGGAACTTCAAACCGGCACTAGGAAACACACTGAAATACTAGAGTAAAAGTTTCTCCTGCAACCCGTTCCCTTTGTGCTAGATGAACGAACGTCTCTCCACATGCTCAGTTCTGAGAGATAATTGTGTGCGAAAGCCGTCCTTCAACTAGATTGTTGGGAACACAAAGTTCCTTTTCAGTTGCAAACTACACTCCATACATATATATGGGGAGGTACTAGCTCCAACTCGGTTTTACAGTGAAAACTGCAGGAACTTCAAACCGGCACTAGGAAACACACTGATAAACCAGAGTAAAAGTTTCTCCTGCAACCCGTTCACTTTGTGCTAGATGAACGAACGTCTCTCCACATGCCCAGTTCTGAGAGATAAGTGTGTGTGAAAGCCGTCCTTCAACTAGATTGTTGGGAACACAAAGTTCCTTTTCAGTTGCAAACTACACTCCATACATATATATGGGGAGTTACTAGCTCCAACTCGGTTTTACAGTGAAAACTGCAGGAACTTGAAACCGGCACTAGGAAACACACTGAAAAACTAGAGTAAAAGTTTCTCCTGCAACCCGTTCCCTTTGTGCTAGATGAACGAACGTCTCTCCACATGCTCAGTTCTGAGAGATAAGTGTGTGTGAAAGCCGTCCTTCAACTAGATTGTTGGGAACACAAAGTTCCTTTTCATTTGCAAACTACACTCCATACATATATATGGGGAGGTACTTGCTCCAACTCGGTTTTACAGTGAAAACTGCAGGAACTTCAAACCGGCACTAGGAAACACACTGAGAAACTAGAGTAAAAGTTTCTCCTGCAACCCGTTCCCTTTGTGCTAGATGAACGAACGTCTCTCCACATGCTCAGTTCTGAGAGATAAGTGTGTGTGAAAGCCGTCCTTCAACTAGATTGTTGGGAACACAAAGTTCCTTTTCAGTTGCAAACTACACTCCATACATATATATGGGGAGGTACTAGCTCCAACTCGGTTTTAAAGGGAAAACTGCAGGAACTTCAAACCAGCACTAGGAAACACACTGAAAAACCAGAGTAAAAGTTTCTCCTGCAACCCGTTCCCTTTGTTCTAGATGAATGAACGTCTGTCCACATGCTCAGTTCTGAGAGATAAGTGTGTGTGAAAGCCGTCCTTCAACTAGATTGTTGGGAACACAAAGTTCCTTTTCAGTTGCAAACTACACTCCATACATATATATGGGGAGGTCCTAGCTCCAACTCGGTTTTAAAGGGAAAACTGCAGGAACTTCAAACCGGCACTAGGAAACACACTGAAAAACTAGAGTAAAAGGTTCTCCTGCAACCCGTTCCCTTTGTGCTAGATGAACGAACGTCTCTCCACATGCTCAGTTCTGAGAGATAAGTGTGTGTGAAAGCCGTCCTTCAACTAGATTGTTGGGAACACAAAGTTCCTTTTCAGTTGCAAACTACTCTCCATACATATATATGGGGATGTACTAGCTAAAACTCGGTTTTACAGTGAAAACTGCAGGAACTTCAAACCGGCACTAGGAAACACACTGAAAAACCAGAGTAAAAGTTTCTCCTGCAACCCGTTCCCTTTGTGCTAGATGAACGAACGTCTCTCCACCTGCTCAGTTCTGAGAGATAAGTGTGTGTGAAAGCCGTCCTTCAACTAGATTGTTGGGAACACAAAGTTCCATTTCAGTTGCAAACTACACTCCATACATATATATGGGGAGGTTCTAGCTCCAACTCGGTTTTACAGTGAAAACTGCAGGAACTTGAAACCGGCACTAGGAAACACACTGAAAAACTAGAGTAAAAGTTTCTCCTGCAACCCGTTCCCTTTGTGCTAGATGAACGAACGTCTCTCCACATGCTCAGTTCTGAGAGATAAGTGTGTGTGAAAGCCGTCCTTCAACTAGATTGTTGGGAACACAAAGTTCCTTTTCATTTGCAAACTACACTCCATACATATATATGGGGAGGTACTTGCTCCAACTCGGTTTTACAGTGAAAACTGCAGGAACTTCAAACCGGCACTAGGAAACACACTGAGAAACTAGAGTAAAAGTTTCTCCTGCAACCCGTTCCCTTTGTGCTAGATGAACGAACGTCTCTCCACATGCTCAGTTCTGAGAGATAAGTGTGTGTGAAAGCCGTCCTTCAACTAGATTGTTGGGAACACAAAGTTCCTTTTCATTTGCAAACTACACTCCATACATATATATGGGGAGGTACTTGCTCCAACTCGGTTTTACAGTGAAAACTGCAGGAACTTCAAACCGGCACTAGGAAACACACTGAGAAACTAGAGTAAAAGTTTCTCCTGCAACCCGTTCCCTTTGTGCTAGATGAACGAACGTCTCTCCACATGCTCAGTTCTGAGAGATAAGTGTGTGTGAAAGCCGTCCTTCAACTAGATTGTTGGGAACACAAAGTTCCTTTTCAGTTGCAAACTACACTCCATACATATATATGGGGAGGTCCTAGCTCCAACTCGGTTTTAAAGGGAAAACTGCAGGAACTTCAAACCAGCACTAGGAAACACACTGAAAAACCAGAGTAAAAGTTTCTCCTGCAACCCGTTCCCTTTGTTCTAGATGAATGAACGTCTGTCCACATGCTCAGTTCTGAGAGATAAGTGTGTGTGAAAGCCGTCCTTCAACTAGATTGTTGGGAACACAAAGTTCCTTTTCAGTTGCAAACTACACTCCATACATATATATGGGGAGGTACTAGCTCCAACTCGGTTTTACACTGAAAACTGCAGGAACTTCAAACCGGCACTAGGAAACACACTGAAAAACTAGAGTAAAAGGTTCTCCTGCAACCCGTTCCCTTTGTGCTAGATGAACGAACGTCTCTCCACATGCTCAGTTCTGAGAGATAAGTGTGTGTGAAAGCCGTCCTTCAACTAGATTGTTGGGAACACAAAGTTCCTTTTCAGTTGCAAACTACTCTCCATACATATATATGGGGATGTACTAGCTAAAACTCGGTTTTACAGTGAAAACTGCAGGAACTTCAAACCGGCACTAGGAAACACACTGAAAAACCAGAGTAAAAGTTTCTCCTGCAACCCGTTCCCTTTGTGCTAGATGAACGAACGTCTCTCCACCTGCTCAGTTCTGAGAGATAAGTGTGTGTGAAAGCCGTCCTTCAACTAGATTGTTGGGAACACAAAGTTCCTTTTCAGTTGCAAACTACACTCCATACATATATATGGGGAGGTTCTAGCTCCAACTCGGTTTTACAGTGAAAACTGCAGGAACTTGAAACCGGCACTAGGAAACACACTGAAAAACTACAGTAAAAGTTTCTCCTGCAACCCGTTCCCTTTGTGCTAGATGAACGAACGTCTCTCCACATGCTCAGTTCTGAGAGATAAGTGTGTGTGAAAGCCGTCCTTCAACTAGATTGTTGGGAACACAAAGTTCCTTTTCATTTGCAAACTACACTCCATACATATATATGGGGA
Source organism: Camelus bactrianus (assembly GCF_048773025.1). NCBI lineage: Eukaryota > Metazoa > Chordata > Mammalia > Artiodactyla > Camelidae > Camelus > Camelus bactrianus. The sequence continues at coordinate 3,059,810 of NC_133549.1, read as the reverse complement.
GGTACTTGCTCCAACTCGGTTTTACAGTGAAAACTGCAGGAACTTCAAACCGGCACTAGGAAACACACTGAGAAACTAGAGTAAAAGTTTCTCCTGCAACCCGTTCCCTTTGTGCTAGATGAACGAACGTCTCTCCACATGCTCAGTTCTGAGAGATAAGTGTGTGTGAAAGCCGTCCTTCAACTAGATTGTTGGGAACACAAAGTTCCTTTTCAGTTGCAAACTACAATCCATACATATATATGGGGAGGTACTAGCTCCAACCCGGTTTTACAGTGAAAACTGCAGGAACTTCAAACCGGCACTAGGAAACACACTGAAAAACCAGAGTAAAAGTTTCTCCTGCAACCCGTTCCCTTTGTGCTAGATGAACGAACGTCTCTCCACATGCTCAGTTCTGAGAGATAAGTGTGTGTGAAAGCCGTCCTTCAACTAGATTGTTGGGAACACAAAGTTCCTTTTCAGTTGCAAACTACACTCCATACATATATATGGGGAGGTACTAGCTCCAACTCGGTTTTACAGTGAAAACTGCAGGAACTTCAAACCGGCACTAGGAAACACACTGAAAAACTAGAGAAAAGTTTCTCCTGCAACCCGTTCCCTTTGTGCTAGATGAACGAACATCTCTCCACATGCTCAGTTCTGAGAGATAAGTGTGTGTGAAAGCCGTCCTTCAACTAGATTGTTGGGAACACAAAGTTCCTTTTCAGTTGCAAACTACACTCCATACATATATATGGGGAGGTACTAGCTCCAACTCGGTTTTACACTGAAAACTGCAGGAACTTCAAACCGGCACTAGGAAACACACTGAAAAACTAGAGTAAAAGTTTCTCCTGCAACCCGTTCCCTTTGTGCTAGATGAACGAACGTCTCTCCACATGCTCAGTTCTGAGAGATAAGTGTGTGTGAAAGCCGTCCTTCATCAAGATTGTTGGGAACACAAAGTTCCTTTTCAGTTGCAAACTACACTCCATACATATATATGGGGAGGTACTAGCTCCAACTCGGTTTTACAGTGAAAACTGCAGGAACTTCAAACCGGCACTAGGAAACACACTGAAAAACCAGAGTATAAGTTTCTCCTGCAACCCGTTCCCTTTGTGCTAGATGAACGAACGTCTCTCGACATGCTCAGTTCTGAGAGATAAGTGTGTGTGAAAGCCGTCCTTCAACTAGATTGTTGGGAACACAAAGTTCCTTTTCAGTTGCAAACTACACTCCATGCATATATATGGGGAGGTACTAGCTCCAACTCGGTTTAACAGTGAAAACTGCAGGAACTTGAAACCGGCACTAGGAAACACACTGAAAAACTAGAGTAAAAGTTTCTCCTGCAACCCGTTCCCTTTGTGCTAGATGAACGAACGTCTCTCCACATGCTCAGTTCTGAGAGATAAGTGTGTGTGAAAGCCGTCCTTCAACTAGATTGTTGGGAACACAAAGTTCCTTTTCAGTTGCAAACTACACTCCATACATATATATGGGGAGGTACTAGCTCCAACTCGGTTTTACAGTCAAAACTGCAGGAACTTCAAACCGGCACTAGGAAACACACTGAAAAACTAGAGTAAAAGTTTCTCCTGCAACCCGTTCCCTTTGTGCTAGATGAACGAACGTCTGTCCACATGCTCAGTTCTGAGAGATAAGTGTGTGTGAAAGCCGTCCTTCAACTAGATTGTTGGGAACACAAAGTTCCTTTTCAGTTGCAAACTACACTCCATACATATATATGGGGAGGTACTAGCTCCAACTCGGTTTTACAGTGAAAACTGCAGGAACTTCAAACCGGCACTAGGAAACACACTGAAAAACTAGAGTAAAAGTTTCCCCTGCAACCCGTTCACTTTGTGCTAGATGAACGAACGTCTCTCCACATGCTCAGTTCTGAGAGATAAGTGTGTGTGAAAGCCGTCCTTCAACTAGATTGTTGGGAACACAAAGTTCCTTTTCAGTTGCAAACTACACTCCATACATATATATGGGGAGGTACTAGCTCCAACTCGGTTTTACAGTGAAAACTGCAGGAACTTCAAACCGGCACTAGGAAACACACTGAAAAACCAGAGAAAAAGTTTCTCCTGCTACCCGTTCCCTTTGTGCTAGATGAACGAACGTCTCTCCACATGCTCAGTTCTGAGAGATAAGTGTGTGTGAAAGCCGTCCTTCAGCTAGATTGTTGGGAAGACAAAGTTCCTTTTCAGTTGCAAACTACACTCCATACATATATATGGGGAGGTACTAGCTCCAACTCGGTTTTACAGTGAAAACTGCAGGAACTTCAAACCGGCACTAGGAAACACACTGAAAAACTAGAGTAAAAGTTTCTCCTGCAACCCGTTCCCTTTGTGCTAGATGAACGAACGTCTCTCCACATGCTCAGTTCTGAGAGATAAGTGTGTGTGAAAGCCGTCCTTCAACTAGATTGTTGGGAACACAAAGTTCCTTTTCAGTTGCAAACTACACTCCATACATATATATGGGGAGGTACTAGCTCCAACTCGGTTTTACAGTGAAAACTGCAGGAACTTCAAACCGGCACTAGGAAACACACTGAAAAACTAGAGTAAAAGTTTCTCCTGCAACCCGTTCCCTTTGTGCTAGATGAACGAACGTCTCTCCACATGCTCAGTTCTGAGAGATAAGTGTGTGTGAAAGCCGTCCTTCAACTAGATTGTTGGGAACACAAAGTTCCTTTTCAGTTGCAAACTACAATCCATACATATATATGGGGAGGTACTAGCTCCAACTCGGTTTTACACTGAAAACTGCAGGAACTTCAAACCGGCACTAGGAAACACACTGAAAAACTAGAGTAAAAGTTTCTCCTGCAACACGTTCCCGTTGTGCTAGATGAACGAACGTCTCTCCACATGCTCAGTTCTGAGAGATAAGTGTGTGTGAAAGCCGTCCTTCAACTAGATTGTTGGGAACACAAAGTTCCTTTTCAGTTGCAAACTACACTCCATACATATATATGGGGAGGTACTAGCTCCAACTCGGTTTTACAGTGAAAACTGCAGGAACTTCAAACCGGCACTAGGAAACACACTGAGAATCTAGAGTAAAACTTTCTCCTGCAACCCGTTCCCTTTGTGCTAGATGAACGAACGTCTCTCCACATGCTCAGTTCTGAGAGATAAGTGTGTGTGAAAGCCGTCCTTCAACTAGATTGTTGGGAACACAAAGTTCCTTTTCAGTTGCAAACTACACTCCATACATATATATGGGGAGGTACTAGCTCCAACTCGGTTTTACAGTGAAAACTGCAGGAACTTCAAACCGGCACTAGGAAACACACTGAGAGACTAGAGTAAAAGTTTCTCCTGCAACCCGTTCCCTTTGTGCTAGATGAACGAAAGTCTCTCCACATGCTCAGTTCTGAGAGATAAGTGTGTGTGAAAGCCGTCCTTCAACTAGATTGTTGGGAACACAAAGTTCCTTTTCAGTTGCAAACTACACTCCATACATATATATGGGGAGGTACTAGCTCCAACTCGGTTTTACAGTGAAAACTGCAGGAACTTCAAACCGGCACTAGGAAACACACTGAAAAACTAGAGTAAAAGTTTCTCCTGCAACCCGTTCCCTTTGTGCTAGATGAACGAACGTCTCTCCACATGCTCAGTTCTGAGAGATAAGTGTGTGTGAAAGCCGTCCTTCAACTAGATTGTTGGGAACACAAAGTTCCTTTTCAGTTGCAAACAACACTCCATACATATACATGGGGAGGTACTAGCTCCAACTCGGTTTCACAGTGAAAACTGCAGGAACTTCAAACCGGCACTAGGAAACACACTGAGAAACTAGAGTAAAAGTTTCACCTGCAACCCGTTCCCTTTGTGCTAGATGAACGAACGTCTGTCCACATGCTCAGTTCTGAGAGATAAGTGTGTGTGAAAGCCGTCCTTCAACTAGATTGTTGGGAACACAAAGTTCCTTTTCAGTTGCAAACAACACTCCATACATATACATGGGGAGGTACTAGCTCCAACTCGGTTTTACAGTGAAAACTGCAGGAACTTCAAACCGGCACTAGGAAACACACTGAGAGACTAGAGTAAAAGTTTCTCCTGCAACCCGTTCCCTTTGTGCTAGATGAACGAAAGTCTCTCCACATGCTCAGTTCTGAGAGATAAGTGTGTGTGAAAGCCGTCCTTCAACTAGATTGTTGGGAACACAAAGTTCCTTTTCAGTTGCAAACTACACTCCATACATATATATGGGGAGGTACTAGCTCCAACTCGGTTTTACAGTGAAAACTGCAGGAACTTCAAACCGGCACTAGGAAACACACTGAAAAACTAGAGTAAAAGTTTCTCCTGCAACCCGTTCCCTTTGTGCTAGATGAACGAACGTCTCTCCACATGCTCAGTTCTGAGAGATAAGTGTGTGTGAAAGCCGTCCTTCAACTAGATTGTTGGGAACACAAAGTTCCTTTTCAGTTGCAAACAACACTCCATACATATACATGGGGAGGTACTAGCTCCAACTCGGTTTCACAGTGAAAACTGCAGGAACTTCAAACCGGCACTAGGAAACACACTGAGAAACTAGAGTAAAAGTTTCTCCTGCAACCCGTTCCCTTTGTGCTAGATGAACGAACGTCTGTCCACATGCTCAGTTCTGAGAGATAAGTGTGTGTGAAAGCCGTCCTTCAACTAGATTGTTGGGAACACAAAGTTCCTTTTCAGTTGCAAACAACACTCCATACATATACATGGGGAGGTACTAGCTCCAACTCGGTTTTACAGTGAAAACTGCAGGAACTTCAAACCGGCACTAGGAAACACACTGAAAAACCAGAGAAAAAGTTTCTCCTGCAACCCGTTCCCTTTGTGCTAGATGAACGAACGTCTCTCCACATGCTCAGTTCTGAGAGATAAGTGTGTGTGAAAGCCGTCCTTCAGCTAGATTGTTGGGAAGACAAAGTTCCTTTTCAGTTGCAAACTACACTCCATACATATATATGGGGAGGTACTAGCTCCAACTCGGTTTTACAGTGAAAACAGCAGGAACTTCAAACCGGCACTAGGAAACACACTGAAAAACTAGAGTAAAAGTTTCTCCTGCAACCCGTTCCCTTTGTGCTAGATGAACGAACGTCTCTCCACATGCTCAGTTCTGAGAGATAAGTGTGTGTGAAAGCCGTCCTTCAACTAGATTGTTGGGAACACAAAGTTCCTTTTCAGTTGCAAACTACACTCCATACATATATATGGGGAGGTACTAGCTCCAACTCGGTTTTACAGTGAAAACTGCAGGAACTTCAAACCGGCACTAGGAAACACACTGAAAAACTAGAGTAAAAGTTTCTCCTGCAACCCGTTCCCTTTGTGCTAGATGAACGAACGTCTCTCCACATGCTCAGTTCTGAGAGATAAGTGTGTGTGAAAGCCGTCCTTCAACTAGATTGTTGGGAACACAAATTTCCTTTTCAGTTGCAAACTACACTCCATACATATATATGGGGAGGTACGAGCTCCAACTCGGTTTTACACTGAAAACTGCAGGAACTTCAAACCGGCACTAGGAAACACACTGAAAAACTAGAGTAAAAGTTTCTCCTGCAACACGTTCCCGTTGTGCTAGATGAACGAACGTCTCTCCACATGCTCAGTTCTGAGAGATAAGTGTGTGTGAAAGCCGTCCTTCAACTAGATTGTTGGGAACACAAAGTTCCTTTTCAGTTGCAAACTACACTCCATACATATATATGGGGAGGTACTAGCTCCAACTCGGTTTTACAGTGAAAACTGCAGGAACTTCAAACCGGCACTAGGTAACACACTGAGAATCTAGAGTAAAAGTTTCTCCTGCAACCCGTTCCCTTTGTGCTAGATGAACGAACGTCTCTCCACATGCTCAGTTCTGAGAGATAAGTGTGTGTGAAAGCCGTCCTTCAACTAGATTGTTGGGAACACAAAGTTCCTTTTCAGTTGCAAACTACACTCCATACATATATATGGGGAGGTACTAGCTCCAACTCCGTTTTACAGTGAAAACTGCAGGAACTTCAAACCGGCACTAGGAAACACACTGAGAAACTAGAGTAAAAGTTTCTCCTGCAACCCGTTCCCTTTGTGCTAGATGAACGAACGTCTCTCCACATGCTCAGTTCTGAGAGATAAGTGTGTGTGAAAGCCGTCCTTCAACTAGATTGTTGGGAACACAAAGTTCCTTTTCAGTTGCAAACTACACTCCATACATATATATGGGGAGGTACTAGCTCCAACTCGGTTTTACAGTGAAAACTGCAGGAACTTCAAACCGGCACTAGGAAACACACTGAGAAACTAGAGTAAAAGTTTCTCCTGCAACCCGTTCCCTTTGTGCTAGATGAACGAACGTCTCTCCACATGATCAGTTCTGAGAGATAAGTGTGTGTGAAAGCCGTCCTTCAACTAGATTGTTGGGAACACAAAGTTCCTTTTCAGTTGCAAACAACACTCCATACATATACATGGGGAGGTACTAGCTCCAACTCGGTTTTACAGTGAAAACTGCAGGAACTTCAAACCGGCACTAGGAAACACACTGAGAAACTAGAGTAAAAGTTTCTCCTGCAACCCGTTCCCTTTGTGCTAGATGAACGAACGTCTCTCCACATGCTCAGTTCTGAGAGATAAGTGTGTGTGAAAGCCGTCCTTCAACTAGATTGTTGGGAACACAAAGTTCCTTTTCAGTTGCAAACTACACTCCATACATATATATGGGGAGGTAATAGCTCCAACTCGGTTTTACAGTGAAAACTGCAGGAACTTCAAACCGGCACTAGGAAACACACTGAGAAACTAGAGTAAAAGTTTCTCCTGCAACCCGTTCCCTTTGTGCTAGATGAACGAACGTCTGTCCACATGCTCAGTTCTGAGAGATAAGTGTGTGTGAAAGCCGTCCTTCAACTAGATTGTTGGGAACACAAAGTTCCTTTTCAGTTGCAAACAACACTCCATACATATACATGGGGAGGTACTAGCTCCAACTCGGTTTTACAGTGAAAACTGCAGGAACTTCAAACCGGCACTAGGAAACACACTGAGAAACTAGAGTAAAAGTTTCTCCTGCAACCCGTTCCCTTTGTGCTAGATGAACGAACGTCTCTCCACATGCTCAGTTCTGAGAGATAAGTGTGTGTGAAAGCCGTCCTTCAACTAGATTGTTGGGAACACAAAGTTCCTTTTCAGTTGCAAACTACACTCCATACATATATATGGGGAGGTAATAGCTCCAACTCGGTTTTACAGTGAAAACTGCAGGAACTTCACACCGGCACTAGGAAACACACTGAGAAACTAGAGTAAAAGTTTCTCCTGCAACCCGTTCCCTTTGTGCTAGATGAACGAACGTCTGTCCACATGCTCAGTTCTGAGAGATAAGTGTGTGTGAAAGCCGTCCTTCAACTAGATTGTTGGGAACACAAAGTTCCTTTTCAGTTGCAAACTACACTCCATACATATATATGGGGAGGTACTAGCTCCAACTCGGTTTTACAGTGAAAACTGCAGGAACTTCAAACCGGCACTAGGAAACACACTGAGAATCTAGAGTAAAAGTTTCTCCTGCAACCCGTTCCTTTTGTGCTAGATGAACGAACGTCTCTCCACATGCTCAGTTCTGAGAGATATGTGTGTGTGAAAGCCGTCCTTCAACTAGATTGTTGGGAACACAAAGTTCCTTTTCAGTTGCAAACTACACTCCATACATATATATGGGGAGGTACTAGCTCCAACTCGGTTTTAAAGTGAAAACTGCAGGAACTTCAAACCGGCACTAGGAAACACACTGAGAAACAAGAGTAAAAGTTTCTCCTGCAACCCGTTCCCTTTGTGCTAGATGAACGAACGTCTCTCCACATGCTCAGTTCTGAGAGATAAGTATGTGTCAAAGCCGTCCTTCAACTAGATTGTTGGGAACACAAAGTTCCTTTTCAGTTGCAAACTACTCTCCATACATATATATGGGGAGGTACTAGCTCCAACTCGGTTTTACAGTGAAAACTGCAGGAACTTCAAACCGGCACTAGGAAACACACTGAGAAACTAGAGTAAAAGTTTCTCCTGCAACCCGTTCCCTTTGTGCTAGATGAACGAACGTCTCTCCACATGCTCAGTTCTGAGAGATAAGTGTGTGTGAAAGCCGTCCTTCAACTAGATTGTTGGGAACACAAAGTTCCTTTTCAGTTGCAAACTACACTCCATACATATATATGGGGAGGTACTAGCTCCAACTCGGTTTTACAGTTAAAACTGCAGGAACTTCAAACCGGCACTAGGAAACACACTGAGAAACTAGAGTAAAAGTTTCTCCTGCAACCCGTTCCCTTTGTGCTAGATGAACGAACGTCTCTCCACCTGCTCTGTTCTGAGAGATAAGTGTGTGTGAAAGCCGTCCTTCAACTAGATTGTTGGGAACACAAAGTTCCTTTTCAGTTGCAAACTACACTCCATACATATATATGGGGAGGTACTAGCTCCAACTCGGTTTTACAGTGAAAACTGCAGGAACTTCAAACCGGCACTAGGAAACACACTGAAAAACTAGAGTAAAAGTTTCTCCTGCAACCCGTTCCCTTTGTGCTAGATGAAAGAACGTCTCCCCACATGCTTAGTTCTGAGAGATAAGTGTGTGTGAAAGCCGTCCTTCAACTAGATTGTTGGGAACACAAAGTTCCTTTTCAGTTGCAAACTACACTCCATACATATACATGGGGAGGTACTAGCTCCAACTCGGTTTTACAGTGAAAACTGCAGGAACTTCAAACCGGCACTAGGAAACACACTGAGAAACTAGAGTAAAAGTTTCTCCTGCAACCCGTTCCCTTTGTGCTAGATGAACGAACGTCTCTCCACCTGCTCAGTTCTGAGAGATAAGTGTGTGTGAAAGCCGTCCTTCAACTAGATTGTTGGGAACACAAAGTTCCTTTTCAGTTGCAAACTACACTCCATACATATATATGGGGAGGTACTAGCTCCAACTCGGTTTTACACTGAAAACTGCAGGAACTTCAAACCGGCACTAGGAAACACACTGAGAAACTAGAGTAAAAGTTTCTCCTGCAACCCGTTCCCTTTGTGCTAGATGAACGAACGTCTCTCCACATGCTCAGTTCTGAGAGATAAGTGTGTGTGAAAGCCGTCCTTCAACTAGATTGTTGGGAACACAAAGTTCCTTTTCAGTTGCAAACTACACTCCATACATATATATGGGGAGGTACTAGCTCCAACTCGGTTTTACAGTGAAAACTGCAGGAACTTCAAACCGGCACTAGGAAACACACTGAGAAACTAGAGTAAAAGTTTCTCCTGCAACCCGTTCCCTTTGTGCTAGATGAACGAACGTCTCTCCACATGCTCAGTTCTGAGAGATAAGTGTGTGTGAAAGCCGTCCTTCAACTAGATTGTTGGGAACACAAAGTTCCTTTTCAGTTGCAAACTACACTCCATACATATATATGGGGAGGTACTAGCTCCAACTCGGTTTTACAGTGAAAACTGCAGGAACTTCAAACCGGCACTAGGAAACACACTGAAAAACTAGAGTAAAAGTTTCTCCTGCAACCCGTTCCCTTTGTGCTAGATGAAAGAACGTCTCCCCACATGCTCAGTTCTGAGAGATAAGTGTGTGTGAAAGCCGTCCTTCAACTAGATTGTTGGGAACACAAAGTTCCTTTTCAGTTGCAAACTACACTACATACATATATATGGGGAGGTACTAGCTCCAACTCGGTTTTACACTGAAAACAGCAGGAACTTCAAACCGGCACTAGGAAACACACTGAGAAACTAGAGTAAAAGTTTCTCCTGCAACCCGTTCCCTTTGTGCTAGATGAACGAACGTCTCTCCACATGCTCAGTTCTGAGAGATAAGTATGTGTCAAAGCCGTCCTTCAACTAGATTGTTGGGAACACAAAGTTCGTTTTCAGTTGCAAACTACACTCCATATATATATATGGGGAGGTACTAGCTCCAACTCGGTTTTACAGTGAAAACTGCAGGAACTTCAAACCGGCACTAGGAAACACACTGAGAAACTAGAGTAAAAGTTTCTCCTGCAACCCGTTCCCTTTGTGCTAGATGAACGAACGTCTCTCCACATGCTCAGTTCTGAGAGATAAGTGTGTGTGAAAGCCGTCCTTCAACTAGATTGTTGGGAACACAAAGTTCCTTTTCAGTTGCAAACTACACTCCATACATATATATGGGGAGGTACTAGCTCCAACTCGGTTTTACAGTGAAAACTGCAGGAACTTCAAACCGGCACTAGGAAACACACTGAGAAACTAGAGTAAAAGTTTCTCCTGCAACCCGTTCCCTTTGTGCTAGATGAACGAACGTCTCTCCACCTGCTCAGTTCTGAGAGATAAGTGTGTGTGAAAGCCGTCCTTCAACTAGATTGTTGGGAACACAAAGTTCCTTTTCAGTTGCAAACTACACTCCATACATATATATGGGGAGGTACTAGCTCCAACTCGGTTTTACAGTGAAAACTGCAGGAACTTCAAACCGGCACTAGGAAACACACTGAAAAACTAGAGTAAAAGTTTCTCCTGCAACCCGTTCCCTTTGTGCTAGATGAAAGAACGTCTCCCCACATGCTTAGTTCTGAGAGATAAGTGTGTGTGAAAGCCGTCCTTCAACTAGATTGTTGGGAACACAAAGTTCCTTTTCAGTTGCAAACTACACTCCATACATATACATGGGGAGGTACTAGCTCCAACTCGGTTTTACAGTGAAAACTGCAGGAACTTCAAACCAGCACTAGGAAACACACTGAGAAACTAGAGTAAAAGTTTCTCCTGCAACCCGTTCCCTTTGTGCTAGATGAACGAACGTCTCTCCACATGCTCAGTTCTGAGAGATAAGTGTGTGTGAAAGCCGTCCTTCAACTAGATTGTTGGGAACACAAAGTTCTTTTTAAGTTGCAAACTACTCTCCATACATATATATGGGGAGGTACTAGCTCCAACTCGGTTTTACAGTGAAAACTGCAGGAACTTCAAACCGGCACTAGGAAACACACTGAAAAACTAGAGTAAAAGTTTCTCCTGCAACCCGTTCCCTTTGTGCTAGATGAACGAACGTCTCTCCACATGCTCAGTTCTGAGAGATAAGTGTGTGTGAAAGCCGTACTTCAACTAGATTGTTGGGAACACAAAGTTCCTTTTCAGTTGCAAACTACACTCCATACATATATATGGGGAGGTACTAGCTCCAACTCGGTTTTACAGTGAAAACTGCAGGAACTTCAAACCGGCACTAGGAAACACACTGAGAAACTAGAGTAAAAGTTTCTCCTGCAACCCGTTCCCTTTGTGCTAGATGAACGAACGTCTCTCCACATGCTCAGTTCTGAGAGATAAGTGTGTGTGAAAGCCGTCCTTCAACTAGATTGTTGGGAACACAAAGTTCCTTTTCAGTTGCAAACTACACTCCATACATATATATGGGGAGGTACTAGCTCCAACTCGGTTTTAAAGTGAAAACTGCAGGAACTTCAAACCGGCACTAGGAAACACACTGAGAAACAAGAGTAAAAGTTTCTCCTGCAACCCGTTCCCTTTGTGCTAGATGAACGAACGTCTCTCCACATGCTCAGTTCTGAGAGATAAGTATGTGTCAAAGCCGTCCTTCAACTAGATTGTTGGGAACACAAAGTTCCTTTTCAGTTGCAAACTACTCTCCATACATATATATGGGGAGGTACTAGCTCCAACTCGGTTTTACAGTGAAAACTGCAGGAACTTCAAACCGGCACTAGGAAACACACTGAGAAACTAGAGTAAAAGTTTCTCCTGCAACCCGTTCCCTTTGTGCTAGATGAACGAACGTCTCTCCACATGCTCAGTTCTGAGAGATAAGTGTGTGTGAAAGCCGTCCTTCAACTAGATTGTTGGGAACACAAAGTTCCTTTTCAGTTGCAAACTACACTCCATACATATATATGGGGAGGTACTAGCTCCAACTCGGTTTTACAGTTAAAACTGCAGGAACTTCAAACCGGCACTAGGAAACACACTGAGAAACTAGAGTAAAAGTTTCTCCTGCAACCCGTTCCCTTTGTGCTAGATGAACGAACGTCTCTCCACCTGCTCTGTTCTGAGAGATAAGTGTGTGTGAAAGCCGTCCTTCAACTAGATTGTTGGGAACACAAAGTTCCTTTTCAGTTGCAAACTACACTCCATACATATATATGGGGAGGTACTAGCTCCAACTCGGTTTTACACTGAAAACTGCAGGAACTTCAAACCGGCACTAGGAAACACACTGAAAAACAAGAGTAAAAGTTTCTCCTGCAACCCGTTCCCTTTGTGCTAGATGAACGAACGTCTCTCCACATGCTCAGTTCTGAGAGATAATTATGTGTCAAAGCCGTCCTTCAACTAGATTGTTGGGAACACAAAGTTCCTTTTCAGTTGCAAACTACTCTCCATACATATATATGGGGAGGTACTAGCTCCAACTCGGTTTTACAGTGAAAACTGCAGGAACTTCAAACCGGCACTAGGAAACACACTGAGAAACTAGAGTAAAAGTTTCTCCTGCAACCCGTTCCCTTTGTGCTAGATGAACGAACGTCTCTCCACATGCTCAGTTCTGAGAGATAAGTGTGTGTGAAAGCCGTCCTTCAACTAGATTGTTGGGAACACAAAGTTCCTTTTCAGTTGCAAACTACACTCCATACATATATATGGGGAGGTACTAGCTCCAACTCGGTTTTACAGTGAAAACTGCAGGAACTTCAAACCGGCACTAGGAAACACACTGAGAAACTAGAGTAAAAGTTTCTCCTGCAACCCGTTCCCTTTGTGCTAGATGAACGAACGTCTCTCCACCTGCTCTGTTCTGAGAGATAAGTGTGTGTGAAAGCCGTCCTTCAACTAGATTGTTGGGAACACAAAGTTCCTTTTCAGTTGCAAACTACACTCCATACATATATATGGGGAGGTACTAGCTCCAACTCGGTTTTACAGTGAAAACTGCAGGAACTTCAAACCGGCACTAGGAAACACACTGAAAAACTAGAGTAAAAGTTTCTCCTGCAACCCGTTCCCTTTGTGCTAGATGAAAGAACGTCTCCCCACATGCTCAGTTCTGAGAGATAAGTGTGTGTGAAAGCCGTCCTTCAACTAGATTGTTGGGAACACAAAGTTCCTTTTCAGTTGCAAATTACACTCCATACATATATAAGGGGAGGTACTAGCTCCAACTCGGTTTTACAGTGAAAACTGCAGGAACTTCAAACAGGCACTAGGAAACACACTGAGAAACTAGAGTAAAAGTTTCTCCTGCAACCCGTTCCCTTTGGCTAGATGATCGAACATCTCTCCACATGCTCAGTTCTGAGAGATAAGTGTGTGTGAAAGCCGTCCTTCAACTAGATTGTTGGGAACACAAAGTTCCTTTTCAGTTGCAAACTACACTCCATACATATATATGGGGGGTACTAGCTCCAACTCGGTTTTACAGTGAAAACTGCAGGAACTTCAAACCGGCACTAGGAAACACACTGAGAAACTAGAGTAAAAGTTTCTCCTGCAACCCGTTCCCTTTGTGCTAGATGAACGAACGTCTGTCCACATGCTCAGTTCTGAGAGATAAGTGTGTGTGAAAGCAGTCCTTCAACTAGATTGTTGGGAACACAAAGTTCCTTTTCAGTTGCAAACTACAATCCATACATATATATGGGGAGGTACTAGCTCCAACTCGGTTTTACAGTGAAAACTGCAGGAACTTCAAACCGGCACTAGGAAACACACTGAAAAACTAGAGTAAAAGTTTCTCCTGCAACCCGTTCCCTTTCTGCTAGATGAACGAACGTCTCTCCACCTGCTCAGTTCTGAGAGATAAGTGTGTGTGAAAGCCGTCCTTCAACTAGATTGTTGGGAACACAAAGTTGCTTTTCAGTTGCAAACTACACTCCATACATATATATGGGGAGGTACTAGCTCCAACTCGGTTTTACAGTGAAAACTGCAGGAACTTCAAACCGGCACTAGGAAACACACTGAAAAACTAGAGTAAAAGTTTCTCCTGAAACCCGTTCCCTTTGTGCTAGATGAAAGAACGTCTCTCCACCTGCTCAGTTCTGAGAGATAAGTGTGTGTGAAAGCCGTCCTTCAACTAGATTGTTGGGAACACAAATTTCCTTTTCAGTTGCAAACTACAGTCCATACATATATATGGGGAGGTACTTGCTCCAACTCGGTTTTACAGTGAAAACTGCAGGAACTTCAAACCGGCACTAGGAAACACACTGAGAAACTAGAGTAAAAGTTTCTCCTGCAACCCGTTCCCTTTGTGCTAGATGAACGAACGTCTCTCCACATGCTCAGTTCTGAGAGATAAGTGTGTGTGAAAGCCGTCCTTCAACTAGATTGTTGGGAACACAAAGTTCCTTTTCAGTTGCAAACTACACTCCATACATATACATGGGGAGGTACTAGCTCCAACTCGGTTTTACAGTGAAAACTGCAGGAACTTCAAACCGGCACTAGGAAACACACTGAGAAACTAGAGTAAAAGTTTCTCCTGCAACCCGTTCCCTTTGTGCTAGATGAACGAACGTCTCTCCACCTGCTCAGTTCTGAGAGATAAGTGTGTGTGAAAGCCGTCCTTCAACTAGATTGTTGGGAACACAAAGTTCCTTTTCAGTTGCAAACTACACTCCATACATATATATGGGGAGGTACTAGCTCCAACTCGGTTTTACAGTGAAAACTGCAGGAACTTCAAACCGGCACTAGGAAACACACTGAAAAACAAGAATAAAAGTTTCTCCTGCAACCCGTTCCCTTTGTGCTAGATGAACGAACGTCTCTCCACATGCTCAGTTCTGAGGGATAATTATGTGTCAAAGCCGTCCTTCAACTAGATTGTTGGGAACACAAAGTTCCTTTTCAGTTGCAAACTACACTCCATACATATATATGGGGAGGTACAAGCTCCAACTCGGTTTTACAGTGAAAACTGCAGGAACTTCAAACCGGCACTAGGAAACACACTGAGAAACTAGAGTAAAAGTTTCTCCTGCAACCCGTTCCCTTTGTGCTAGATGAACGAACGTCTCTCCACATGCTCAGTTCTGAGAGATAAGTGTGTGTGAAAGCCGTCCTTCAACTAGATTGTTGGGAACACAAAGTTCCTTTTCAGTTGCAAACTACACTCCATACATATATATGGGGAGGTACTAGCTCCAACTCGGTTTTACAGTGAAAACTGCAGGAACTTGAAACCGGCACTAGGAAACACACTGAGAATCTAGCGTAAAAGTTTCTCCTGCAACCCGTTCCCTTTGTGCTAGATGAACGAACGTCTCTCCACATGCTCATTTCTGAGAGATAAGTGTGTGTGAAAGCCGTCCTTCAACTAGATTGTTGGGAACACAAAGTTCCTTTTCAGTTGCAAACAACACTCCTTACATATATATGGGGAGGTACTAGCTCCAACTCGGTTTTACAGTGAAAACTGCAGGAACTTCAAACCGGCACTAGGAAACACACTGAGAAACTAGAGTAAAAGTTTCTCCTGCAACCCGTTCCCTTTGTGCTAGATGAACGAACGTCTCTCCACCTGCTCAGTTCTGAGAGATAAGTGTGTGTGAAAGCCGTCCTTAAACTAGATTGTTGGGAACACAAAGTTCCTTTTCAGTTGCAAACTACACTCCATACATATATATGGGGAGGTACTAGCTCCAACTCGGTTTTACAGTGAAAACTGCAGGAACTTCAAACCGGCACTAGGAAACACACTGAGAAACTAGAGTAAAAGTTTCTCCTGCAAC
Source organism: Camelus bactrianus (assembly GCF_048773025.1). Lineage (NCBI taxonomy): Eukaryota > Metazoa > Chordata > Mammalia > Artiodactyla > Camelidae > Camelus > Camelus bactrianus. The sequence continues at coordinate 3,044,026 of NC_133549.1, read as the reverse complement.
CCGTTCCCTTTGTGCTAGATGAAAGAACGTCTCTCCACATGCTCAGTTCTGAGAGATAAGTGTGTGTGAAAGCCGTCCTTCAACTAGATTGTTGGGAACACAAAGTTCCTTTTCAGTTGCAAACTACACTCCATACATATATATGGGGAGGTACTAGCTCCAACTCGGTTTTACAGTGAAAACTGCAGGAACTTCAAACCGGCACTAGGAAACACACTGAGAAACTAGAGTAAAAGTTTCTCCTGCAACCAGTTCCCTTTGTGCTAGATGAACGAACGTCTCTCCACTTGCTCAGTTCTGAGAGATAAGTGTGTGTGAAAGCCGTCCTTCAACTAGATTGTTGGGAACACAAAGTTCCTTTTCAGTTGCAAACTACACTCCATACATATATATGGGGAGGTACTAGCTCCAACTCGGTTTTACAGTGAAAACTGCAGGAACTTCAAACCGGCACTAGGAAACACACTGAGAAACTAGAGTAAAAGTTTCTCCTGCAACCCGTTCCCTTTGTGCTAGATGAACGAACATCTCTCCACATGCTCAGTTCTGAGAGATAAGTGTGTGTGAAAGCCGTCCTTCAACATGATTGTTGGGAACACAAAGTTCCTTTTCAGTTGCAAGCTACACTCCATACATATATATGGGGAGGTACTAGCTCCAACTCGGTTTTACAGTGAAAACTGCAGGAACTTCAAACCGGCACTAGGAAACACACTGAGAAACTAGAGTAAACGTTTCTCCTGCAACCCGTTCCCTTTGTGCTAGATGAATGAACGTCTGTCCACATGCTCAGTTCTGAGAGATAAGTGTGTGTGAAAGCCGTCCTTCAACTAGATTGTTGGGAACACAAAGTTCCTTTTCATTTGCAAACTACAATCCATACATATATATGGGGAGGTACTAGCTCCAACTCGGTTTTACAGTGAAAACTGCAGGAACTTCAAACCGGCACTAGGAAACACACTGAGAAACTAGAGTAAAAGTTTCTCCTGCAAACCGTTCCCTTTGTGCTAGATGAACGAACGTCTCTCCACATGCTCAGTTCTGAGAGATAAGTGTGTGTGAAAGCCGTCCTTCAACTAGATTGTTGGGAACACAAAGTTCCTTTTCAGTTGCAAACAACACTCCTTACATATATATGGGGAGGTACTAGCTCCAACTCGGTTTTACAGTGAAAACTGCAGGAACTTCAAACCGGCACTAGGAAACACACTGAGAAACTAGAGTAAAAGTTTCTCCTGCAACCCGTTCCCTTTGTGCTAGATGAACGAACGTCTCTCCACCTGCTCAGTTCTGAGAGATAAGTGTGTGTGAAAGCCGTCCTTCAACTAGATTGTTGGGAACACAAAGTTCCTTTTCAGTTGCAAACTACACTCCATACATATATATGGGGAGGTACTAGCTCCAACTCGGTTTTACAGTGAAAACTGCAGGAACTTCAAACCGGCACTAGGAAACACACTGAGAAACTAGAGTAAAAGTTTCTCCTGCAACCCGTTCCCTTTGTGCTAGATGAAAGAACGTCTCTCCACATGCTCAGTTCTGAGAGATAAGTGTGTGTGAAAGCCGTCCTTCAACTAGATTGTTGGGAACACAAAGTTCCTTTTCAGTTGCAAACTACACTCCATACATATATATGGGGAGGTACTAGATCCAACTCGGTTTTACACTGAAAACTGCAGGAACTTCAAACTGGCACTAGGAAACACACTGAGAAACTAGAGTAAAAGTTTCTCCTGCAACCAGTTCCCTTTGTGCTAGATGAACGAACGACTCTCCACTTGCTCAGTTCTGAGAGATAAGTGTGTGTGAAAGCCGTCCTTCAACTAGATTGTTGGGAACACAAAGTTCCTTTTCAGTTGCAAACTACACTCCATACATATATATGGGGAGGTACTAGCTCCAACTCGGTTTTACAGTGAAAACTGCAGGAACTTCAAACCGGCACTAGGAAACACACTGAGAAACTAGAGTAAAAGTTTCTCCTGCAACCCGTTCCCTTTGTGCTAGATGAACGAACATCTCTCCACATGCTCAGTTCTGAGAGATAAGTGTGTGTGAAAGCCGTCCTTCAACCTGATTGTTGGGAACACAAAGTTCCTTTTCAGTTGCAAGCTACACTCCATACATATATATGGGGAGGTACTAGCTCCAACTCGGTTTTACAGTGAAAACTGCAGGAACTTCAAACCGGCACTAGGAAACACACTGAGAAACTAGAGTAAACGTTTCTCCTGCAACCCGTTCCCTTTGTGCTAGATGAATGAACGTCTGTCCACATGCTCAGTTCTGAGAGATAAGTGTGTGTGAAAGCCGTCCTTCAACTAGATTGTTGGGAACACAAAGTTCCTTTTCAGTTGCAAACTACACTCCATACATATATATGGGGAGGTACTAGCTCCAACTCGGTTTTACAGTGAAAACTGCAGGAACTTCAAACCGGCACTAGGAAACACACTGAGAAACTAGAGTAAAAGTTTCTCCTGCAAACCGTTCCCTTTGTGCTAGATGAACGAACGTCTCTCCACATGCTCAGTTCTGAGAGATAAGTGTGTGTGAAAGCCGTCCTTCAACTAGATTGTTGGGAACACAAAGTTCCTTTTCAGTTGCAAACTACACTCCATACATATATATGGGGAGGTACTAGCTCCAACTCGGTTTTACAGTGAAAACTGCAGGAACTTCAAACCGGCACTAGGAAACACACTGAGAAACTAGAGTAAAAGTTTCTCCTGCAACCCGTTCCCTTTGTGCTAGATGAACGAACGTCTCTCCACATGCTCAGTTCTGAGAGATAAGTGTGTGTGAAAGCCGTCCTTCAACTAGATTGTTGGGAACACAAAGTTCCTTTTCAGTTGCAAACTACACTCCATACATATATATGGGGAGGTACTAGCTCCAACTCGGTTTTACAGTGAAAACTGCAGGAACTTCAAACCGGCACTAGGAAACACACTGAGAAACTAGAGTAAAAGTTTCTCCTGCAAACCGTTCCCTTTGTGCTAGATGAACGAACGTCTCTCCACATGCTCAGTTCTGAGAGATAAGTGTGTGTGAAAGCCGTCCTTCAACTAGATTGTTGGGAACACAAAGTTCCTTTTCAGTTGCAAACTACACTCCATACATATATATGGGGAGGTACTAGCTCCAACTCGGTTTTACAGTTAAAACTGCAGGAACTTGAAACCGGCACTAGGAAACACACTGAGAAACTAGAGTAAAAGTTTCTCCTGCAACCCGTTCCCTTTGTGCTAGATGAACGAACGTCTCTCCACCTGCTCAGTTCTGAGAGATAAGTGTGTGTGAAAGCCGTCCTTCAACTAGATTGTTGGGAACACAAAGTTCCTTTTCAGTTGCAAACTACACTCCATACATATATATGGGGAGGTACTAGCTCCAACTCGGTTTTACAGTGAAAACTGCAGGAACTTCAAACCGGCACTAGGAAACACACTGAGAAACTAGAGTAAAAGTTTCTCCTGCAACCCGTTCCCTTTGTGCTAGATGAACGAACGTCTCTCCACCTGCTCAGTTCTGAGAGATAAGTGTGTGTGAAAGCCGTCCTTCAACTAGATTGTTGGGAACACAAAGTTCCTTTTCAGTTGCAAACTACACTCCATACATATATATGGGGAGGTACTAGCTCCAACTCGGTTTTACACTGAAAACTGCAGGAACTTCAAACCGGCACTAGGAAACACACTGAGAAACTAGAGTAAAAGTTTCTCCTGCAACCCGTTCCCTTTGTGCTAGATGAACGAACGTCTCTCCACCTGCTCAGTTCTGAGAGATAAGTGTGTGTGAAAGCCGTCCTTCAACTAGATTGTTGGGAACACAAAGTTCCTTTTCAGTTGCAAACTACAATCCATACATATATATGGGGAGGTACTAGCTCCAACTCGGTTTTACAGTGAAAACTGCAGGAACTTCAAACCGGCACTAGGAAACACACTGAGAAACTAGAGTAAAAGTTTCTCCTGCAAACCGTTCCCTTTGTGCTAGATGAACGAACGTCTCTCCACATGCTCAGTTCTGAGAGATAAGTGTGTGTGAAAGCCGTCCTTCAACTAGATTGTTGGGAACACAAATTCCTTTTCAGTTGCAAACTACACTCCATACATATATATGGGGAGGTACTAGCTCCAACTCGGTTTTACAGTGAAAACTGCAGGAACTTCAAACCGGCACTAGGAAACACACTGAGAAACTAGATTAAAAGTTTCTCCTGCAACCCGTTCCCTTTGTGCTAGATGAACGAACGTCTCTCCACATGCTCAGTTCTGAGAGATAAGTGTGTGTGAAAGCCGTCCTTCAACTAGATTGTTGGGAACACAAAGTTCCTTTTCAGTTGCAAACTACACTCCATACATATATATGGGGAGGTACTAGCTCCAACTCGGTTTTACAGTGAAAACTGCAGGAACTTCAAACCGGCACTAGGAAACACACTGAGAAACTAGAGTAAAAGTTTCTCCTGCAACCCGTTCCCTTTGTGCTAGATGAACGAACGTCTCTCCACATGCTCAGTTCTGAGAGATAAGTGTGTGTGAAAGCCGTCCTTCAACTAGATTGTTGGGAACACAAAGTTCCTTTTCAGTTGCAAACTACACTCCATACATATATATGGGGAGGTACTAGCTCCAACTCGGTTTTACAGTTAAAACTGCAGGAACTTCAAACCGGCACTAGGAAACACACTGAGAAACTAGAGTAAAAGTTTCTCCTGCAACCCGTTCCCTTTGTGCTAGATGAACGAACGTCTCTCCACCTGCTCAGTTCTGAGAGATAAGTGTGTGTGAAAGCCGTCCTTCAACTAGATTGTTGGGAACACAAAGTTCCTTTTCAGTTGCAAGCTACACCCCATACATATATATGGGGAGGTACTAGCTCCAACTCGGTTTTACAGTGAAAACTGCAGGAACTTCAAACCGGCACTAGGAAACACACTGAGAAACTAGAGTAAACGTTTCTCCTGCAACCCGTTCCCTTTGTGCTAGATGAAAGAACGTCTGTCCACATGCTCAGTTCTGAGAGATAAGTGTGTGTGAAAGCCGTCCTTCAACTAGATTGTTGGGAACACAAAGTTCCTTTTCAGTTGCAAACTACAATCCATACATATATATGGGGAGGTACTAGCTCCAACTCGGTTTTACAGTGAAAACTGCAGGAACTTCAAACCGGCACTAGGAAACACACTGAGAAACTAGAGTAAAAGTTTCTCCTGCAACCCGTTCCCTTTGTGCTAGATGAACGAACGTCTCTCCACATGCTCAGTTCTGAGAGATAAGTGTGTGTGAAAGCCGTCCTTCAACTAGATTGTTGGGAACACAAAGTTCCTTTTCAGTTGCAAACTACACTCCATACATATATATGGGGAGGTACTAGCTCCAACTCGGTTTTACAGTGAAAACTGCAGGAACTTCAAACCGGCACTAGGAAACACACTGAGAAACTAGAGTAAAAGTTTCTCCTGCAACCCGTTCACTTTGTGCTAGATGAACGAACGTCTCTCCACATGCTCAGTTCTGAGAGATAAGTGTGTGTGAAAGCCGTCCTTCAACTAGATTGTTGGGAACACAAAGTTCCTTTTCAGTTGCAAACTACACTCCATACATATATATGGGGAGGTACTAGCTCCAACTCGGTTTTACAGTGAAAACTGCAGGAACTTCAAACCGGCACTAGGAAACACACTGAGAAACTAGAGTAAAAGTTTCTCCTGCAACCCGTTCCCTTTGTGCTAGATGAACGAACGTCTCTCCACATGCTCAGTTCTGAGAGATAAGTGTGTGTGAAAGCCGTCCTTCAACTAGATTGTTGGGAACACAAAGTTCCTTTTCAGTTGCAAACTACACTCCATACATATATATGGGGAGGTACTAGCTCCAACTCGGTTTTACAGTTAAAACTGCAGGAACTTCAAACCGGCACTAGGAAACACACTGAGAAACTAGAGTAAAAGTTTCTCCTGCAACCCGTTCCCTTTGTGCTAGATGAACGAACGTCTCTCCACCTGCTCAGTTCTGAGAGATAAGTGTGTGTGAAAGCCGTCCTTCAACTAGATTGTTGGGAACACAAAGTTCCTTTTCAGTTGCAAACTACACTCCATACATATATATGGGGAGGTACTAGCTCCAACTCGGTTTTACAGTGAAAACTGCAGGAACTTCAAACCGGCACTAGGAAACACACTGAAAAACTAGAGTAAAAGTTTCTCCTGCAACCCGTTCCCTTTGTGCTAGATGAAAGAACGTCTCCCCACATGCTCAGTTCTGAGAGATAAGTGTGTGTGAAAGCCGTCCTTCAACTAGATTGTTGGGAACACAAAGTTCCTTTTCAGTTGCAAACTACACTCCATACATATACATGGGGAGGTACTAGCTCCAACTCGGTTTTACAGTGAAAACTGCAGGAACTTCAAACCGGCACTAGGAAACACACTGAGAAACTAGAGTAAAAGTTTCTCCTGCAACCCGTTCCCTTTGTGCTAGATGAACGAACGTCTCTCCACATGCTCAGTTCTGAGAGATAAGTGTGTGTGAAAGCCGTCCTTCAACTAGATTGTTGGGAACACAAAGTTCCTTTTCAGTTGCAAACTACACTCCATACATATATATGGGGAGGTACTAGCTCCAACTCGGTTTTACTCTGAATACTGCAGGAACTTCAAACCGGCACTAGGAAACACACTGAAAAACAAGAGTAAAAGTTTCTCCTGCAAACCGTTCCCTTTGTGCTAGATGAACGAACGTCTCTCCACATGCTCAGTTCTGAGAGATAATTATGTGTCAAAGCCGTCCTTCAACTAGATTGTTGGGAACACAAAGTTCCTTTTCAGTTGCAAACTACTCTCCATACATATATATGGGGAGGTACTAGCTCCAACTCGGTTTTACAGTGAAAACTGCAGGAACTTCAAACCGGCACTAGGAAACACACTGAGAAACTAGAGTAAAAGTTTCTCCTGCAAACCGTTCCCTTTGTGCTAGATGAACGAACGTCTCTCCACATGCTCAGTTCTGAGAGATAAGTGTGTGTGAAAGCCGTCCTTCAACTAGATTGTTGGGAACACAAAGTTCCTTTTCAGTTGCAAACTACACTCCATACATATATATGGGGAGGTACTAGCTCCAACTCGGTTTTACAGTGAAAACTGCAGGAACTTCAAACCGGCACTAGGAAACACACTGAGAAACTAGAGTAAAAGTTTCTCCTGCAAACCGTTCCCTTTGTGCTAGATGAACGAACGTCTCTCCACCTGCTCAGTTCTGAGAGATAAGTGTGTGTGAAAGCCGTCCTTCAACTAGATTGTTGGGAACACAAAGTTCCTTTTCAGTTGCAAACTACACTCCATACATATATATGGGGAGGTACTAGCTCCAACTCGGTTTTACAGTGAAAACTGCAGGAACTTCAAACCGGCACTAGGAAACACACTGAGAAACTAGAGTAAAAGTTTCTCCTGCAACCCGTTCCCTTTGTGCTAGATGAAAGAACGTCTCCCCACATGATCAGTTCTGAGAGATAAGTGTGTGTGAAAGCCGTCCTTCAACTAGATTGTTGGGAACACAAAGTTCCTTTTCAGTTGCAAACTACACTCCATACATATATATGGGGAGGTACTAGCTCCAACTCGGTTTTACACTGAAAACTGCAGGAACTTCAAACCGGCACTAGGAAACACACTGAGAAACTAGAGTAAAAGTTTCTCCTGCAACCCGTTCCCTTTGTGCTAGATGATCGAACATCTCTCCACATGCTCAGTTCTGAGAGATAAGTGTGTGTGAAAGCCGTCCTTCAACTAGATTGTTGGGAACACAAAGTTCCTTTCCAGTTGCAAACTACACTCCATACATATATATGGGGAGGTACTAGCTCCAACTCGGTTTTAAAGTGAAAACTGCAGGAACTTCAAACCGGCACTAGGAAACACACTGAGAAACTAGAGTAAAAGTTTCTCCTGCAACCCGTTCCCTTTGTGCTAGATGAACGAACGTCTGTCCACATGCTCAGTTCTGAGAGAAAAGTGTGTGTGAAAGCCGTCCTTCAACTAGATTGTTGGGAACACAAAGTTCCTTTTCAGTTGCAAACTACACTCCATACATATATATGGGGAGGTACTAGCTCCAACTCAGTTTTACAGTGAAAACTGCAGGAACTTCAAACCGGCACTAGGAAACACACTGAAAATCTAGAGTAAAAGTTTCTCCTGCAACCCGTTCCCTTTGTGCTAGATGAACGAACGTCTCTCCACCTGCTCAGTTCTGAGAGATAAGTGTGTGTGAAAGCCGTCCTTCAACTAGATTGTTGGGAACACAAAGTTCCTTTTCAGTTGCAAACTACACTCCATACATATATATGGGGAGGTACTAGCTCCAACTCGGTTTTACAGTGAAAACTGCAGGAACTTCAAACCGGCACTAGGAAACACACTGAAAAACTAGAGTAAAAGTTTCTCCTGCAACCCGTTCCCTTTGTGCTAGATGAAAGAACGTCTCCCCACATGCTCAGTTCTGAGAGATAAGTGTGTGTGAAAGCCGTCCTTCAACTAGATTGTTGGGAACACAAAGTTCCTTTTCAGTTGCAAACTACACTCCATACATATATATGGGGAGGTACTAGCTCCAACTCCGTTTTACACTGAAAACTGCAGGAACTTCAAACCGGCACTAGGAAACACACTGAAAAACTAGAGTAAAAGTTTCTCCTGCAACCCGTTCCCTTTGTGCTAGATGAACGAACGTCTCTCCACATGCTCAGTTCTGAGAGATAAGTGTGTGTGAAAGCCGTCCTTCAACTAGATTGTTGGGAACACAAAGTTCCTTTTCAGTTGCAAATTACACTCCATACATATATAAGGGGAGGTACTAGCTCCAACTCGGTTTTACAGTGAAAACTGCAGGAACTTCAAACAGGCACTAGGAAACACACTGAGAAACTAGAGTAAAAGTTTCTCCTGCAACCCGTTTTCTTTGTGCTAGATGATCGAACATCTCTCCACATGCTCAGTTCTAGGAGATAAGTGTGTGTGAAAGCCGTCCTTCAACTAGATTGTTGGGAACACAAAGTTCCTTTTCAGTTGCAAACTACACTCCATACATATATATGGGGAGGTACTAGCTCCAACTCGGTTTTAAAGTGAAAACTGCAGGAACTTCAAACCGGCACTAGGAAAAACACTGAGAAACTAGAGTAAAAGTTTCTCCTGCAACCCGTTCCCTTTGTGCTAGATGAACGAACGTCTGTCCACATGCTCAGTTCTGAGAGATAAGTGTGTGTGAAAGCCGTCCTTCAACTAGATTGTTGGGAACACAAAGTTCCTTTTCAGTTGCAAACTACACTCCATACATATATATGGGGAGGTACTAGCTCCAACTTGGTTTTACAGTGAAAACTGCAGGAACTTCAAACCGGCACTAGGAAACACACTGAAAAACTAGAGTAAAAGTTTCTCCTGCAACCCGTTCCCTTTCTGCTAGATGAACGAACGTCTCTCCACCTGCTCAGTTCTGAGAGATAAGGGTGTGTGAAAGCCGTCCTTCAACTAGATTGTTGGGAACACAAAGTTCCTTTTCAGTTGCAAACTACACTCCATACATATATATGGGGAGGTACTAGCTCCAACTCGGTTTTACAGTGAAAACTGCAGGAACTTCAAACCGGCACTAGGAAACACACTGAAAAACTAGAGTAAAAGTTTCTCCTGAAACCCGTTCCCTTTGTGCTAGATGAACGAACGTCTCTCCACCTGCTCAGTTCTGAGAGATAAGTGTGTGTGAAAGCCGTCCTTCAACTAGATTGTTGGGAACACAAAGTTCCTTTTCAGTTGCAAACTACACTCCATACATATATATGGGGAGGTACTAGCTCCAACTCGGTTTTACAGTGAAAACTGCAGGAACTTCAAACCGGCACTAGGAAACACACTGAGAAACTAGAGTAAAAGTTTCTCCTGCAACCCGTTCCCTTTGTGCTAGATGAACGAACGTCTCTCCACATGCTCAGTTCTGAGAGATAAGTGTGTGTGAAAGCCGTCCTTCAACTAGATTGTTGGGAACACAAAGTTCCTTTTCAGTTGCAAACAACACTCCTTACATATATATGGGGAGGTACTAGCTCCAACTCGGTTTTACAGTGGAAACTGCAGGAACTTCAAACCGGCACTAGGAAACACACTGAGAAACTAGAGTAAAAGTTTCTCCTGCAACCCGTTCCCTTTGTGCTAGATGAACGAACATCTCTCCACATGCTCAGTTCTGAGAGATAAGTGTGTGTGAAAGCCGTCCTTCCACCTGATTGTTGGGAACACAAAGTTCCTTTTCAGTTGCAAGCTACACTCCATACATATATATGGGCAGGTACTAGCTCCAACTCGGTTTTACAGTGAAAACTGCAGGAACTTCAAACCGGCACTAGGAAACACACTGAGAAACTAGAGTAAAAGTTTCTCCTGCAACCCGTTCCCTTTGTGCTAGATTAATGAACGTCTGTCCACATGCTCAGTTCTGAGAGATAAGTGTGTGTGAAAGCCGTCCTTCAACTAGATTGTTGGGAACACAAAGTTCCTTTTCAGTTGCAAACTACAATCCATACATATATATGGGGAGGTACTAGCTCCAACTCGGTTTTACAGTGAAAACTGCAGGAACTTGAAACCGGCACTAGGAAACACACTGAAAAACTAGAGTAAAAGTTTCTCCTGCAACCCGTTCCCTTTGTGCTAGATGAACGAACGTCTCTCCACATGCTCAGTTCTGAGAGATAAGTGTGTGTGAAAGCCGTCCTTCAACTAGATTGTTGGGAACACAAAGTTCCTTTTCAGTTGCAAACTACACTCCATAAATATATATGGGGAGGTACTAGCTCCAACTCGGTTTTACAGTGAAAACTGCAGGAACTTAAAAACCGGCACTAGGAAACACACTGAGAAACTAGAGTAAAAGTTTCTCCTGCAACCCGTTCCCTTTGTGCTAGATGAACGAACGTCTCTCCACATGCTCAGTTCTGAGAGATAAGTGTGTGTGAAAGCCGTCCTTCAACTAGATTGTTGGGAACACAAAGTTCCTTTTCAGTTGCAAACTACACTCCATACATATATATGGGGAGGTACTAGCTCCAACTCGGTTTTACAGTGAAAACTGCACGAACTTCAAACCGGCACTAGGAAACAAACTGAGAAACTAGAGTAAAAGTTTCTCCAGCAACCCGTTCCCTTTGTGCTAGATGAACGAACGTCTCTCCACATGCTCAGTTCTGAGAGATAAGTGTGTGTGAAAGCCGTCCTTCAACTAGATTGTTGGGAACACAAATTTCCTTTTCAGTTGCAAACTACACTCCATACATATATATGGGGAGGTACTAGCTCCAACTCGGTTTTACAGTGAAAACTGCAGGAACTTCAAACCGGCACTAGGAAACACACTGAAAAACTAGAGTAAAAGTTTCTCCTGCAACCCGTTCCCTTTGTGCTAGATGAACGAACGTCTCTCCACATGCTCAGTTCTGAGAGATAAGTGTGTGTGAAAGCCGTCCTTCAACTAGATTGTTGGGAACACAAAGTTCCTTTTCAGTTGCCAACTACACTCCATACATATATATGGGGAGGTACTAGCTCCAACTCGGTTTTACAGTGAAAACTGCAGGAACTTCAAACCGGCACTAGGAAACACACTGAAAAACTAGAGTAAAAGTTTCTCCTGCAACCCGTTCCCTTTGTGCTAGATGAACGAACGTCTCTCCACATGCTCAGTTCTGAGAGATAAGTGTGTGTGAAAGCCGTCCTTCAACTAGATTGTTGGGAACACAAAGTTCCTTTTCAGTTGCAAACTACACTCCATACATATATATGGGGAGGTACTAGCTCCAACTCGGTTTTACAGTGAAAACTGCAGGAAATTCAAACCGGCACTAGGAAACACACTGAAAAACTAGAGTAAAAGTTTCTCCTGCAACCCGTTCCCTTTGTGCTAGATGAACGAACGTCTCTCCACATGCTCAGTTCTGAGAGATAAGTGTGTGTGAAAGCCGTCCTTCAACTAGATTGTTGGGAACACAAAGTTCCTTTTCAGTTGCAAACTACACTCCATACATATATATGGGGAGGTACTAGCTCCAACTCGGTTTTACAGTGAAAACTGCAGGAACTTCAAACCGGCACTAGGAAACACACTGAAAAACTAGAGTAAAAGTTTCTCCTGCAACCCGTTCCCTTTGTGCTAGATGAACGAACGTCTCTCCACATGCTCAGTTCTGAGAGATAAGTGTGTGTGAAAGCCGTCCTTCAACTAGATTGTTGGGAACACAAAGTTCCTTTTCAGTTGCAAACTACACTCCATACATATATATGGGGTGGTACTAGCTCCAACTCGGTTTTACAGTGAAAACTGCAGGAACTTCAAACCGGCACTAGGAAACACACTGAGAAACTAGAGTAAAAGTTTCTCCTGCAACCCGTTCCCTTTGTGCTAGATGAACGAACGTCTCTCCACATGCTCAGTTCTGAGAGATAAGTGTGTGTGAAAGCCGTCCTTCAACTAGATTGTTGGGAACACAAAGTTCCTTTTCAGTTGCAAACTACACTCCATACATATATATGGGGTGGTACTAGCTCCAACTCGGTTTTACAGTGAAAACTGCAGGAACTTCAAACCGGCACTAGGAAACACACTGAGAAACTAGAGTAAAAGTTTCTCCTGCAACCCGTTCCCTTTGTGCTAGATGAACGAACGTCTCTCCACATGCTCAGTTCTGAGAGATAAGTGTGTGTGAAAGCCGTCCTTCAACTAGATTGTTGGGAACACAAAGTTCCTTTTCAGTTGCAAACTACACTCCATACATATATATGGGGTGGTACTAGCTCCAACTCGGTTTTACAGTGAAAACTGCAGGAACTTCAAACCGGCACTAGGAAACACACTGAGAAACTAGAGTAAAAGTTTCTCCTGCAACCCGTTCCCTTTGTGCTAGATGAACGAACGTCTCTCCACATGCTCAGTTCTGAGAGATAAGTGTGTGTGAAAGCCGTCCTTCAACTAGATTGTTGGGAACACAAAGTTCCTTTTCAGTTGCAAACTACACTCCATACATATATATGGGGAGGTACTAGCTCCAACTCGGTTTTACAGTGAAAACTGCAGGAACTTCAAACCGGCACTAGGAAACACACTGAAATACTAGAGTAAAAGTTTCTCCTGCAACCCGTTCCCTTTGTGCTAGATGAACGAACGTCTCTCCACATGCTCAGTTCTGAGAGATAAGTGTGTGTGAAAGCCGTCCTTCAACTAGATTGTTGGGAACACAAAGTTCCTTTTCAGTTGCAAACTACACTCCATACATATATATGGGGAGGTACTAGCTCCAACTCGGTTTTACAGTGAAAACTGCAGGAAATTCAAACCGGCACTAGGAAACACACTGAAAAACTAGAGTAAAAGTTTCACCTGCAACCCGTTCCCTTTGTGCTAGATGAACGAACGTCTCTCCACATGCTCAGTTCTGAGAGATAAGTGTGTGTGAAAGCCGTCCTTCAACTAGATTGTTGGGAACACAAAGTTCCTTTTCAGTTGCAAACTACACTCCATACATATATATGGGGAGGTACTAGCTCCAACTCGGTTTTACAGTGAAAACTGCAGGAACTTCAAACCGGCACTAGGAAACACACTGAAAAACTAGAGTAAAAGTTTCTCCTGCAACCCGTTCCCTTTGTGCTAGATGAACGAACGTCTCTCCACATGCTCAGTTCTGAGAGATAAGTGTGTGTGAAAGCCGTCCTTCAACTAGATTGTTGGGAACACAAAGTTCCTTTTCAGTTGCAAACTACACTCCATACATATATATGGGGTGGTACTAGCTCCAACTCGGTTTTACAGTGAAAACTGCAGGAACTTCAAACCGGCACTAGGAAACACACTGAGAAACTAGAGTAAAAGTTTCTCCTGCAACCCGTTCCCTTTGTGCTAGATGAACGAACGTCTCTCCACATGCTCAGTTCTGAGAGATAAGTGTGTGTGAAAGCCGTCCTTCAACTAGATTGTTGGGAACACAAAGTTCCTTTTCAGTTGCAAACTACACTCCATACATATATATGGGGTGGTACTAGCTCCAACTCGGTTTTACAGTGAAAACTGCAGGAACTTCAAACCGGCACTAGGAAACACACTGAGAAACTAGAGTAAAAGTTTCTCCTGCAACCCGTTCCCTTTGTGCTAGATGAACGAACGTCTCTCCACATGCTCAGTTCTGAGAGATAAGTGTGTGTGAAAGCCGTCCTTCAACTAGATTGTTGGGAACACAAAGTTCCTTTTCAGTTGCAAACTACACTCCATACATATATATGGGGTGGTACTAGCTCCAACTCGGTTTTACAGTGAAAACTGCAGGAACTTCAAACCGGCACTAGGAAACACACTGAGAAACTAGAGTAAAAGTTTCTCCTGCAACCCGTTCCCTTTGTGCTAGATGAACGAACGTCTCTCCACATGCTCAGTTCTGAGAGATAAGTGTGTGTGAAAGCCGTCCTTCAACTAGATTGTTGGGAACACAAAGTTCCTTTTCAGTTGCAAAATACACTCCATACATATATATGGGGAGGTACTAGCTCCAACTCGGTTTTACAGTGAAAACTGCAGGAACTTCAAACCGGCACTAGGAAACACACTGAAAAACTAGAGTAAAAGTTTCTCCTGCAACCCGTTCCCTTTGTGCTAGATGAACGAACGTCTCTCCACATGCTCAGTTCTGAGAGATAAGTGTGTGTGAAAGCCGTCCTTCAACTAGATTGTTGGGAACACAAAGTTCCTTTTCAGTTGCAAACTACACTCCATACATATATATGGGGAGGTACTAGCTCCAACTCGGTTTTACAGTGAAAACTGCAGGAACTTCAAACCGGCACTAGGAAACACACTGAAAAACTAGAGTAAAAGTTTCTCCTGCAACCCGTTCCCTTTGTGCTAGATGAACGAACGTCTCTCCACATGCTCAGTTCTGAGAGATAAGTGTGTGTGAAAGCCGTCCTTCAACTAGATTGTTGGGAACACAAAGTTCCTTTTCAGTTGCAAACTACACTCCATACATATATATGGGGAGGTACTAGCTCCAACTCGGTTTTACAGTGAAAACTGCAGGAACTTCAAACCGGCACTAGGAAACACACTGAGAAACTAGAGTAAAAGTTTCTCCTGCAACCCGTTCACTTTGTGCTAGATGAACGAACGTCTCTCCACATGCTCAGTTCTGAGAGATAAGTGTGTGTGAAAGCCGTCCTTCAACTAGATTGTTGGGAACACAAAGTTCCTTTTCAGTTGCAAACTACACTCCATACATATAAATGGGGAGGTACTAGCTCCAACCCGGTTTTACAGTGAAAACTGCAGGAACTTCAAACCGGCACTAGGAAACACACTGAAAAACCAGAGTAAAAGTTTCTCCTGCAACCCGTTCCCTTTGTGCTAGATGAACGAACGTCTCTCTACATGCTCAGTTCTGAGAGATAAGTGTGTGTGAAAGCCGTCCTTCAACTAGATTGTTGGGAACACAAAGTTCCTTTTCAGTTGCAAACTACACTCCATACATATATATGGGGAGGTACTAGATCCAACTCTGTTTTACAGTGAAAACTGCAGGAACTTCAAACCGGCACTAGGAAACACACTGAAAATCTAGAGTAAAAGTTTCTCCTGCAACCCGTTCCCTTTGTGCTAGATGAACGAACGTCTCTCCACATGCTCAGTTCTGAGAGATAAGTGTGTGTGAAAGCCGTCCTTCAAATAGATTGTTGGGAACACAAAGTTCCTTTTCAGTTGCAAACTACACTCCATACATATATATGGGGAGGTACTAGCTCCAACTCGGTTTTACAGTGAAAACTGCAGGAACTTCAAACCGGCACTAGGAAACACACTGAGAAACTAGAGTAAAAGTTTCTCCTGCAACCCGTTCCCTTTGTGCTAGATGAACGAACGTCTCTCCACATGCTCAGTTCTGAGAGATAAGTGTGTGTGAAAGCCGTCCTTCAACTAGATTGTTGGGAACACAAAGTTCCTTTTCAGTTGCAAACTACACTCCATACATATATATGGGGAGGTACTAGCTCCAACCCGGTTTTACAGTGAAAACTGCAGGAACTTCAAACCGGCACTAGGAAACACAGTGAAAAACCAGAGTAAAAGTTTCTCCTGCAACCCGTTCCCTTTGTGCTAGATGAACGAACGTCTCTCCACATGCTCAGTTCTGAGAGATAAGTGTGTGTGAAAGCCGTCCTTCAACTAGATTGTTGGGAACACAAAGTTCCTTTTCAGTTGCAAACTACACTCCATACATATATATGGGGAGGTACTAGCTCCAACTCGGTTTTACACTGAAAACTGCAGGAACTTCAAACCGGCACTAGGAAACACACTGAGAAACTAGAGTAAAAGTTTCTCCTGCAACCCGTTCCCTTTGTGCTAGATGAACGAACGTCTCTCCACATGCTCAGTTCTGAGAGATAAGTGTGTGTGAAAGCCGTCCTTCAACTAGATTGTTGGGAACACAAAGTTCCTTTTCAGTTGCAAACTACACTCCATACATATATATGGGGAGGTACTAGCTCCAACCCGGTTTTACAGTGAAAACTGCAGGAACTTCAAACCGGCACTAGGAAACACACTGAAAAACCAGAGTAAAATTTCTCCTGCAACCCGTTCCCTTTGTGCTAGATGAACGAACGTCTCTCCACATGCTCAGTTCTGAGAGATAAGTGTGTGTGAAAGCCGTCCTTCAACTAGATTGTTGGGAACACAAAGTTCCTTTTCAGTTGCAAACTACACTCCATACATATATATGGGGAGGTACTAGCTCCAACTCGGTTTTACAGTGAAAACTGCAGGAACTTCAAACCGGCACTAGGAAACACACTGAGAAACTAGAGTAAAAGTTTCTCCTGCAACCCGTTCCCTTTGTGCTAGATGAACGAACGTCTCTCCACATGCTCAGTTCTGAGAGATAAGTGTGTGTGAAAGCCGTCCTTCAACTAGATTGTTGGGAACACAAAGTTCCTTTTCAGTTGAAAACTACACTCCATACATATATATGGGGAGGTACTAGCTCCAACTCGGTTTTACAGTGAAAACTGCAGGAACTTCAAACCGGCACTAGGAAACACACTGAAAAACTAGAGTAAAAGTTTCTCCTGCAACCCGTTCCCTTTGTGCTAGATGAACGAACGTCTCTCCACATGCTCAGTTCTGAGAGATAAGTGTGTGTGAAAGCCGTCCTTCAACTAGATTGTTGGGAACACAAAGTTCCTTTTCAGTTGCAAACTACACTCCATACATATATATGGGGAGGTACTAGCTCCAACTCGGTTTTACAGTGAAAACTGCAGGAACTTCAAACCGGCACTAGGAAACACACTGAAAAACTAGAGTAAAAGTTTCTCCTGCAACCCGTTCCCTTTGTGCTAGATGAACGAACGTCTCTCCACATGCTCAGTTCTGAGAGATAAGTGTGTGTGAAAGCCGTCCTTCAACTAGATTGTTGGGAACACAAAGTTCCTTTTCAGTTGCAAACTACACTCCATACATATATATGGGGAGGTACTAGCTCCAACTCGGTTTTACAGTGAAAACTGCAGGAACTTCAAACCGGCACTAGGAAACACACTGAGAAACTAGAGTAAAAGTTTCTCCTGCAACCCGTTCCCTTTGTGCTAGATGAACGAACGACTCTCCACATGCTCAGTTCTGAGAGATAAGTGTGTGTGAAAGCCGTCCTTCAACTAGATTGTTGGGAACACAAAGTTCCTTTTCAGTTGCAAACTACACTCCATACATATATATGGGGAGGTACTAGCTCCAACCCGGTTTTACAGTGAAAACTGCAGGAACTTCAAACCGGCACTAGGAAACACACTGAAAAACAAGAGTAAAAGTTTCTCCTGCAACCCGTTCCCTTTGTGCTAGATGAACGAACGTCTCTCCACATGCTCAGTTCTGAGAGATAAGTGTGTGTGAAAGCCGTCCTTCAACTAGATTGTTGGGAACACAAAGTTCCTTTTCAGTTGCAAACTACACTCCATACATATATATGGGGAGGTACTAGCTCAAACTCGGTTTTACAGTGAAAACTGCAGGAACTTCAAACCGGCACTAGGAAACACACTGAGAAACTAGAGTAAAAGTTTCTCCTGCAACCCGTTCCCTGTGTGCTAGATGAACGAACGTCTCTCCACATGCTCAGTTCTGAGAGATAAGTGTGTGTGAAAGCCGTCCTTCAACTAGATTGTTGGGAACACAAAGTTCCTTTTCAGTTGCAAACTACACTCCATACATATATATGGGGAGGTACTAGCTCCAACTCGGTTTTACACTGAAAACTGCAGGAACTTCAAACCGGCACTAGGAAACACACTGAGAAACTAGAGTAAAAGTTTCTCCTGCAACCCGTTCCCTTTGTGCTAGATGAACGAACGTCTCTCCACATGCTCAGTTCTGAGAGATAAGTGTGTGTGAAAGCCGTCCTTCAACTAGATTGTTGGGAACACAAAGTTCCTTTTCAGTTGAAAACTACACTCCATACATATATATGGGGAGGTACTAGCTCCAACCCGGTTTTACAGTGAAAACTGCAGGAACTTCAAACCGGCACTAGGAAACACACTGAAAAACCAGAGTAAAATTTTCTCCTGCAACCCGTTCCCTTTGTGCTAGATGAACGAACGTCTCTCCACATGCTCAGTTCTGAGAGATAAGTGTGTGTGAAAGCCGTCCTTCAACTAGATTGTTGGGAACACAAAGTTCCTTTTCAGTTGCAAACTACAATCCACACATATATATGGGGAGGTACTAGCTCCAACTCGGTTTTACACTGAAAACTGCAGGAACTTCAAACCGGCACTAGGAAACACACTGAGAAACTAGAGTAAAAGTTTCTCCTGCAACCCGTTCCCTTTGTGCTAGATGAACGAACGTCTCTCCACATGCTCAGTTCTGAGAGATAAGTGTGTGTGAAAGCCGTCCTTCAACTAGATTGTTGGGAACACAAAGTTCCTTTTCAGTTGCAAACTACACTCCATACATATATATGGGGAGGTACTAGCTCCAACCCGGTTTTACAGTGAAAACTGCAGGAACTTCAAACCGGCACTAGGAAACACACTGAAAAACCAGAGTAAAAGTTTCTCCTGCAACCCGTTCCATTTGTGCTAGATGAACGAACGTCTCTCCACATGCTCAGTTCTGAGAGATAAGTGTGTGTGAAAGCCGTCCTTCAACTAGATTGTTGGGAACACAAAGTTCCTTTTCAGTTGCAAACTACACTCCATACATATATATGGGGAGGTACTAGCTCCAACTCGGTTTTACAGTGAAAACTGCAGGAACTTCAAACCGGCACTAGGAAACACACTGAAAAACTAGAGTAAAAGTTTCTCCTGCAACCCGTTCCCTTTGTGCTAGATGAACGAACGTCTCTCCACATGCTCAGTTCTGAGAGATAAGTGTGTGTGAAAGCCGTCCTTCAACTAGATTGTTGGGAACACAAAGTTCCTTTTCAGTTGAAAACTACACTCCATACATATATATGGGGAGGTACTAGCTCCAACTCGGTTTTACAGTGAAAACTGCAGGAACTTCAAACCGGCACTAGGAAACACACTGAAAAACTAGAGTAAAAGTTTCTCCTGCAACCCGTTCCCTTTGTGCTAGATGAACGAACGTCTCTCCACATGCTCAGTTCTGAGAGATAAGTGTGTGTGAAAGCCGTCCTTCAACTAGATTGTTGGGAACACAAAGTTCCTTTTCAGTTGCAAACTACACTCCATACATATATATGGGGAGGTACTAGCTCCAACTCGGTTTTACAGTGAAAACTGCAGGAACTTCAAACCGGCACTAGGAAACACACTGAAAAACTAGAGTAAAAGTTTCTCCTGCAACCCGTTCCCTTTGTGCTAGATGAACGAACGTCTCTCCACATGCTCAGTTCTGAGAGATAAGTATGTGTGAAAGCCGTCCTTCAACTAGATTGTTGGGAACACAAAGTTCCTTTTCAGTTGCAAACTACACTCCATACATATATATGGGGAGGTACTAGCTCCAACTCGGTTTTACAGTGAAAACTGCAGGAACTTCAAACCGGCACTAGGAAACACACTGAGAAACTAGAGTAAAAGTTTCTCCTGCAACCCGTTCCCTTTGTGCTAGATGAACGAACGACTCTCCACATGCTCAGTTCTGAGAGATAAGTGTGTGTGAAAGCCGTCCTTCAACTAGATTGTTGGGAACACAAAGTTCCTTTTCAGTTGCAAACTACAATCCATACATATATATGGGGAGGTACTAGCTCGAACCCGGTTTTACAGTGAAAACTGCAGGAACTTGAAACCGGCACTAGGAAACACACTGAAAAACAAGAGTAAAAGTTTCTCCTGCAACCCGTTCCCTTTGTGCTAGATGAACGAACGTCTCTCCACATGCTCAGTTCTGAGAGATAAGTGTGTGTGAAAGCCGTCCTTCAACTAGATTGTTGGGAACACAAAGTTCCTTTTCAGTTGCAAACTACACTCCATACATATATATGGGGAGGTACTAGCTCCAACTCGGTTTTACAGTGAAAACTGCAGGAACTTCAAACCGGCACTAGGAAACACACTGAGAAACTAGAGTAAAAGTTTCTCCTGCAACCCGTTCCCTTTGTGCTAGATGAACGAACGTCTCTCCACATGCTCAGTTCTGAGAGATAAGTGTGTGTGAAAGCCGTCCTTCAACTAGATTGTTGGGAACACAAAGTTCCTTTTCAGTTGCAAACTACACTCCATACATATATATGGGGAGGTACTAGCTCCAACTCGGTTTTACAGTGAAAACTGCAGGAACTTCAAACCGGCACTAGGAAACACACTGAAAAACTAGAGTAAAAGTTTCTCCTGCAACCCGTTCCCTTTGTGCTAGATGAACGAACGTCTCTCCACATGCTCAGTTCTGAGAAATAATTGTGTGTGAAAGCCGTCCTTCAACTAGATTGTTGGGAACACAAAGTTCCTTTTCAGTTGCAAACTACACTCCATACATATATATGGGGAGGTACTAGCTCCAACTCGGTTTTACAGTGAAAACTGCAGGAACTTCAAACCGGCACTAGGAAACACACTGAAAAAATTGAGAAAAGTTTCTCCTGCAACCCGTTCCCTTTGTGCTAGATGAACGAACGTCTCTCCACATGCTCAGTTCTGAGAGATAAGTGTGTGTGAAAGCCGTCCTTCAACTAGATTGTTGGGAACACAAAGTTCCTTTTCAGTTGCAAACTACACTCCATACATATATATGGGGAGGTACTAGCTCCAACTCGGTTTTACACTGAAAACTGCAGGAACTTCAAACCGGCACTAGGAAACACACTGAAAAACCAGAGTAAAAGTTTCTCCTGCAACCCGTTCCCTTTGTGCTAGATGAACGAACGTCTCTCCACATGCTCAGTTCTGAGAGATAAATGTGTGTGAAAGCCGTCCTTCAACTAGATTGTTGGGAACACAAAGTTCCTTTTCAGTTGCAAACTACACTCCATACATATATATGGGGAGGTACTAGCTCCAACTCGGTTTTACAGTGAAAACTGCAGGAACTTGAAACCGGCACTAGGAAACACACTGAAAAACTAGAGTAAAAGTTTCTCCTGCAACCCGTTCCCTTTGTGCTAGATGAACGAACGTCTCTCCACATGCTCAGTTCTGAGAGATAAGTGTGTGTGAAAGCCGTCCTTCAACTAGATTGTTGGGAACACAAAGTTCCTTTTCAGTTGCAAACTACACTCCATACATATATATGGGGAGGTACTAGCTCCAACTCGGTTTTACAGTGAAAACTGCAGGAACTTCAAACCGGCACTAGGAAACACACTGAGAAACTAGAGTAAAAGTTTCACCTGCAACCCGTTCCCTTTGTGCTAGATGAACGAACGTCTCTCCACATGCTCAGTTCTGAGAGATAAGTGTGTGTGAAAGCCGTCCTTCAACTAGAATGTTGGGAACACAAAGTTCCTTTTCAGTTGCAAACTACACTCCATACATATATATGGGGAGGTACTAGCTCCAACACGGTTTTACACTGAAAACTGCAGGAACTTCAAACCGGCACTAGGAAACACACTGAAAAACCAGAGTAAAAGTTTCTCCTGCAACCCGTTCCCTTTGTGCTAGATGAACGAACGTCTCTCCACATGCTCAGTTCTGAGAGATAAGTGTGTGTGAAAGCCGTCCTTCAACTATATTGTTGGGAACACAAAGTTCCTTTTCAGTTGCAAACTACACTCCATACATATATATGGGGAGGTACAAGCTCCAACTCGGTTTTACAGTGAAAACTGCAGGAACTTCAAACCGGCACTAGGAAACACACTGAAAAACTAGAGTAAAAGTTTCTCTTGCAACCCGTTCCCTTTGTGCTAGATGAACGAACGTCTCTCCACATGCTCAGTTCTGAGAGATAAGTGTGTGTGAAAGCCGTCCTTCAACTAGATTGTTGGGAACACAAAGTTCCTTTTCAGTTGCAAACTACACTCCATACATATATATGGGGAGGTACTAGCTCCAACTCGGTTTTACAGTGAAAACTGCAGGAACTTCAAACCGGCACTAGGAAACACACTGAAAAACTAGAGTAAAAGTTTCCCCTGCAAACCGTTTCCTTTGTGCTAGATGAACGAACGTCTCTCCACATGCTCAGTTCTGAGAAATAAGTGTGTGTGAAAGCCGTCCTTCAACTAGATTGTTGGGAACACAAAGTTCCTTTTCAGTTGCAAACTACACTCCATACATATATATGGGGAGGTACTAGCTCCAACTCGGTTTTACAGTGAAAACTGCAGGAACTTCAAACCGGCACTAGGAAACACACTGAAAAACCAGAGTAAAAGTTTCTCCTGCAACCCGTTCCCTTTGTGCTAGATGAACGAACGTCTCTCCACATGCTCAGTTCTGAGAGATAAGTGTGTGTGAAAGCCGTCCTTCAACTTGATTGTTGGGAACACAAAGTTCCTTTTCAGTTGCAAACTACACTCCATACATATATATGGGGAGGTACTAGCTCCAACTCGGTTTTACAGTGAAAACTGCAGGAACTTCAAACCGGCACTAGGAAACACACTGAAAAACTAGAGTAAAAGTTTCTCCTGCAACCCGTTCCCTTTGTGCTAGATGAACGAACGTCTCTCCACATGCTCAGTTCTGAGAGATAAGTGTGTGTGAAAGCCGTCCTTCAACTAGATTGTTGGGAACACAAAGTTCCTTTTCAGTTGAAAACTACACTCCATACATATATATGGGGAGGTACTAGCTCCAACTCGGTTTTACAGTGAAAACTGCAGGAACTTCAAACCGGCACTAGGAAACACACTGAAAAACTAGAGTAAAAGTTTCTCCTGCAACCCGTTCCCTTTGTGCTAGATGAACGAACGTCTCTCCACATGCTCAGTTCTGAGAGATAAGTGTGTGTGAAAGCCGTCCTTCAACTAGATTGTTGGGAACACAAAGTTCCTTTTCAGTTGCAAACTACACTCCATACATATATATGGGGAGGTACTAGCTCCAACTCGGTT
Organism: Camelus bactrianus; assembly: GCF_048773025.1. NCBI lineage: Eukaryota > Metazoa > Chordata > Mammalia > Artiodactyla > Camelidae > Camelus > Camelus bactrianus. The sequence goes on along the minus strand of NC_133549.1, from coordinate 3,020,452 downwards.
TTACAGTGAAAACTGCAGGAACTTCAAACCGGCACTAGGAAACACACTGAAAAACTAGAGTAAAAGTTTCTCCTGCAACCCGTTCCCTTTGTGCTAGATGAACGAACGTCTCTCCACATGCTCAGTTCTGAGAGATAAGTGTGTGTGAAAGCCGTCCTTCAACTAGATTGTTGGGAACACAAAGTTCCTTTTCAGTTGCAAACTACACTCCATACATATATATGGGGAGGTACTAGCTCCAACTCGGTTTTACAGTGAAAACTGCAGGAACTTCAAACCGGCACTAGGAAACACACTGAGAAACTAGAGTAAAAGTTTCTCCTGCAACCCGTTCCCTTTGTGCTAGATGAACGAACGACTCTCCACATGCTCAGTTCTGAGAGATAAGTGTGTGTGAAAGCCGTCCTTCAACTAGATTGTTGGGAACACAAAGTTCCTTTTCAGTTGCAAACTACACTCCATACATATATATGGGGAGGTACTAGCTCCAACCCGGTTTTACAGTGAAAACTGCAGGAACTTCAAACCGGCACTAGGAAACACACTGAAAAACAAGAGTAAAAGTTTCTCCTGCAACCCGTTCCCTTTGTGCTAGATGAACGAACGTCTCTCCACATGCTCAGTTCTGAGAGATAAGTGTGTGTGAAAGCCGTCCTTCAACTAGATTGTTGGGAACACAAAGTTCCTTTTCAGTTGCAAACTACACTCCATACATATATATGGGGAGGTACTAGCTCCAACTCGGTTTTACAGTGAAAACTGCAGGAACTTCAAACCGGCACTAGGAAACACACTGAGAAACTAGAGTAAAAGTTTCTCCTGCAACCCGTTCCCTTTGTGCTAGATGAACGAACGTCTCTCCACATGCTCAGTTCTGAGAGATAAGTGTGTGTGAAAGCCGTCCTTCAACTAGATTGTTGGGAACACAAAGTTCCTTTTCAGTTGCAAACTACACTCCATACATATATATGGGGAGGTACTAGCTCCAACTCGGTTTTACAGTGAAAACTGCAGGAACTTCAAACCGGCACTAGGAAACACACTGAAAAACTAGAGTAAAAGTTTCTCCTGCAACCCGTTCCCTTTGTGCTAGATGAACGAACGTCTCTCCACATGCTCAGTTCTGAGAAATAAGTGTGTGTGAAAGCCGTCCTTCAACTAGATTGTTGGGAACACAAAGTTCCTTTTCAGTTGCAAACTACACTCCATACATATATATGGGGAGGTACTAGCTCCAACTCGGTTTTACAGTGAAAACTGCAGGAAATTCAAACCGGCACTAGGAAACACACTGAAAAACTAGAGAAAAGTTTCTCCTGCAACCCGTTCCCTTTGTGCTAGATGAACGAACGTCTCTCCACATGCTCAGTTCTGAGAGATAAGTGTGTGTGAAAGCCGTACTTCAACTAGATTGTTGGGAACACAAAGTTCCTTTTCAGTTGCAAACTACACTCCATACATATATATGGGGAGGTACTAGCTCCAACTCGGTTTTACACTGAAAACTGCAGGAACTTCAAACCGGCACTAGGAAACACACTGAAAAACCAGAGTAAAAGTTTCTCCTGCAACCCGTTCCCTTTGTGCTAGATGAACGAACGTCTCTCCACATGCTCAGTTCTGAGAGATAAATGTGTGTGAAAGCCGTCCTTCAACTAGATTGTTGGGAACACAAAGTTCCTTTTCAGTTGCAAACTACACTCCATACATATATATGGGGAGGTACTAGCTCCAACTCGGGTTTACAGTGAAAACTGCAGGAACTTGAAACCGGCACTAGGAAACACACTGAAAAACTAGAGTAAAAGTTTCTCCTGCAACCCGTTCCCTTTGTGCTAGATGAACGAACGTCTCTCCACATGCTCAGTTCTGAGAGATAAGTGTGTGTGAAAGCCGTCCTTCAACTAGATTGTTGGGAACACAAAGTTCCTTTTCAGTTGCAAACTACACTCCATACATATATATGGGGAGGTACTAGCTCCAACTCGGTTTTACAGTGAAAACTGCAGGAACTTCAAACCGGCACTAGGAAACACACTGAGAAACTAGAGTAAAAGTTTCTCCTGCAACCCGTTCCCTTTGTGCTAGATGAACGAACGTCTCTCCACATGCTCAGTTCTGAGAGATAAGTGTGTGTGAAAGCCGTCCTTCAACTAGAATGTTGGGAACACAAAGTTCCTTTTCAGTTGCAAACTACACTCCATACATATATATGGGGAGGTACTAGCTCCAACTCGGTTTTACACTGAAAACTGCAGGAACTTCAAACCGGCACTAGGAAACACACTGAAAAACCAGAGTAAAAGTTTCTCCTGCAACCCGTTCCCTTTGTGCTAGATGAACGAAAGTCTCTCCACATGCTCAGTTCTGAGAGATAAGTGTGTGTGAAAGCCGTCCTTCAACTATATTGTTGGGAACACAAAGTTCCTTTTCAGTTGCAAACTACACTCCATACATATATATGGGGAGGTACAAGCTCCAACTCGGTTTTACAGTGAAAACTGCAGGTACTTGAAACCGGCACTAGGAAACACACTGAGAAACTAGAGTAAAAGTTTCTCTTGCAACCCGTTCCCTTTGTGCTAGATGAACGAACGTCTCTCCACATGCTCAGTTCTGAGAGATAAGTGTGTGTGAAAGCCGTCCTTCAACTAGATTGTTGGGAACACAAAGTTCCTTTTCAGTTGCAAACTACACTCCATACATATATATGGGGAGGTACTAGCTCCAACTCGGTTTTACAGTGAAAACTGCAGGAACTTCAAACCGGCACTAGGAAACACACTGAAAAACTAGAGTAAAATTTCCCCTGCAAACCGTTTCCTTTGTGCTAGATGAACGAACGTCTCTCCACATGCTCAGTTCTGAGAGATAAGTGTGTGTGAAAGCCGTCCTTCAACTAGATTGTTGGGAACACAAAGTTCCTTTTCAGTTGCAAACTACACTCCATACATATATATGGGGAGGTACTAGCTCCAACTCGGTTTTACAGTGAAAACTGCAGGAACTTCAAACCGGCACTAGGAAACACACTGAGAAACTAGAGTAAAAGTTTCTCCTGCAACCCGTTCCCTTTGTGCTAGATGAACGAACGTCTCTCCACATGCTCAGTTCTGAGAGATAAGTGTGTGTGAAAGCCGTCCTTCAACTAGATTGTTGGGAACACAAAGTTCCTTTTCAGTTGCAAACTACACTCCATACATATATATGGGGAGGTACTAGCTCCAACTCGGTTTTACAGTGAAAACTGCAGGAACTTCAAACCGGCACTAGGAAACACACTGAGAAACTAGAGTAAAAGTTTCTCCTGCAACCCGTTCCCTTTGTGCTAGATGAACGAACGACTCTCCACATGCTCAGTTCTGAGAGATAAGTGTGTGTGAAAGCCGTCCTTCAACTAGATTGTTGGGAACACAAAGTTCCTTTTCAGTTGCAAACTACACTCCATACATATATATGGGGAGGTACTAGCTCCAACTCGGTTTTACAGTGAAAACTGCAGGAACTTCAAACCGGCACTAGGAAACACACTGAGAAACTAGAGTAAAAGTTTCTCCTGCAACCCGTTCCCTTTGTGCTAGATGAACGAACGTCTCTCCACATGCTCAGTTCTGAGAGATAAGTGTGTGTGAAAGCCGTCCTTCAACTAGATTGTTGGGAACACAAAGTTCCTTTTCAGTTGCAAACTACACTCCATACATATATATGGGGAGGTACTAGCTCCAACTCGGTTTTACAGTGAAAACTGCAGGAACTTCAAACCGGCACTAGGAAACACACTGAAAAACTAGAGTAAAAGTTTCTCCTGCAACCCGTTCCCTTTGTGCTAGATGAACGAACGTCTCTCCACATGCTCAGTTCTGAGAAATAAGTGTGTGTGAAAGCCGTCCTTCAACTAGATTGTTGGGAACACAAAGTTCCTTTTCAGTTGCAAACTACACTCCATACATATATATGGGGAGGTACTAGCTCCAACTCGGTTTTACAGTGAAAACTGCAGGAACTTCAAACCGGCACTAGGAAACACACTGAAAAACTAGAGAAAAGTTTCTCCTGCAACCCGTTCCCTTTGTGCTAGATGAACGAACGTCTCTCCACATGCTCAGTTCTGAGAGATAAGTGTGTGTGAAAGCCGTCCTTCAACTAGATTGTTGGGAACACAAAGTTCCTTTTCAGTTGCAAACTACACTCCATACATATATATGGGGAGGTACTAGCTCCAACTCGGTTTTACACTGAAAACTGCAGGAACTTCAAACCGGCACTAGGAAACACACTGAAAAACTAGAGTAAAAGTTTCCCCTGCAAACCGTTTCCTTTGTGCTAGATGAACGAACGTCTCTCCACATGCTCAGTTCTGAGAGATAAGTGTGTGTGAAAGCCGTCCTTCAACTAGATTGTTGGGAACACAAAGTTCCTTTTCAGTTGCAAACTACACTCCATACATATATATGGGGAGGTACTAGCTCCAACTCGGTTTTACAGTGAAAACTGCAGGAACTTCAAACCGGCACTAGGAAACACACTGAAAAACTAGAGTAAAAGTTTCTCCTGCAACCCGTTCCCTTTGTGCTAGATGAACGAACGTCTCTCCACATGCTCAGTTCTGAGAGATAAGTGTGTGTGAAAGCCGTCCTTCAACTAGATTGTTGGGAACACAAAGTTCCTTTTCAGTTGCAAACTACACTCCATACATATATATGGGGAGGTACTAGCTCCAACTCGGTTTTACAGTGAAAACTGCAGGAACTTCAAACCGGCACTAGGAAACACACTGAGAAACTAGAGTAAAAGATTCTCCTGCAACCCGTTCCCTTTGTGCTAGATGAACGAACGACTCTCCACATGCTCAGTTCTGAGAGATAAGTGTGTGTGAAAGCCGTCCTTCAACTAGATTGTTGGGAACACAAAGTTCCTTTTCAGTTGCAAACTACACTCCATACATATATATGGGGAGGTACTAGCTCCAACCCGGTTTTACAGTGAAAACTGCAGGAATTTCAAACCGGCACTAGGAAACACACTGAAAAACAAGAGTAAAAGTTTCTCCTGCAACCCGTTCCCTTTGTGCTAGATGAACGAACGTCTCTCCACATGCTCAGTTCTGAGAGATAAGTGTGTGTGAAAGCCGTCCTTCAACTAGATTGTTGGGAACACAAAGTTCCTTTTCAGTTGCAAACTACACTCCATACATATATATGGGGAGGTACTAGCTCCAACTCGGTTTTACAGTGAAAACTGCAGGAACTTCAAACCGGCACTAGGAAACACACTGAGAAACTAGAGTAAAAGTTTCTCCTGCAACCCGTTCCCTTTGTGATAGATGAACGAACGTCTCTCCACATGCTCAGTTCTGAGAGATAAGTGTGTGTGAAAGCCGTCCTTCAACTAGATTGTTGGGAACACAAAGTTCCTTTTCAGTTGCAAACTACACTCCATACATATATATGGGGAGGTACTAGCTCCAACTCGGTTTTACAGTGAAAACTGCAGGAACTTCAAACCGGCACTAGGAAACACACTGAAAAACTAGAGTAAAAGTTTCTCCTGCAGCCCGTTCCCTTTGTGCTAGATGAACGAACGTCTCTCCACATGCTCAGTTCTGAGAAATAAGTGTGTGTGAAAGCCGTCCTTCAACTAGATTGTTGGGAACACAAAGTTCCTTTTCAGTTGCAAACTACACTCCATACATATATATGGGGAGGTACTAGCTCCAACTCGGTTTTACACTGAAAACTGCAGGAACTTCAAACCGGCACTAGGAAACACACTGAAAAACTAGAGTAAAAGTTTCTCCTGCAACCCGTTCCCTTTGTGCTAGATGAACGAACGTCTCTCCACATGCTCAGTTCTGAGAGATAAGTGTGTGTGAAAGCCGTCCTTCAACTAGATTGTTGGGAACACAAAGTTCCTTTTCAGTTGCAAACTACACTCCATACATATATATGGGGAGGTACTAGCTCCAACTCGGTTTTACAGTGAAAACTGCAGGAACTTCAAACCGGCACTAGGAAACACACTGAGAAACTAGAGTAAAAGTTTCTCCTGCAACCCGTTCCCTTTGTGCTAGATGAACGAACGACTCTCCACATGCTCAGTTCTGAGAGATAAGTGTGTGTGAAAGCCGTCCTTCAGCTAGATTTTTGGGAAGACAAAGTTCCTTTTCAGTTGCAAACTACACTCCATACATATATATGGGGAGGTACTAGCTCCAACTCGGTTTTACAGTGAAAACTGCAGGAACTTCAAACCGGCACTAGGAAACACACTGAAAAACTAGAGTAAAAGTTTCTCCTGCAACCCGTTCCCTTTGTGCTAGATGAACGAACGTCTCTCCACATGCTCAGTTCTGAGAGATAAGTGTGTGTGAAAGCCGTCCTTCAACTAGATTGTTGGGAACACAAAGTTCCTTTTCAGTTGCAAACTACACTCCATACATATATATGGGGAGGTACTAGCTCCAACTCGGTTTTACAGTGAAAACTGCAGGAACTTCAAACCGGCACTAGGAAACACACTGAAAAACTAGAGTAAAAGTTTCTCCTGCAACCCGTTCCCTTTGTGCTAGATGAACGAACGTCTCTCCACATGCTCAGTTCTGAGAGATAAGTGTGTGTGAAAGCCGTCCTTCAACTAGATTGTTGGGAACACAAAGTTCCTTTTCAGTTGCAAACTACACTCCATACATATATATGGGGAGGTACTAGCTCCAACTCGGTTTTACAGTGAAAACTGCAGGAACTTCAAACCGGCACTAGGAAACACACTGAGAAACTAGAGTAAAAGTTTCTCCTGCAACCCGTTCCCTTTGTGCTAGATGAACGAACGACTCTCCACATGCTCAGTTCTGAGAGATAAGTGTGTGTGAAAGCCGTCCTTCAGCTAGATTTTTGGGAAGACAAAGTTCCTTTTCAGTTGCAAACTACACTCCATACATATATATGGGGAGGTACTAGCTCCAACTCGGTTTTACAGTGAAAACTGCAGGAACTTCAAACCGGCACTAGGAAACACACTGAAAAACTAGAGTAAAAGTTTCTCCTGCAACCCGTTCCCTTTGTGCTAGATGAACGAACGTCTCTCCACATGCTCAGTTCTGAGAGATAAGTGTGTGTGAAAGCCGTCCTTCAACTAGATTGTTGGGAACACAAAGTTCCTTTTCAGTTGCAAACTACACTCCATACATATATATGGGGAGGTACTAGCTCCAACTCGGTTTTACAGTGAAAACTGCAGGAACTTCAAACCGGCACTAGGAAACACACTGAGAAACTAGAGTAAAAGTTTCTCCTGCAACCCGTTCCCTTTGTGCTAGATGAACGAACGTCTCTCCACATGCTCAGTTCTGAGAGATAAGTGTGTGTGAAAGCCGTCCTTCAACTAGATTGTTGGGAACACAAAGTTCCTTTTCAGTTGCAAACTACACTCCATACATATATATGGGGAGGTACTAGCTCCAACTCGGTTTTACACTGAAAACTGCAGGAACTTCAAACCGGCACTAGGAAACACACTGAGAAACTAGAGTAAAAGTTTCTCCTGCAACCCGTTCCCTTTGTGCTAGATGAACGAACGTCTCTCCACATGCTCAGTTCTGAGAGATAAGTGTGTGTGAAAGCCGTCCTTCAACTAGATTGTTGGGAACACAAAGTTCCTTTTCAGTTGCAAACTACACTCCATACATATATATGGGGAGGTACTAGCTCCAACTCGGTTTTACAGTGAAAACTGCAGGAACTTCAAACCGGCACTAGGAAACACACTGAAAAACTAGAGTAAAAGTTTCTCCTGCAACCCGTTCCCTTTGTGCTAGATGAACGAACGTCTCTCCACATGCTCAGTTCTGAGAGATAAGTGTGTGTGAAAGCCGTCCTTCAACTAGATTGTTGGGAACACAAAGTTCCTTTTCAGTTGCAAACTACACTCCATACATATATATGGGGAGGTACTAGATCCAACTCGGTTTTACACTGAAAACTGCAGGAACTTCAAACCGGCACTAGGAAACACACTGAGAAACTAGAGTAAAAGTTTCTCCTGCAACCCGTTCCCTTTGTGCTAGATGAACGAACGTCTCTCCACATGCTCAGTTCTGAGAGATAAGTGTGTGTGAAAGCCGTCCTTCAACTAGATTGTTGGGAACACAAAGTTCCTTTTCAGTTGCAAACTACACTCCATACATATATATGGGGAGGTACTAGCTCCAACTCGGTTTTACAGTGAAAACTGCAGGAACTTCAAACCGGCACTAGGAAACACACTGAAAAACTAGAGTAAAAGTTTCTCCTGCAACCCGTTCCCTTTGTGCTAGATGAACGAACGTCTCTCCACATGCTCAGTTCTGAGAGATAAGTGTGTGTGAAAGCCGTCCTTCAACTAGATTGTTGGGAACACAAAGTTCCTTTTCAGTTGCAAACTACACTCCATACATATATATGGGGAGGTACTAGCTCCAACTCGGTTTTACAGTGAAAACTGCAGGAACTTCAAACCGGCACTAGGAAACACACTGAGAAACTAGAGTAAAAGTTTCTCCTGCAACCCGTTCCCTTTGTGCTAGATGAACGAACGACTCTCCACATGCTCAGTTCTGAGAGATAAGTGTGTGTGAAAGCCGTCCTTCAGCTAGATTTTTGGGAAGACAAAGTTCCTTTTCAGTTGCAAACTACACTCCATACATATATATGGGGAGGTACTAGCTCCAACTCGGTTTTACAGTGAAAACTGCAGGAACTTGAAACCGGCACTAGGAAACACACTGAAAAACTAGAGTAAAAGTTTCTCCTGCAACCCGTTCCCTTTGTGCTAGATGAACGAACGTCTCTCCACATGCTCAGTTCTGAGAGATAAGTGTGTGTGAAAGCCGTCCTTCAACTAGATTGTTGGGAACACAAAGTTCCTTTTCAGTTGCAAACTACACTCCATACATATATATGGGGAGGTACTAGCTCCAACTCGGTTTTACAGTGAAAACTGCAGGAACTTCAAACCGGCACTAGGAAACACACTGAAAAACTAGAGTAAAAGTTTCTCCTGCAACCCGTTCCCTTTGTGCTAGATGAACGAACGTCCCTCCACATGCTCAGTTCTGAGAGATAAGTGTGTGTGAAAGCCGTCCTTCAACTAGATTGTTGGGAACACAAAGTTCCTTTTCAGTTGCAAACTACACTCCATACATATATATGGGGAGGTACTAGCTCCAACTCGGTTTTACAGTGAAAACTGCAGGAACTTCAAACCGGCACTAGGAAACACACTGAGAAACTAGAGTAAAAGTTTCTCCTGCAACCCGTTCCCTTTGTGCTAGATGAACGAACGTCTCTCCACATGCTCAGTTCTGAGAGATAAGTGTGTGTGAAAGCCGTCCTTCAACTAGATTGTTGGGAACACAAAGTTCCTTTTCAGTTGCAAACTACACTCCATACATATATATGGGGAGGTACTAGCTCCAACTCGGTTTTACACTGAAAACTGCAGGAACTTCAAACCGGCACTAGGAAACACACTGAGAAACTAGAGTAAAAGTTTCTCCTGCAACCCGTTCCCTTTGTGCTAGATGAACGAACGTCTCTCCACATGCTCAGTTCTGAGAGATAAGTGTGTGTGAAAGCCGTCCTTCAACTAGATTGTTGGGAACACAAAGTTCCTTTTCAGTTGCAAACTACACTCCATACATATATATGGGGAGGTAATAGCTCCAACTCGGTTTTACAGTGAAAACTGCAGGAACTTCAAACCGGCACTAGGAAACACACTGAGAAACTAGAGTAAAAGTTTCTCCTGCAACCCGTTCCCTTTGTGCTAGATGAACGAACGTCTGTCCACATGCTCAGTTCTGAGAGATAAGTGTGTGTGAAAGCCGTCCTTCAACTAAATTGTTGGGAACACAAAGTTCCTTTTCAGTTGCAAACAACACTCCATACATATACATGGGGAGGTAATAGCTCCAACTCGGTTTTACAGTGAAAACTGCAGGAACTTCAAACCGGCACTAGGAAACACACTGAGAAACTAGAGTAAAAGTTTCTCCTGCAACCCGTTCCCTTTGTGCTAGATGAACGAACGTCTCTCCACATGCTCAGTTCTGAGAGATATGTGTGTGTGAAAGCCGTCCTTCAACTAGATTGTTGGGAACACAAAGTTCCTTTTCAGTTGCAAACAAGACTCCATACATATACATGGGGAGGTACTAGCTCCAACTCGGTTTTACAGTGAAAACTGCAGGAACTTCAAACCGGCACTAGGAAACACACTGAGAAACTAGAGTAAAAGTGTCTCCTGCAACCCGTTCCCTTTGTGCTAGATGAACGAACGTCTCTCCACATGCTTAGTTCTGAGAAATAAGTTTGTGTGAAAGCCGTCCTTCAACTAGATTGTTGGGAACACAAAGTTCCTTTTCAGTTGCAAACTACAATCTATACATATATATGGGGAGGTACTAGCTCCAACTCGGTTTTACACTGAAAACTGCAGGAACTTCAAACCGGCACTAGGAAACACACTGAGAAACAAGAGTAAAAGTTTCTCCTGCAACCCGTTCCCTTTGTGCTAGATGAACGAACGTCTCTCCACATGCTCAGTTCTGAGAGATAAGTATGAGTCAAAGCCGTCCTTCAACTAGATTGTTGGGAACACAAAGTTCCTTTTCAGTTGCAAACTACTCTCCATACATATATATGGGGAGGTACTAGCTCCAACTCGGTTTTACACTGAAAAATGCAGGAACTTCAAACCGGCACTAGGAAACACACTGAGAAACTAGAGTAAAAGTTTCTCCTGCAACCCGTTCCCTTTGTGCTAGATGAACGAACGTCTCTCCACATGCTCAGTTCTGAGAGATAAGTGTGTGTGAAAGCCGTCCTTCAACTAGATTGTTGGGAACACAAAGTTCCTTTTCAGTTGCAAACAACACTCCATACATATATATGGGGAGGTACTAGCTCCAACTCGGTTTTACACTGAAAACTGCAGGAACTTCAAACCGGCACTAGGAAACACACTGAAAAACTAGAGTAAAAGTTTCTCCTGCAACCCGTTCCCTTTGTGCTAGATGAACGAACGTCTCTCCACATGCTCAGTTCTGAGAGATAAGTGTGTGTGAAAGCCATCCTTCAACTAGATTGTTGGGAACACAAAGTTCCTTTTCAGTTGCAAACTACACTCCATACATATATATGGGGAGGTACTGGCTCCAACTCGGTTTTACACTGAAAACTGCAGGAACTTCAAACCGGCACTAGGAAACACACTGAGAAACTAGAGTAAAAGTTTCTCCTGCAACCCGTTCCCTTTGTGCTAGATGAACGAACGACTCTCCACATGCTCAGTTCTGAGAGATAAGTGTGTGTGAAAGCCGTCCTTCAACTAGATTTTTGGGAACACAAAGTTCCTTTTCAGTTGCAAACTACACTCCATACATATACATGGGGAGGTACTAGCTCCAACTCGGTTTTACAGTGAAAACTGCAGGAACTTCAAACCGGCACTAGGAAACACACTGAGAAACTAGAGTAAAAGTTTCTCCTGCAACCCGTTCCCTTTGTGCTAGATGAACGAACGTCTCTCCACATGCTCAGTTCTGAGAGATAAGTGTGTGTGAAAGCCGTCCTTCAACTAGATTGTTGGGAACACAAAGTTCCTTTTCAGTTGCAAACTACACTCCATACATATATATGGGGAGGTACTAGCTCCAACTCGGTTTTACAGTGAAAACTGCAGGAACTTCAAACCGGCACTAAGAAACACACTGAGAACTAGAGTAAAAGTTTCTCCTGCAACCCGTTCCCTTTGTGCTAGATGAACGAACGTCTCTCCACATGCTCAGTTCTGAGAGATAAGTGTGTGTGAAAGCCGTCCTTCAACTAGATTGTTGGGAACACAAAGTTCCTTTTCAGTTGCAAACTACACTCCATACATATATATGGGGAGGTACTAGCTCCAACTCGGTTTTACAGTGAAAACTGCAGGAACTTCAAACCGGCACTAGGAAACACACTGAGAAACTAGAGTAAAAGTTTCTCCTGCAACCCGTTCCCTTTGTGCTAGATGAACGAACGTCTCTCCACATGCTCAGTTCTGAGAGATAAGTGTGTGTGAAAGCCGTCCTTCAACTAGATTGTTGGGAACACAAAGTTCCTTTTCAGTTGCAAACTACACTCCATACATATATATGGGGAGGTACTAGCTCCAACTCGGTTTTACAGTGAAAACTGCAGGAACTTCAAACCGGCACTAGGAAACACACTGAAAAACTAGAGTAAAAGTTTATCCTGCAACCCGTTCCCTTTGTGCTAGATGAACGAACGTCTCTCCACATGCTCAGTTCTGAGAGATAAGTGTGTGTGAAAGCCGTCCTTCAACTAGATTGTTGGGAACACAAAGTTCCTTTTCAGTTGCAAACTACACTCCATACATATATATGGGGAGGTACTAGCTCCAACTCGGTTTTACAGTGAAAACTGCAGGAACTTCAAAACGGCACTAGGAAACACACTGAGAAACTAGAGTAAAAGTTTCTCCTGCAACCCGTTCCCTTTGTGCTAGATGCACGAACGTCTCTCCACATGCTCAGTTCTGAGAGATAAGTGTGTGTGAAAGCCGTACTTCAACTAGATTGTTGGGAACACAAAGTTCCTTTTCAGTTGCAAACTACACTCCATACATATATATGGGGAGGTACTAGCTCCAACTCGGTTTTACAGTGAAAACTGCAGGAACTTCAAACCGGCACTAGGAAACACACTGAGAATTTAGAGTAAAAGTTTCTCCTGCAACCCGTTCCCTTTGTGCTAGATGAATGAACGTCTGTCCACATGCTCAGTTCTGAGAGATAAGTGTGTGTGAAAGCCGTCCTTCAACTAGATTGTTGGGAACACAAAGTTCCTTTTCAGTTGCAAACTACAATCCATACATATATATGGGGAGGTACTAGCTACAACTCGGTTTTACAGTGAAAACTGCAGGAACTTCAAACCGGCACTAGGAAACACACTGAAAAACTAGAGTAAAAGTTTCTCCTGCAACCCGTTCCCTTTGTGCTAGATGAACGAACGTCTCTCCACATGCTCAGTTCTGAGAGATAAGTGTGTGTGAAAGCCGTCCTTCAACTAGATTGTTGGGAACACAAAGTTCCTTTTCAGTTGCAAACTACACTCCATACATATATATGGGGAGGTACTAGCTCAAACTCGGTTTTACAGTGAAAACTGCAGGAACTTCAAACCGGCACTAGGAAACACACTGAGAAACTAGAGTAAAATTTTCTCCTGCAACCCGTTCCCTTTGTGCTAGATGAACGAACGTCTCTCCACATGCTCAGTTCTGAGAGATAAGTGTGTGTGAAAGCCGTCCTTCAACTAGATTGTTGGGAACACAAAGTTCCTTTTCAGTTGCAAACTACACTCCATACGTATATATGGGGAGGTACTAGCTCCAACTCGGTTTTACAGTGAAAACTGCAGGATCTTCAAACCGGCACTAGGAAACACACTGAGAAACTAGAGTAAAAGTTTCTCCTGCAACCCGTTCCCTTTGTGCTAGATGAACGAACGTCTCTCCACTTGCTCAGTTCTGAGAGATAAGTGTGTGTGAAAGCCGTCCTTCAACTAGATTGTTGGGAACACAAAGTTCCTTTTCAGTTGCAAACTACACTCCATACATATATATGGGGAGGTACTAGCTCCAACTCGGTTTTACAGTGAAAACTGCAGGAACTTCAAACCGGCACTAGGAAACACACTGAGAAACTAGAGTAAAAGTTTCTCCTGCAACCCGTTCCCTTTGTGCTAGATGAACGAACGTCTCTCCACATGCTCAGTTCTGAGAGATAAGTGTGTGTGAAAGCCGTCCTTCAACTAGATTGTTGGGAACACAAAGTTCCTTTTCAGTTGCAAACTACACACCATATATATATCTGGGGAGGTACTAGCTCCAACTCGGTTTTATAGTGAAAACTGCAGGAACTTCAAACCGGCACTAGGAAACACACTGAGAAACTAGAGTACAAGTTTCTCCTGCAACCCGTTCCCTTTGTGCTAGATGAACGAACGTCTCTCCACATGCTCAGTTCTGAGAGATAAGTGTGTGTGAAAGCCGTCCTTCAACTAGATTGTTGGGAACACAAAGTTCCTTTTCAGTTGCAAACTACACTCCATACATATATATGGGGAGGTACTAGCTCCAACTCGGTTTTACAGTGAAAACTGCAGGAACTTCAAACCGGCACTAGGAAACACACTGAAAAACTAGAGTAAAAGTTTCTCCTGCAACCCGTTCCCTTTGTGCTAGATGAACGAACGTCTCTCCACATGCTCAGTTCTGAGAGATAAGTGTGTGTGAAAGCCGTCCTTCAACTAGATTGTTGGGAACACAAAGTTCCTTTTCAGTTGCAAACTACACTCCATACATATATATGGGGAGGTACTAGCTCCAACTCGGTTTTACAGTGAAAACTGCAGGAACTTCAAACCGGCACTAGGAAACACACTGAGAAACTAGAGTAAAAGTTTCTCCTGCAACCCGTTCCCTTTGTGCTAGATGAACGAACGTCTCTCCACATGCTCAGTTCTGAGAGATAAGTGTGTGTGAAAGCCGTCCTTCAACTAGATTGTTGGGAACACAAAGTTCCTTTTCAGTTGCAAACAACACTCCATACATATATATGGGGAGGTACTAGCTCCAACTCGGTTTTACAGTGAAAACTGCAGGAACTTCAAACCGGCACTAGGAAACACACTGAGAAACTAGAGTAAAAGTTTCTCCTGCAACCCGTTCCCTTTGTGCTAGATGAACGAACGTCTCTCCACATGCTCAGTTCTGAGAGATAAGTGTGTGTGAAAGCCGTCCTTCAACTAGATTGTTGGGAACACAAAGTTCCTTTTCAGTTGCAAACTACACACCATATATATAACTGGGGAGGTACTAGCTCCAACTCGGTTTTATAGTGAAAACTGCAGGAACTTCAAACCGGCACTAGGAAACACACTGAGAAACTAGAGTACAAGTTTCTCCTGCAACCCGTTCCCTTTGTGCTAGATGAACGAACGTCTCTCCACATGCTCAGTTCTGAGAGATAAGTGTGTGTGAAAGCCGTCCTTCAACTAGATTGTTGGGAACACAAAGTTCCTTTTCAGTTGCAAACTACACTCCATACATATATATGGGGAGGTACTAGCTCCAACTCGGTTTTACAGTGAAAACTGCAGGAACTTCAAACCGGCACTAGGAAACACACTGAAAAACTAGAGTAAAAGTTTCTCCTGCAACCCGTTCCCTTTGTGCTAGATGAACGAACGTCTCTCCACATGCTCAGTTCTGAGAGATAAGTGTGTGTGAAAGCCGTCCTTCAACTAGATTGTTGGGAACACAAAGTTCCTTTTCAGTTGCAAACTACACTCCATACATATATATGGGGAGGTACTAGCTCCAACTCGGTTTTACAGTGAAAACTGCAGGAACTTCAAACCGGCACTAGGAAACACACTGAGAAACTAGAGTAAAAGTTTCTCCTGCAACCCGTTCCCTTTGTGCTAGATGAACGAACGTCTCTCCACATGCTCAGTTCTGAGAGATAAGTGTGTGTGAAAGCCGTCCTTCAACTAGATTGTTGGGAACACAAAGTTCCTTTTCAGTTGCAAACAACACTCCATACATATATATGGGGAGGTACTAGCTCCAACTCGGTTTTACACTGAAAACTGCAGGAACTTCAAACCGGCACTAGGAAACACAGTAAAAAACTAGAGTAAAAGTTTCTCCTGCAACCCGTTCCCTTTGTGCTAGATGAACGAACGTCTCTCCACATGCTCAGTTCTGAGAGATAAGTGTGTGTGAAAGCCATCCTTCAACTAGATTGTTGGGAACACAAAGTTCCTTTTCAGTTGCAAACTACACTCCGTACATATATATGGGGAGGTACTGGCTCCAACTCGGTTTTACACTGAAAACTGCAGGAACTTCAAACCGGCACTAGGAAACACACTGAAAAACTAGAGTAATAGTTTATCCTGCAACCCGTTCCCTTTGTGCTAGATGAACGAACGTCTCTCCACATGCTCAGTTCTGAGAGATAAGTGTGTGTGAAAGCCGTCCTTCAACTAGATTGTTGGGAACACAAAGTTCCTTTTCAGTTGCAAACTACACTCCATACATATACATGGGGAGGTACTAGCTCCAACTCGGTTTTACAGTGAAAACTGCAGGAACTTCAAACCGGCACTAGGAAACACACTGAGAAACTAGAGTAAAAGTTTCTCCTGCAACCCGTTCCCTTTGTGCTAGATGAACGAACGTCTCTCCACATGCTCAGTTCTGAGAGATAAGTGTGTGTGAAAGCCGTCCTTCAACTAGATTGTTGGGAACACAAAGTTCCTTTTCAGTTGCAAACTACACTCCATACATATATATGGGGAGGTACTAGCTCCAACTCGGTTTTACAGTGAAAACTGCAGGAACTTCAAACCGGCACTAAGAAACACACTGAGAACTAGAGTAAAAGTTTCTCCTGCAACCCGTTCCCTTTGTGCTAGATGAACGAACGTCTCTCCACATGCTCAGTTCTGAGAGATAAGTGTGTGTGAAAGCCGTCCTTCAACTAGATTGTTGGGAACACAAAGTTCCTTTTCAGTTGCAAACTACACTCCATACATATATATTTGGAGGTAGTAGCTCCAACTCGGTTTTACAGTGAAAACTGCAGGAACTTCAAACCGGCACTAGGAAACACACTGAGAAACTAGAGTAAAAGTTTCTCCTGCAACCCGTTCCCTTTTTGCTAGATGAACGAACGTCTCTCCACATGCTCAGTTCTGAGAGATAAGTGTGTGTGAAAGCCGTCCTTCAACTAGATTGTTGGGAACACAAAGTTCCTTTTCAGTTGCAAACTACACTCCATACATATATATGGGGAGGTACTAGCTCCAACTCGGTTTTACAGTGAAAACTGCAGGAACTTCAAACCGGCACTAGGAAACACACTGAGAAACTAGAGTTAAAGTTTCTCCTGCAACCCGTTCCCTTTGTGCTAGATGAACGAACGTCTCTCCACATGCTCAGTTCTGAGAGATAAGTGTGTGTGAAAGCCGTCCTTCAACTAGATTGTTGGGAACACAAAGTTCCTTTTCAGTTGCAAACTACACTCCATAAATATATATGGGGAGGTACTAGCTCCAACTCGGTTTTACAGTGAAAACTGCAGGAACTTCAAACCGGCACTAGGAAACACACTGAAAAACTAGAGTAAAAGTTTCTCCTGCAACCCGTTCCCTTTGTGCTAGATGAACGAACGTCTCTCCACATGCTCAGTTCTGAGAGATAAGTGTGTGTGAAAGCCGTCCTTCAACTAGATTGTTGGGAACACAAAGTTCCTTTTCAGTTGCAAACTACACTCCATACATATATATGGGGAGGTACTAGCTCCAACTCGGTTTTACAGTGAAAACTGCAGGAACTTCAAAACGGCACTAGGAAACACACTGAGAAACTAGAGTAAAAGTTTCTCCTGCAACCCGTTCCCTTTGTGCTAGATGAACGAACGTCTCTCCACATGCTCAGTTCTGAGAGATAAGTGTGTGTGAAAGCCGTCCTTCAACTAGATTGTTGGGAACACAAAGTTCCTTTTCAGTTGCAAACTACACTCCATACATATATATGGGGAGGTACTAGCTCCAACTCGGTTTTACACTGAAAACTGCAGGAACTTCAAACCGGCACTAGGAAACACACTGAAAAACTAGAGTAAAAGTTTCTCCTGCAACCCGTTCCCTTTGTGCTAGATGAACGAACGTCTCTCCACATGCTCAGTTCTGAGAGATATGTGTGTGTGAAAGCCGTCCTTCAACTAGATTGTTGGGAACACAAAGTTCCTTTTCAGTTGCAAACTACACTCCTTACATATATATGGGGAGGTAGTAGCTCCAACTCGGTTTTACAGTGAAAACTGCAGGAACTTCAAACCGGCACTAGGAAACACACTGAAAAACTAGAGTAAAAGTTTCTCCTGCAACCCGTTCCCTTTGTGCTAGATGAACGAACGTCTCTCCACATGCTCAGTTCTGAGAGATAAGTGTGTGTGAAAACCGTCCTTCAAATAGATTGTTGGGAACACAAAGTTCCTTTTCAGTTGCAAACTACACTCCATACATATATATGGGGAGGTACTAGCTCCAACTCGGTTTTACAGTGAAAACTGCAGGAACTTCAAACCGGCACTAGGAAACACACTGAAAAACTAGAGTAAAAGTTTCTCCTGCAACCCGTTCCCTTTGAGCTAGATGAACGAACGTCTCTCCACATGCTGAATTCTGAGAGATAAGTGTGTGTGAAAGCCGTACTTCACCTAGATTGTTGGGAACACAAAGTTCCTTTTCAGTTGCAAACTACACTCAATACATATATATGGGGAGGTACTAGCTCCAACTCGATTTTACAGTGAAAAATGCAAGAACTTCAAACCGGCACTAGGAAACAGACTGAGAAACCAGATTAAAAGTTTCTCCTGCTACCCGTTCCCTTTGTGCTAAATGAACGAACGTCTCTCCACATGCTCAGATCTGAGTGATAATTGTGTGTGAAAGCCGTCCTTCACCTAGATTCTTGGGAACAAATAGTTCCTTATCAGTTGCAAACTACACCCCATACATATATATGGTGATGTACAAGCTCCAACTCGGTGTTACAGTGAAAACTGCAGGAAATTCCAACCGGCACTAGGAAACAGACTGAGAAACCAGAGTAATAGTTTCCCCTGCAACCCGTTCCCATTATGCTAGATGAACGAACGTCTCTCCACATGCTCATTTCTGAGAGACATGTGTGTGTGAAAGCCGTCCTTCACCTAGATTGTTGGGAACACAAAGTTCCTTTTCAGTTGCAAACTATAATCCATATATATATATGGGGAAGTAATAGCTCCAACTCATTTTTACAGTGAAAACTGCAGGAAATTCAAAATGGCACTAGGAAACAGTTTGAGAAACCAGAGTAATACTTGCCCCTGCAACCCGTTCCCTTTGTGCTAGATGAACGAACGTCTCTCCACATGCTCATTTCTGAGAGACAAGTGTTTGTGAAAGCCGTCCTTCACCTTGATTGTTGAGAACACAAAGTTCCTTTTCAGTTGCAAACTACACTCCATTCATATATATCGGGAGGTACTAGCTCCAACTAGGTTTTACAGTGAAAATTGCAGGAATTTCTAACCGGCACTAGGAAACAGACAGAGAAACCAGAGTAAAAGTTTCTCCTGCAACCCGTTCCCTTTGTGCTAGATGAACGAACGTCTCTCCACATGGTCATTTCTGAGAGATAAGTGTGTGTTAAAGCCGCCCTTCACCTAGATTTTTGGGAACTCATAGTTCATTTTCAGTTGCAAACTACAAAACATACATATATATGGGGAGGTACAAGCTCCAACTCGGATTTACAGTGAAAACTGCAGGAACTTCAAACAGGCACTAGGAAACAGACTGAGAAACCAGATTAAAAGTTTCCCCTGCAACCCGTTCCCTTTGTGCTAGATGAACGAACTTCTATCCACAAGCTCAGTTCTGAGAGATATTTGTGTGTGAAAGCCGTCCTTCACCTAGATTGTTGGGAACACAAAGTTCCTTATCAGTTGCAAACTACACTCCATACATATATATGGGGAGGTACAATCTCCACTCGGATTTATAGTGAAAACTGCAGGAACTTCCAAATGGCACTAGGAAACAGACTGAGAATCCAGAGAAATAGTTTCCCCTGCAACCCGTTCCCTTTGTGCTAGATGAACGAACGTCTCTCCACATGCTCAGTCCTGAGATATAAGTGTGTGTGAAAGCCGGCTTTCACCTTGATTGTTGGGAACACAAAGTTTATTTTCAGTTGCAATCTACACTCCATACATATATATGGGGAGTTACAAGCTCCAACTCATTTTTACAGTGAAAACTGCAGGAACTTCAAACCGGCACTAGGAAACAGACTGAGAAACCAGAGTAAAAGTTCCCCTGCAACCCGTTCCCTTTGTGCTAGATGAATGAACGTCTCTCCACATGCTCAATTCTGAGAGATAAGTGTGTGTGAAAGCCGCCTTCACCTAGATTGTTGGGAAAACAAAGTTACTTTTCAGTTGCAAACTACACTCAATACATATATATGGGGAGGTACTAGCTCCAACTCGGTTTTACAGTGAAAACTGCAAGAACTTCAAACCGGCACTAGGAAACAGACTGAGAAACCCGATTAAAAGTTTCCCCTGCAACCCTTTCCCTTTGTGCTAGATGAACGAACGTCTCTCCACATGCTCAGATCTGAGAGATAAGTGTGTGTGAAAGCCGTCCTTCACCTAGATTGTTCGGAACACAAAGTTTCTTTTCAGTTGCAAACTACACTCCATACATATATATGGGGAGGTACTAGCTCCAACTCATTTTTACAGTGAAAACTGCAGGAACTTCAAACCGGCACTAGGAAACAGACTGAGAAACCAGAGTAATAGTTTCTCCTGCAACCCGTTCCCTTTGTGCTAGATGAAAGAACGTCTCTCCACATGCTCATTTCTGAGAGACAATTGTGTGTGAAAGCCGTCCTTCACCTAGATTGGTGGGAACACAAAGTTCCTTTTCAGTTGCAAACAACACTCCATACATATATATCGGGAGGTACTATCTCCAACACGGTTTTACAGTGAAAATGGCAGGAACTTCCACCCGGCACTAGGAAACAGACAGAGAAACCAGAGTAAAAGTTTCTCTTACAACCCGTTCCCTTTGTGCTAGATGAACGAACGTCTATCCACATGCTCAGTTCTGAGAGATAAGTGTGTGTGAAAACCGTCCTTCACCTAGATTTTTGGGAACACAAAGTTCCTTTTCAGTTGCAATCTACACTCCATACATATATAAGGGGAGGTACCAGCTCCAACTCGGTTTTATAGTGAAAACAGCAGGAACTTCAAACAGGCACTAGTAAACAGACTGAGAAACCAGATTAAAAGTTTCCCCTGCAACCCGTTCCCTTTGTGCTAGATGAACGAACGTCTATACACATGCTCAGTTCTGAGAGATATTTGTGTGTGAAAGCCTTTCTTCACCTAGATTGTTGGGAACACAAAGTTCCTTATCAGTTGCAAACTACACTCCATACATATATATGGGGTGGTACTAGCTCCAACTCGGTTTTACAGTGAAAACTGCAGGAACTTCAAACCGGCACTAGGAAACACACTGAGAAACTAGAGTAAAAGTTTCTCCTGCAACCCGTTCCCTTTGTGCTAGATGAACGAACGTCTCTCCACATGCTCAGTTCTGAGAGATAAGTTTGTGTGAAAGCCGTCCTTAACCTAGATTGTTGGTAACACAAAGTTCCTTTTCAGTTGCAAACTACACTCCATACATATATATGGTGAGGTACTAGCTCCAACTCGGTTTTACAGTGAAAACTGCAGGAACTTCAAACCGGCACTAGGAAACACACTGAAAATCTAGGGTAAAAGTTTCTCCTGCAACCCGTTCCCTTTGTGCTAGATGAACGAACGTCTCTCCACATGCTCAGTTCTGAGAGATATGTGTGTGTGCAAGCCGTCCTTCAACTAGATTGTTGGGAACACAAAGTTCCTTTTCAGTTGCAAACTACACTCCATACATATATATGGGGAGGTACCAGCTCCAACTCGGTTTTATAGTGAAAACAGCAGGAACTTCAAACAGGCACTAGTAAACAGACTGAGAAACCAGATTAAAAGTTTCCCCTGCAAACCGTTCCCTTTGTGCTAGATGAACGAACGTCTATACACATGCTCAGTTCTGAGAGATATTTGTGTGTGAAAGCCTTTCTTCACCTAGATTGTTGGGAACACAAAGTTCCTTATCAGTTGCAAACTACACTCCATACATATATATGGGGATGTACTAGCTCCAACTCGGTTTTACAGTGAAAACTGCAGGAACTTCAAACCGGCACTAGGAAACACACTGAGAAACTAGAGTAAAAGTTTCTCCTGCAACCCGTTCCCTTTGTGCTAGATGAACGAACGTCTCTCCACATGCTCAGTTCTGAGAGATAAGTTTGTGTGAAAGCCGTCCTTAACCTAGATTGTTGGTAACACAAAGTTCCTTTTCAGTTGCAAACTACACTCCATATATATATATGGTGAGGTACTAGCTCCAACTCGGTTTTACAGTGAAAACTGCAGGAACTTCAAACCGGCACTAGGAAACACACTGAAAATCTAGAGTAAAAGTTTCTCCTGCAACCCGTTCCCTTTGTGCTAGATGAACGAACGTCTCTCCACATGCTCAGTTCTGAGAGATAAGTGTGTGTGCAAGCCGTCCTTCAACTAGATTGTTGGGAACACAAAGTTCCTTTTCAGTTGCAAACTACACTCCATACATATATATGGGGAGGTACTAGCTCCAAATCGGTTTTACAGTGAAAACTGCAGGAACTTCAAACCGGCACTAGGAAACACACTGAAAAACTAGAGTAAAAGTTTCTCCTGCAAACCGTTCCATTTGTGCTAGATGAACGAACGTCTCTCCACATTCTCAGTTCTGAGAGATAAGTGTGTGTGAAAGCCGTCCTTCAACTAGATTGTTGGGAACACAAAGTTCCTTTTCAGTTGCAAACTACACTCCATACATATATATGGGGAGGTACTAGCTCCAACTCGGTTTTACAGTGAAAACTGCAGGAAATTCAAACAGGCACTAGGAAACACACTGAGAAACTAGAGTAAAAGTTTCTCCTGCAACCCGTTCCCTTTGTGCTAAATGAACGAACGTCTCTCCACATGCTCATTTCTGAGAGACAAATGTTTGTGAAAGCCGTCCTTCACCTTGATTGTTGGGAACACAAAGTTCCTTTTCAGTTGCAAACTACACTCCATTCATATATATGGGGAGTTACTAGCTCCAACTAGGTTTTACAGTGAAAATTGCAGGAATTTCTAACCGGCACTAGGAAACAGACAGAGAAACCAGAGTAAAAGTTTCTCCTGCAACCCGTTCCCTTTGTGCTAGATGAACGAACGTCTCTCCACATGCTCAGTTCTGAGAGATAAGTGTGTGTGAAAGCCGTCCTTCACCTAGATTGTTGGGAACACAAAGTTCCTTATCAGTTGCAAACTACACTCCATACATATATATGGGGAGGTACAATCTCCACTCGGATTTACAGTGAAAACTGCAGGAACTTCCAAATGGCACTAGGAAACAGACTGAGAATCCAGAGAAATAGTTTCCCCTGCAACCCGTTCCCTTTGTGCTAGATGAACGAACGTCTCTCCACATGCTCAGTCCTGAGATATAAGTGTGTGTGAAAGCCGGCCTTCACCTTGATTGTTGGGAACACAAAGTTTATTTTCAGTTGCAAACTACACTCCATACATATATATGGGGAGTTACAAGCTCCAACTCATTTTTACAGTGAAAACTGCAGGAACTTCAAACCGGCACTAGGAAACAGACTGAGAAACCAGATTAAAAGTTCCCCTGCAACCCGTTCCCTTTGTGCTAGATGAATGAACGTCTCTCCACATGCTCAATTCTGAGAGATAAGTGTGTGTGAAAGCCGCCTTCACCTAGATTGTTGGGAAAACAAAGTTACTTTTCAGTTGCAAACTACACTCAACACATATATATGGGGAGGTACTAGCTCCAACTCGGTTTTACAGTGAAAACTGCAAGAACTTCAAACCGGCACTAGGAAACAGACTGAGAAACCAGATTAAAAGTTTCCCCTGCAACCCGTTCCCTTTGTGCTAAATGAACGAACGTCTCTCCACATGCTCAGTTCTGAGAGATAAGTGTGTGTAAGCCGTGCTTCACCTAGATTGTTCGGAACACAAAGTTTCTTTTTAGTTGCAAACTACACTCCATACATATATATGGGGAGGTACTAGCTCCAACTCATTTTTACAGTGAAAACTGCAGGAACTTCAAACCGGCACTAGGAAACAGACTGAGAAACCAGAGTAATAGTTTCTCCTGCAAAAAGTTCCCTTTGTGCTAGATGAAAGAACGTCTCTCCACATGCTCATTTCTGAGAGACAATTGTGTGTGAAAGCCGTCCTTCACCTAGATTGGTGGAAACACAAAGTTCCTTTTCAGTTGCAAACAACACTCCATACATATATATCGGGAGGTACTATCTCCAACACGGTTTTACAGTGAAAATGGCAGGAACTTCCACCCGGCACTAGGAAACAGACAGAGAAACCAGAGTAAAAGTTTCTCTTACAAACCGTTCCCTTTGTGCTAGATGAACGAACGTCTATCCACATGCTCATTTCTGAGAGATAAGTGTGTGTGAAAACCGTCCTTCACCTAGATTTTTGGGAACCCAAAGTTCCTTTTCAGTTGCAAACTACAAACCATACATATATATGGGGAGGTATAAGCTCCAACTCGGATTTACAGTGAAAACTGCAGGAACTTCAAACCGGCACTAGGAAACAGACTGAGAAACCAGAGTAAAAGATTCCCCTACAACCCGTTCCCTTTGTGCTAGATGAACGAAGGTCTATCCACATGCTCATTTCTGAGAGATAATTGTGTGTGAAAGCCGTCCTTCACCTATATTGTTGGGAACACAAAGTTCCTTTTCAGTTGCAAACTACACTCCATACATATATATGGGGAGGTACCAGCTCCAACTCGGTTTTATAGTGAAAACTGCAGGAACTTCAAACAGGCACTAGGAAACAGACTGAGAAACCAGATTAAAAGTTTCCCCTGCAACCCGTTCCCTTTGTGCTAGATGAACGAACGTCTATACACATGCTCAGTTATGAGAGATATTTGTGTGTGAAAGCCGTTCTTCACCTAGATTGTTGGGAACACAAAGTTCCTTATCAGTTGCAAACAACACTCCATACATATATATGAGGAGGTACAATCTCCACTCGGATTTACAGTGAAAACTGCAGGAACTTCCAACTGGCACTAGGAAACAGACTGAGAATCCAGAGAAATATTTTCCCCTGCAATCCGTTCCCTTTGTGCTAGATGAACGAACGTCTCTCCACATGCTCAGTTCTGAGAGATAAGTGTGTGTGAAAGCCGTCCTTCACCTAGATTGTTGGGAACACAAAGTTCCTTTTCAGTTGCAAACTACACTCAATACATATATATGGGGAGGTACTAGCTCCAACTCGGTTTTACATTGAAAACTGCAGGAAATTCAAATCGGCACTAGGAAACAGACTGAGACACCAGAGTAAAAGTTTCCCCTGCAACCCGTTCCATTTTTGCTAGATAAACGAACGTCTCTCCACATGCTCAGTTCTGAGAGATAAGTGTGTGTGAAGCCGTCCTTCAACTAGATTGTTTGGAAAACAAAATTCCTTTTCAGTTGCAAACTACACTCCATACATATATATGGGGAGGTACTAGCCCCAATTCGGTTTTACAGTGAAAACTGCAGGAATTTCAAACCGCCACTAGGAAACACCCTGAGAACCCAGAGTAAAAGTTTCCACTGCAACCCGTTCTCTTTGTGCTAGATGAACGAACGTCTCTCCACATGCTCAATTCTGAGTGATAAGTGTGTGTTAAAGCCGTCCTTCACCTAGATTGTTGGGAACACAAAGTTCATTTTCATTTGCAAACTACACTCCATACATATATATGGGGAGGTACTAGTTCCAACACGGTTTTACAGAGAAAACTGCAGAAACTTCAAACCGGCAAAAGGAAACAAACTGAGAGACCAGAGTAAAAGTTTCCCCTGCAACCGGTTCCCTTTGTGCTAGATGAACGAACGTCTATACACATGCTGAGTTCTGAGAGATATTTTTGTATGAAAGCCGTCCTTCACCTAGATTTTTGGGAACACAAAGTTCCTTATCAGTTGCAAACTACACTCCATACATATATATGAGGAGGTACAATCTCCACCCGGATTTACAGTGAAAACTGCAGGAACTTCCAACTGGCACTAGGAAACAGACTGAGAAACCAGAGAAATATTTTCCCCTGCAACCCGTTCCTTTTGTGCTAGATGAACGAACGTCTCTCCACATGCTCAGTCCTGAGAGATATGTGTGTGTGAAAGCCGGCCTTCACCTTTATTGTTGGGAACACAAAGTTACTTTTCAGTTGCAAACTACACTCCATACTTATATATGGGGAGTTACAAGCTCCAACTCATTTTTACAGTGAAAACTTCAGGAACATCAAACCGGCACTAGGATACAGACTGAGAAACCAGAGTAGAAGTTCCCTTGCAAACAATTCCCTTTGTGCTAGATGAACGAACGTCTCTCCACATGCTCAATTCTGAGAGATAAGTGTCTGTGAAAGCCGTCCTTCACCTAGATTGTTTTGAAAACAAAGTTACTTTTCAGTTGCAAACTACACTCTATATATATATATGGGGAGGTACAAGCTCCAACTCGGATTTACAGTGAAAACTGCAGGAACTTCAAACCGGCACTAGGAAACAGACTGAGAAACCAGAGTAATAGATTCCCCTGCAACCCGTTCCCTTTGTGCTAGATGAACGAACGTCTCTCCACATGCTCATTTCTGAGAGACAAGTGTGTGTGAAAGCCGACCTTCACCTAGATTGTTGGGAACACCAATATCCTTTTCATTTGCAAACTATACTCCATATATATATATGGGGAATTAATAGCTCCAACTCATTTATACAGTGAAAACTGCAGGAAATTCAAAACGGCACTAGGAAACAGACTGAGAAACCAGAGTAATAGTTTCTCCTGCAACCCGTTCCCTTTGTGCTAGATGAACGAACGTCTCTCCACATGCTCAGTTCTGAGAGATAAGTGTGTGTGAAAGCCGTCCTTCACCTAGATTGTTGGGAACAAAAAGTTCCTTTTCAGTTGCAAACTACACTCCATACATATATATGGGGAGGTACTAGCTACAAATCGGTTTTACAGTGAAAACTGCAGGAAATTCAAACCGGCACTAGGAAACAGACTGAGAAACCAGAGTAAAAGTTTCCACTGCAACCCGTTCCCTTGGTGCTAGATGAAGGAAAGTCTCTCCACATGCTCAGTTCGGAGAGATAATTGTGTGTGAAAGCCGTCCTTCACCTATATTGTTGGGACCACAAAGTTCCTTTTCAGTTGCAAACTACACTCCATACATATATATGGGGAGGTACTAGCTCCAAATCGGTTTTACAGTGAAAACTGCAGGAACTTCAAACCGGCACTAGGAAACAGACTGAGAAACCAGAGTAAAAGTTTCCCCTGCAACCCTTTCCCTTTGTGCTAGATGAACGAACGTCTCTCCACATGCTCAGTTCTGAGAGATAATTGTGTGTGAAAGCCGTACTTCACCTAGATTGTTGGGAACACAAAGTTCCTTTTCAGTTGCAAACTACACTCCATACATATATATGGGGATATACTAGCTCCAACTCGGTTTTACAGTGAAAACTGCAGGAACTTCAAACTGACACTAGGAAACAGACTGAGAAACCAGAGTAAAAGTTTCCCCTGCAACCCGTTCCCTTTGTGCTAGATGAACGAACGTCTCTCCTCATGCTCAGTTCTGAGAGATAAGTGTGTGTGAAAGCCGTACTTCACCTAGAATGTTGGGAACACAAAGTTCCTTTTCAGTTGCAAACTACACTCCATACATATAAATGGGGAAGTACTAGCTCCAACTCGATTTTACAGTGAAAAGTGCAGGAACTTCAAACCGGCATAGGAAACAGACTGAGAAACCAGAGTAAAAGTTTCTCCTGCAAGGAGTTCCCTTTGTGCTAGATGAACGAACGTCTCTCCACATGCTCAGTTCTGAGATATAAGTGTGTGTGAAAGCCGCCCTTCACCTAGATTGTTGGGAACACAAAGTTCTTTTTCAGTTGCAATCTATACTCCATACATATATATGGGAGGTATTATCTCCAACTCGGTTTTACAGTGAAAACTGCAGGAAATTCAAACCGACACTAGGAAACACACTGAGAACTAGAGTAAAAGTTTCTCTGTAAACCGTTCCCTTTGTGCTAGATGAACGAACGTCTCTCCACATGCTCAGTTCGGAGAGGTAAGTGTGTGTGAAAGCCGTCCTTCACCTAGAGTGTTGGGAACACAAAGTTCCTTTTCAGTTGCAAACTACTCTCCATACATATATATGGGGAGGTACTAGCTCCAACTCGGTTTTACAGTGAAAACTGCAGGAAATTAAAACCGGCACTAGGAAACAGACTGAGAAACCAGATTAAAAGTTTCTCCTGCAAACAGTTCCCTTTGAGCTAGAAGAACGAAAGTCTCTTCACATGCTCAGTTCTGAGAGATAAGTGTGTGTAAAAGCCGTCCTTCACCTAGATTGTTGGGAACACATAGTTCCATTTCAGTTGCAAACTACCCTCCATACATATATATGGGGAGGTACTAGCTCCAACTCGGTTTTACAGTGAAAACTGCAGGAAATTAAAACCGGCACTAGGAAACAGACTGAGAAACCAGATTAAAAGTTTCTCCTGCAAACAGTTCCCTTTGAGCTAGAAGAACGAAAGTCTCTTCACATGCTCAGTTCTGAGATATAAGTGTGTGTGAAAGCCGCCCTTCACCTAGATTGTTGGGAACACAAAGTTCTTTTTCAGTTGCAATCTATACTCCATACATATATATGGGAGGTATTATCTCCAACTCGGTTTTACAGTGAAAACTGCAGGAAATTAAAACCGGCACTAGGAAACAGACTGAGAAACCAGATTAAAAGTTTCTCCTGCAAACAGTTCCCTTTGAGCTAGAAGAACGAAAGTCTCTTCACATGATCAGTTCTGAGAGATAAGTGTGTGTGAAAGCCGTCCTTCACCTAGATTGTTGGGAACAAAAAGTTCCTTTTCAGTTGCAAACTACACTCCATACATATATATGGGGAGGTACTAGCTACAAATCGGTTTTACAGTGAAAACTGCAGGAAATTCAAACCGGCACTAGGAAACAGACTGAGAAACCAGAGTAAAAGTTTCCACTGCAACCCGTTCCCTTGGTGCTAGATGAAGGAAAGTCTCTCCACATGCTCAGTTCGGAGAGATAATTGTGTGTGAAAGCCGTCCTTCACCTATATTGTTGGGACCACAAAGTTCCTTTTCAGTTGCAAACTACACTCCATACATATATATGGGGAGGTACTAGCTCCAAATCGGTTTTACAGTGAAAACTGCAGGAACTTCAAACCGGCACTAGGAAACAGACTGAGAAACCAGAGTAAAAGTTTCCCCTGCAACCCTTTCCCTTTGTGCTAGATGAACGAACGTCTCTCCACATGCTCAGTTCTGAGAGATAATTGTGTGTGAAAGCCGTACTTCACCTAGATTGTTGGGAACACAAAGTTCCTTTTCAGTTGCAAACTACACTCCATACATATATATGGGGATATACTAGCTCCAACTCGGTTTTACAGTGAAAACTGCAGGAACTTCAAACTGACACTAGGAAACAGACTGAGAAACCAGAGTAAAAGTTTCCCCTGCAACCCGTTCCCTTTGTGCTAGATGAACGAACGTCTCTCCACATGCTCAGTTCTGAGAGATAAGTGTGTGTGAAAGCCGTACTTCACCTAGAATGTTGGGAACACAAAGTTCCTTTTCAGTTGCAAACTACACTCCATACATATAAATGGGGAAGTACTAGCTCCAACTCGATTTTACAGTGAAAAGTGCAGGAACTTCAAACCGGCATAGGAAACAGACTGAGAAACCAGAGTAAAAGTTTCTCCTGCAAGGAGTTCCCTTTGTGCTAGATGAACGAACGTCTCTCCACATGCTCAGTTCTGAGATATAAGTGTGTGTGAAAGCCGCCCTTCACCTAGATTGTTGGGAACACAAAGTTCCTTTTCAGTTGCAAACTACACTCCATACATATATATGGGGAGGTACTAGCTCCAACTCGGTTTTACAGTGAAAACTGCAGGAAATTCAAACCGACACTAGGAAACACACTGAGAACTAGAGTAAAAGTTTCTCTGTAAACCGTTCCCTTTGTGCTAGATGAACGAACGTCTCTCCACATGCTCAGTTCGGAGAGGTAAGTGTGTGTGAAAGCCGTCCTTCACCTAGAGTGTTGGGAACACAAAGTTCCTTTTCAGTTGCAAACTACTCTCCATACATATATATGGGGAGGTACTAGCTCCAACTCGGTTTTACAGTGAAAACTGCAGGAAATTAAAACCGGCACTAGGAAACAGACTGAGAAACCAGATTAAAAGTTTCTCCTGCAAACAGTTCCCTTTGAGCTAGAAGAACGAAAGTCTCTTCACATGCTCAGTTCTGAGAGATAAGTGTGTGTAAAAGCCGTCCTTCACCTAGATTGTTGGGAACACATAGTTCCATTACAGTTGCAAACTACCCTCCATACATATATATGGGGAGGTACCTACTCCAAATCGGATTTACAGTGAAAACTTCAGGAACTTTAAACTGGAACTAGGAAACAGACTGAGAAACCAGAGTAAAAGTTTCCCCTGCAATCCGTTCCCTTTGTGCTAGATGAACGAACGTCTCTCCACATGCTCAGTTCTGAGAGATAAGTGTGTGTGAAAGCCGTCTTTCACCTAGATTTTTGGGAACACAAAGTTCCTTTTCAGTTGCAAACTACAATCCATACATATATATGGGAAAGTACTAGCTAAAACACGGATTTACAGTGAAAACTGCTGGAACTTCAAACCGGCACTAGGAAACGGACTGAGAAACTAGAGTAAAAGTTTCCCCTGTAACCCATTCCCTTTGTGC
This sequence comes from Camelus bactrianus, assembly GCF_048773025.1. NCBI lineage: Eukaryota > Metazoa > Chordata > Mammalia > Artiodactyla > Camelidae > Camelus > Camelus bactrianus. The sequence goes on along the minus strand of NC_133549.1, from coordinate 2,989,756 downwards.
TAGATGAACGAACGTCTCTCCAAATGCTCAGTTCTGAGAGAAAAGTGTGAGTGAAAGCCGGCCTTCACCTATATTGTTGGGAACACAAAGTTCCTTTTCTGTTGCAAACAACAGTCCACACATATATAAGGGGAGGTACTAGCTCCAACACGGTTTTACATTGAAAACTGCAGGAAATTCAAATCGGCACTAGGAAACAGACTGAGAAAACAGAGTAAAATTTTCCGCTGCAACACGTTCCCATTGTGCTAGATGAACGAACGTCTCTCCACATGCTCAGTTCTGAGAGATAATTGTGTGTGAAAGCCGTCCTTCACCTAGATTGTTCGGAACACAAAGTTTCTTTTTAGTTGCAAACTACACTCCATACATATATATGGGGAGGTACTAGCTCCATCTCATTTTTACAGTGAAAACTGCAGGAACTTCAAACCGGCACTAGGAAACAGACTGAGAAACCAGAGTAATAGTTTCCCCTGCAACCCGTTCCCTTTGTGCTAGATGAAAGAACGTCTCTCCACATGCTCATTTCTGAGAGAAAATTGTGTGTGAAAGCCGTCTTTCACATAGATTGGTGGGAACACAAAGTTCCTTTTCAGTTGCAAACAACACTCCATACATATATATCGGGAGGTACTATCTCCAACACGGTTTTACAGTGAAAATGGCAGGAAATTCCACCCGTCACTAGGAAACAGACAGAGAAACCAGAGTAAAAGTTTCTCTTACAACCCGTTCCCTTTGTGCTAAATGAACGAACGTCTCTCCACATGCTCATTTCTGAGAGACAAATGTTTGTGAAAGCCATCCTTCACCTTGATTGTTGGGAACACAAAGTTCCTTTTCAGTTGCAAACTACACTCCATTCATATATATGGGGAGGTACTAGCTCCAACTAGGTTTTACAGTGAAAATTGCAGGAATTTCTAACCGGCACTAGGAAACAGACAGAGAAACCAGAGTAAAAGTTTCTCCTGCAACCCGTTCCCTTTGTGCTAGATGAACGAACGTCTCTCCACATGCTCAGTTCTGAGAGATAAGTGTGTGTGAAAGCCGTCCTTCACCTAGATTGTTGGGAACACAAAGTTCCTTATCAGTTGCAAACTACACTCCATACATATATATGGGGAGGTACAATCTCCACTCGGATTTACAGTGAAAACTGCAGGAACTTCCAAATGGCACTAGGAAACAGACTGAGAATCCAGAGAAATAGTTTCCCCTGCAACCCGTTCCCTTTGTGCTAGATGAACGAACGTCTCTCCACATGCTCAGTCCTGAGATATAAGTGTGTGTGAAAGCCGGCCTTCACCTTGATTGTTGGGAACACAAAGTTTATTTTCAGTTGCAAACTACACTCCATACATATATATGGGGAGTTACAAGCTCCAACTCATTTTTACAGTGAAAACTGCAGGAACTTCAAACCGGCACTAGGAAACAGACTGAGAAACCAGAGTAAAAGTTCCCCTGCAACCCGTTCCCTTTGTGCTAGATGAATGAACGTCTCTCCACATGCTCAATTCTAAGAGATAAGTGTGTGTGAAAGCCGCCTTCACCTAGATTGTTGGGAAAACAAAGTTACTTTTCAGTTGCAAACTACACTCAACACATATATATGGGGAGGTACTAGCTCCAACTCGGTTTTACAGTGAAAACTGCAAGAACTTCAAACCGGCACTAGGAAACAGACTGAGAAACCAGATTAAAAGTTTCCCCTGCAACCCGTTCCCTTTGTGCTAAATGAACGAACGTCTCTCCACATGCTCAGTTCTGAGATATAAGTGTGTGTAAGCCGTCCTTCACCTAGATTGTTCGGAACACAAAGTTTCTTTTTAGTTGCAAACTACACTCCATACATATATATGGGGAGGTACTAGCTCCATCTCATTTTTACAGTGAAAACTGCAGGAACTTCAAACCGGCACTAGGAAACAGACTGAGAAACCAGAGTAATAGTTTCCCCTGCAACCCGTTCCCTTTGTGCTAGATGAAAGAACGTCTCTCCACATGCTCATTTCTGAGAGAAAATTGTGTGTGAAAGCCGTCTTTCACATAGATTGGTGGGAACACAAAGTTCCTTTTCAGTTGCAAACAACACTCCATACATATATATCGGGAGGTACTATCTCCAACACGGTTTTACAGTGAAAATGGCAGGAAATTCCACCCGTCACTAGGAAACAGACAGAGAAACCAGAGTAAAAGTTTCTCTTACAACCCGTTCCCTTTGTGCTAAATGAACGAACGTCTCTCCACATGCTCATTTCTGAGAGACAAATGTTTGTGAAAGCCATCCTTCACCTTGATTGTTGGGAACACAAAGTTCCTTTTCAGTTGCAAACTACACTCCATTCATATATATGGGGAGGTACTAGCTCCAACTAGGTTTTACAGTGAAAATTGCAGGAATTTCTAACCGGCACTAGGAAACAGACAGAGAAACCAGAGTAAAAGTTTCTCCTGCAACCCGTTCCCTTTGTGCTAGATGAACGAACGTCTCTCCACATGCTCAGTTCTGAGAGATAAGTGTGTGTGAAAGCCGTCCTTCACCTAGATTGTTGGGAACACAAAGTTCCTTATCAGTTGCAAACTACACTCCATACATATATATGGGGAGGTACAATCTCCACTCGGATTTACAGTGAAAACTGCAGGAAATTCCAAATGGCACTAGGAAACAGACTGAGAATCCAGAGAAATAGTTTCCCCTGCAACCCGTTCCCTTTGTGCTAGATGAACGAACGTCTCTCCACATGCTCAGTCCTGAGATATAAGTGTGTGTGAAAGCCGGCCTTCACCTTGATTGTTGGGAACACAAAGTTTATTTTCAGTTGCAAACTACACTCCATACATATATATGGGGAGTTACAAGCTCCAACTCATTTTTACAGTGAAAACTGCAGGAACTTCAAACCGGCACTAGGAAACAGACTGAGAAACCAGAGTAAAAGTTCCCCTGCAACCCGTTCCCTTTGTGCTAGATGAATGAACGTCTCTCCACATGCTCAATTCTAAGAGATAAGTGTGTGTGAAAGCCGCCTTCACCTAGATTGTTGGGAAAACAAAGTTACTTTTCAGTTGCAAACTACACTCAACACATATATATGGGGAGGTACTAGCTCCAACTCGGTTTTACAGTGAAAACTGCAAGAACTTCAAACCGGCACTAGGAAACAGACTGAGAAACCAGATTAAAAGTTTCCCCTGCAACCCGTTCCCTTTGTGCTAAATGAACGAACGTCTCTCCACATGCTCAGTTCTGAGATATAAGTGTGTGTAAGCCGTCCTTCACCTAGATTGTTCGGAACACAAAGTTTCTTTTTAGTTGCAAACTACACTCCATACATATATATGGGGAGGTACTAGCTCCAACTCATTTTTACAGTGAAAACTGCAGGAACTTCAAACTGACACTAGGAAACAGACTGAGAAACCAGAGTAAAAGTTTCCCCTGCAACCCGTTCCCTTTGTGCTAGATGAACGAACGTCTCTCCACATGCTCAGTTCTGAGAGATAAGTGTGTGTGAAAGCCGTACTTCACCTAGAATGTTGGGAACACAAAGTTCCTTTTCAGTTGCAAACTACACTCCATACATATAAATGGGGAAGTACTAGCTCCAACTCGATTTTACAGTGAAAAGTGCAGGAACTTCAAACCGGCATAGGAAACAGACTGAGAAACCAGAGTAAAAGTTTCTCCTGCAAGGAGTTCCCTTTGTGCTAGATGAACGAACGTCTCTCCACATGCTCAGTTCTGAGATATAAGTGTGTGTGAAAGCCGCCCTTCACCTAGATTGTTGGGAACACAAAGTTCCTTTTCAGTTGCAAACTACACTCCATACATATATATGGGGAGGTACTAGCTCCAACTCGGTTTTACAGTGAAAACTGCAGGAAATTCAAACCGACACTAGGAAACACACTGAGAACTAGAGTAAAAGTTTCTCTGTAAACCGTTCCCTTTGTGCTAGATGAACGAACGTCTCTCCACATGCTCAGTTCGGAGAGGTAAGTGTGTGTGAAAGCCGTCCTTCACCTAGAGTGTTGGGAACACAAAGTTCCTTTTCAGTTGCAAACTACTCTCCATACATATATATGGGGAGGTACTAGCTCCAACTCGGTTTTACAGTGAAAACTGCAGGAAATTAAAACCGGCACTAGGAAACAGACTGAGAAACCAGATTAAAAGTTTCTCCTGCAAACAGTTCCCTTTGAGCTAGAAGAACGAAAGTCTCTTCACATGCTCAGTTCTGAGAGATAAGTGTGTGTAAAAGCCGTCCTTCACCTAGATTGTTGGGAACACATAGTTCCATTACAGTTGCAAACTACCCTCCATACATATATATGGGGAGGTACCTACTCCAAATCGGATTTACAGTGAAAACTTCAGGAACTTTAAACTGGAACTAGGAAACAGACTGAGAAACCAGAGTAAAAGTTTCCCCTGCAATCCGTTCCCTTTGTGCTAGATGAACGAACGTCTCTCCACATGCTCAGTTCTGAGAGATAAGTGTGTGTGAAAGCCGTCTTTCACCTAGATTTTTGGGAACACAAAGTTCCTTTTCAGTTGCAAACTACAATCCATACATATATATGGGAAAGTACTAGCTAAAACACGGATTTACAGTGAAAACTGCTGGAACTTCAAACCGGCACTAGGAAACGGACTGAGAAACTAGAGTAAAAGTTTCCCCTGTAACCCATTCCCTTTGTGCTAGATGAACGAACGTCTCTCCAAATGCTCAGTTCTGAGAGAAAAGTGTGAGTGAAAGCCGGCCTTCACCTATATTGTTGGGAACACAAAGTTCCTTTTCTGTTGCAAACAACAGTCCACACATATATAAGGGGAGGTACTAGCTCCAACACGGTTTTACATTGAAAACTGCAGGAAATTCAAATCGGCACTAGGAAACAGACTGAGAAAACAGAGTAAAATTTTCCGCTGCAACACGTTCCCATTGTGCTAGATGAACGAACGTCTCTCCACATGCTCAGTTCTGAGAGATAATTGTGTGTGAAAGCCGTCCTTCACCTAGATTGTTCGGAACACAAAGTTTCTTTTTAGTTGCAAACTACACTCCATACATATATATGGGGAGGTACTAGCTCCATCTCATTTTTACAGTGAAAACTGCAGGAACTTCAAACCGGCACTAGGAAACAGACTGAGAAACCAGAGTAATAGTTTCCCCTGCAACCCGTTCCCTTTGTGCTAGATGAAAGAACGTCTCTCCACATGCTCATTTCTGAGAGAAAATTGTGTGTGAAAGCCGTCTTTCACATAGATTGGTGGGAACACAAAGTTCCTTTTCAGTTGCAAACAACACTCCATACATATATATCGGGAGGTACTATCTCCAACACGGTTTTACAGTGAAAATGGCAGGAAATTCCACCCGTCACTAGGAAACAGACAGAGAAACCAGAGTAAAAGTTTCTCTTACAACCCGTTCCCTTTGTGCTAAATGAACGAACGTCTCTCCACATGCTCATTTCTGAGAGACAAATGTTTGTGAAAGCCATCCTTCACCTTGATTGTTGGGAACACAAAGTTCCTTTTCAGTTGCAAACTACACTCCATTCATATATATGGGGAGGTACTAGCTCCAACTAGGTTTTACAGTGAAAATTGCAGGAATTTCTAACCGGCACTAGGAAACAGACAGAGAAACCAGAGTAAAAGTTTCTCCTGCAACCCGTTCCCTTTGTGCTAGATGAACGAACGTCTCTCCACATGCTCAGTTCTGAGAGATAAGTGTGTGTGAAAGCCGTCCTTCACCTAGATTGTTGGGAACACAAAGTTCCTTATCAGTTGCAAACTACACTCCATACATATATATGGGGAGGTACAATCTCCACTCGGATTTACAGTGAAAACTGCAGGAACTTCCAAATGGCACTAGGAAACAGACTGAGAATCCAGAGAAATAGTTTCCCCTGCAACCCGTTCCCTTTGTGCTAGATGAACGAACGTCTCTCCACATGCTCAGTCCTGAGATATAAGTGTGTGTGAAAGCCGGCCTTCACCTTGATTGTTGGGAACACAAAGTTTATTTTCAGTTGCAAACTACACTCCATACATATATATGGGGAGTTACAAGCTCCAACTCATTTTTACAGTGAAAACTGCAGGAACTTCAAACCGGCACTAGGAAACAGACTGAGAAACCAGAGTAAAAGTTCCCCTGCAACCCGTTCCCTTTGTGCTAGATGAATGAACGTCTCTCCACATGCTCAATTCTAAGAGATAAGTGTGTGTGAAAGCCGCCTTCACCTAGATTGTTGGGAAAACAAAGTTACTTTTCAGTTGCAAACTACACTCAACACATATATATGGGGAGGTACTAGCTCCAACTCGGTTTTACAGTGAAAACTGCAAGAACTTCAAACCGGCACTAGGAAACAGACTGAGAAACCAGATTAAAAGTTTCCCCTGCAACCCGTTCCCTTTGTGCTAAATGAACGAACGTCTCTCCACATGCTCAGTTCTGAGATATAAGTGTGTGTAAGCCGTCCTTCACCTAGATTGTTCGGAACACAAAGTTTCTTTTTAGTTGCAAACTACACTCCATACATATATATGGGGAGGTACTAGCTCCAACTCATTTTTACAGTGAAAACTGCAGGAACTTCAAACCGGCACTAGGAAACAGACTGAGAAACCAGAGTAATAGTTTCTCCTGCAAACAGTTCCCTTTGTGCTAGATGAAAGAACGTCTCTCCACATGCTCATTTCTGAGAGACAATTGTGTGTGAAAGCCGTCCTTCACCTAGATTGGTGGAAACACAAAGTTCCTTTTCAGTTGCAAACAACACTCCATACATATATATCGGGAGGTACTATCTCCAACACGGTTTTACAGTGAAAATGGCAGGAACTTCCACCCGGCACTAGGAAACAGACAGAGAAACCAGAGTAAAAGTTTCTCTTACAACCCGTTCCCTTTGTGCTAGATGAACGAACGTCTATCCACATGCTCATTTCTGAGAGATAAGTGTGTGTGAAAACCGTCCTTCACCTAGATTTTTGGGAACCCAAAGTTCCTTTTCAGTTGCAAACTACAAACCATACATATATATGGGGAGGTATAAGCTCCAACTCGGATTTACAGTGAAAACTGCAGGAACTTCAAACCGGCACTAGGAAACAGACTGAGAAACCAGAGTAAAAGATTCCCCTACAACCCGTTCCCTTTGTGCTAGATGAACGAAGGTCTCTCCACATGCTCATTTCTGAGAGATAATTGTGTGTGAAAGCCGTCCTTCACCTATATTGTTGGGAACACAAAGTTCCTTTTCAGTTGCAAACTACACTCCATACATATATATGGGGAGGTACCAGCTCAAACTCGGTTTTATAGTGAAAACTGCAGGAACTTCAAACAGGCACTAGGAAACAGACTGAGAAACCAGATTAAAAGTTTCCCCTGCAATCCGTTCCCTTTGTGCTAGATGAACGAACGTCTATACACATGCTCAGTTCTGAGAGATATTTGTGTGTGAAAGCCGTCCTTCAACTAGATTGTTGGGAACACAAAGTTCCTTATCAGTTGCAAACAACACTCCATACATATATATGAGGAGGTACAATCTCCACTCGGATTTACAGTGAAAACTGCAGGAACTTCCAACTGGCACTAGGAAACAGACTGAGAATCCAGAGAAATATTTTCCCCTGCAATCCGTTCCCTTTGTGTTAGATGAACGAACGTCTATCCACATGCTCATTTCTGAGAGATAAGTGTGTGTGAAAGCCGTCCTTCACCTAGATTGTTGGGAACACAAAGTTCCTTTTCAGTTGCAAACTACACTCAATACATATATATGGGGAGGTACTAGCTCCAAATCGGTTTTACATTGAAAACTGCAGGAAATTCAAATCGGCACTAGGAAACAGACTGAGACACCAGAGTAAAAGTTTCCCCTGTAACCCATTCCATTTTTGCTAGATAAACGAACGTCTCTCCACATGCTCAGTTCTGAGAGATAAGTGTGTGTGAAGCCGTCCTTCAACTAGATTGTTTGGAAAACAAAATTCCTTTTCAGTTGCAAACTACACTCCATACATATATATGGGGAGGTACTAGCCCCAATTCGGTTTTACAGTGAAAACTGCAGGAATTTCAAACCGGCACTAGGAAACACCCTGAGAACCCAGAGTAAAAGTTTCCACTGCAACCCGTTCTCTTTGTGCTAGATGAACGAACGTCTCTCCACATGCTCAATTCTGAGTGATAAGTGTGTGTTAAAGCCGTCCTTCACCTAGATTGTTGGGAACACAAAGTTCATTTTCATTTGCAAACTACAATCCATACATATATATGGGGAGGTACTAGTTCCAACACGGTTTTACAGAGAAAACTGCAGAAACTTCAAACCGGCAAAAGGAAACAAACTGAGAGACCAGAGTAAAAGTTTCCCCTGCAACCGGTTCCCTTTGTGCTAGATGAACGAACGTCTATACACATGCTGAGTTCTGAGAGATATTTGTGTGTGAAAGCCGTCCTTCACCTAGATTTTTGGGAACACAAAGTTCCTTATCAGTTGCAAACTACACTCCATACATATATATGAGGAGGTACAATCTCCACCCGGATTTACAGTGAAAACTGCAGGAACTTCCAACTTGCACTAGGAAACAGACTGAGAAACCAGAGAAATATTTTCCCCTGCAACCCGTTCCTTTTGTGCTAGATGAACGAACGTCTCTCCACATGCTCAGTCCTGAGAGATATGTGTGTGTGAAAGCCGGCTTTCACCTTGATTGTTGGGAACACAAAGTTACTTTTCAGTTGCAAACTACACTCCATACTTATATATGGGGAGTTACAAGCTCCAACTCATTTTTACAGTGAAAACTTCAGGAACATCAAACCGGCACTAGGATACAGACTGAGAAACCAGAGTAGAAGTTCCCTTGCAAACAATTCCCTTTGTGCTAGATGAACGAACGTCTCTCCACATGCTCAATTCTGAGAGATAAGTGTCTGTGAAAGCCGTCCTTCACCTAGATTGTTGGGAAAACAAAGTTACTTTTCAGTTGCAAACTACACTCTATATATATATATGGGGAGGTACAAGCTCCAACTCGGATTTACAGTGAAAAGTGCAGGAACTTCAAACCGGCACTAGGAAACAGACTGAGAAACCAGAGTAATAGATTCCCCTGCAACCCGTTCCCTTTGTGCTAGATGAACGAACGTCTCTCCACATGCTCATTTCTGAGAGACAAGTGTGTGTGAAAGCCGTCCTTCACCTAGATTGTTGGGAACACCAATATCCTTTTCATTTGCAAACTATACTCCATATATATATATGGGGAAGTAATAGCTCCAACTCATTTATACAGTGAAAACTGCAGGAAATTCAAAACGGCACTAGGAAACAGACTGAGAAACCAGAGTAATAGTTTCTCCTGCAACCCGTTCCCTTTGTGCTAGATGAACGAACGTCTCTCCACATGCTCAGTTCTGAGAGATAAGTGTGTGTGAAAGCCGTCCTTCACCTAGATTGTTGGGAACACAAAGTTCCTTTTCAGTTGCAAACTACACTCCATACATATATATGGGGAGGTACTAGCTACAAATCGGTTTTACAGTGAAAACTGCAGGAAATTCAAACCGGCACTAGGAAACAGACTGAGAAACCAGAGTAAAAGTTTCCACTGCAACCCGTTCCCTTGGTGCTAGATGAAGGAAAGTCTCTCCACATGCTCAGTTCGGAGAGATAATTGTGTGTGAAAGCCGTCCTTCACCTATATTGTTGGGACCACAAAGTTCCTTTTCAGTTGCAAACTACACTCCATACATATATATGGGGAGGTACTAGCTCCAAATCGGTTTTACAGTGAAAACTGCAGGAACTTCAAACCGGCACTAGGAAACAGACTGAGAAACCAGAGTAAAAGTTTCCCCTGCAACCCTTTCCCTTTGTGCTAGATGAACGAACGTCTCTCCACATGCTCAGTTCTGAGAGATAATTGTGTGTGAAAGCCGCCCTTCACCTAGATTGTTGGGAACACAAAGTTCTTTTTCAGTTGCAATCTATACTCCATACATATATATGGGAGGTATTATCTCCAACTCGGTTTTACAGTGAAAACTGCAGGAAATTCAAACCGACACTAGGAAACACACTGAAAACTAGAGTAAAAGTTTCTCTGTAAACCTTTCCCTTTGTGCTAGATGAACGAACGTCTCTCCACATGCTCAGTTCGGAGAGATAAGTGTGTGTGAAAGCCGTCCTTCACCTAGAGTGTTGGGAACACAAAGTTCCTTTTCAGTTGCAAACTACTCTCCATACATATATATGGGGAGGTACTAGCTCCAACTCGGTTTTACAGTGAAAACTGCAGGAAATTAAAACCGGCACTAGGAAACAGACTGAGAAACCAGATTAAAAGTTTCTCCTGCAAACAGTTCCCTTTGAGCTAGAAGAACGAAAGTCTCTTCACATGCTCAGTTCTGAGAGATAAGTGTGTGTAAAAGCCGTCCTTCACCTAGATTGTTGGGAACACATAGTTCCATTTCAGTTGCAAACTACACTCCATACATATATATGGGGAGGTACTTACTCCAAATCGGATTTACAGTGAAAACTTCAGGAACTTTAAACTGGAACTAGGAAACAGACTGAGAAACCAGAGTAAAAGTTTCCCCTGCAATCCGTTCCCTTTGTGCTAGATGAACGAACGTCTCTCCACATGCTCAGTTCTGAGAGATAAGTGTGTGTGAAAGCCGTCTTTCACCTAGATTTTTGGGAACACAAAGTTCCTTTTCAGTTGCAAACTACACTCCATACATATATATGGGAAAGTACTAGCTAAAACACGGATTTACAGTGAAAACTGCTGGAACTTCAAACCGGCACTAGGAAACGGACTGAGAAATTAGAGTAAAAGTTTCCCCTGTAACCCATTCCCTTTGTGCTAGATGAACGAACGTCTCTCCAAATGCTCAGTTCTGAGAGAAAAGTGTGAGTGAAAGCCGGCCTTCACCTAGATTGTTGGGAACACAAAGTTCCTTTTCTGTTGCCAACAACAGTCCACACATATATAAGGGGAGGTACTAGCTCCAACACGGTTTTACATTGAAAACTGCAGGAAATTCAAATCGGCACTAGGAAACAGACTGAGAAACCAGAGTAAAATTTTCCGCTGCAACACGTTCCCATTGTGCTAGATGAACGAACGTCTCTCCACATGCTCAGTTCTGAGAGATAATTGTGTGTGAAAGCCGTCCTTCACCTAGATTGTTGGAACGCAAAGTTCCTTTTCTGTTGCAAACTACACTCCATACATATATATGGGGAGGTACCAGCTCCAACTCGGTTTTATAGTGAAAACTGCAGGAACTTCAAACAGGCACTAGGAAACAGACTGAGAAACCAGATTAAAAGTTTCCCCTGCAACCCGTTCCCTTTGTGCTAGATGAACTAACGTCTATACACATGCTCAGTTCTGAGAGATATTTGTGTGTGAAAGCCGTTCTTCACCTAGATTGTTGGGAACACAAAGTTCCTTATCAGTTGCAAACAACACTCCATACATATATATGAGGAGGTACAATCTCCACTCGGATTTACAGTGAAAACTGCAGGAACTTCCAACTGGCACTAGGAAACAGACTGAGAAACCAGAGAAATATTTTCCCCTGCAATCCGTTCCCTTTGTGCTAGATGAACGAACGTCTCTCCACATGCTCAGTTCTGAGAGATAAGTGTGTGTGAAAGCCGTCCTTCACCTAGATTGTTGGGAACACAAAGTTCCTTTTCAGTTGCAAACTACACTCAATACATATATATGGGGAGGTACTAGCTCCAAATCGGTTTTACATTGAAAACTGCAGGAAATTCAAATCGGCACTAGGAAACAGACTGAGACACCAGAGTAAAAGTTTCCCCTGCAACCCGTTCCATTTTTGCTAGATAAACGAACGTCTCTCCACATGCTCAGTTCTGAGAGATAAGTGTGTGTGAAGCCGTCCTTCACCTAGATTGTTTGGAAAACAAAATTCCTTTTCAGTTGCAAACTACACTCCATACATATATATGGGGAGGTACTAGTTCCAACACGGTTTTACAGAGAAAACTGCAGAAACTTCAAACCGGCAAAAGGAAACAAACTGAGAGACCAGAGTAAAAGTTTCCCCTGCAACCGGTTCCCTTTGTGCTAGATGAACGAACGTCTATACACATGCTGAATTCTGAGAGATATTTGTGTGTGAAAGCCGTACTTCACCTAGATTTTTGGGAACACAAAGTTCCTTATCAGTTGCAAACTACACTCCATACATATATATGAGGAGGTACAATCTCCACCCGGATTTACAGTGAAAACTGCAGGAACTTCCAACTGGCACTAGGAAACAGACTGAGAAACCAGAGAAATATTTTCCCCTGCAACCCGTTCCTTTTGTGCTAGATGAACGAACGTCTCTCCACATGCTCAGTCCTGAGAGATATGTGTGTGTGAAAGCCGGCCTTCACCTTGATTGTTGGGAACACAAAGTTAATTTTCAGTTGCAAACTACACTCCATACTTATATATGGGGAGTTACAAGCTCCAACTCATTTTTACAGTGAAAAATTCAGGAACATCAAACCGGCACTAGGATACAGACTGAGAAACCAGAGTAAAAGTTCCCTTGCAAACAATTCCCTTTGTGCTAGATGAACGAACGTCTCTCCACATGCTCAATTCTGAGAGATAAGTGTGTGTGAAAGCCGTCCTTCACCTAGATTGTTGGGAAAACAAAGTTACTTTTCAGTTGCAAACTACACTCTATATATATATATGGGGAGGTACAAGCTCCAACTCGGATTTACAGTGAAAAGTGCAGGAACTTCAAACCGGCACTAGGAAACAGACTGAGAAACCAGAGTAATATATTCCCCTGCAACCCGTTCCCTTTGTGCTAGATGAACGAACGTCTCTCCACATGCTCATTTCTGAGAGACAAGTGTGTGTGAAAGCCGTCCTTCACCTAGATTGTAGGGAACACCAATATCCTTTTCATTTGCAAACTATACTCCATATATATATATGGGGAAGTAATAGCTCCAACTCATTTATACAGTGAAAACTGCAGGAAATTCAAAACGGCACTAGGAAACAGACTGAGAAACCAGAGTAATAGTTTCTCCTGCAACCCGTTCCCTTTGTGCTAGATGAACGAACGTCTCTCCACATGCTCATTTCTGAGAGATAAGTGTGTGTGAAAGCCGTACTTCACCAAGATTTTTGGGAACACAAAGTTCCTTTTCAGTTGCAAACTACAATCCATACATCTATATGGGGAGGTAAAAGCTCAAACTCGGTTTTACAGTGAAAACTGCAGGAACTTCAAACCGGCACAAGGAAACAGACTGAGAAACCAGTGTAATAGTTTCCCCTGCAACCCGTTCCCTTTGTGCTAGATGAACGAACGTCTCTCCACATGCTCAGTTCTGAGAGATTAGTGTGTGTGAAAGCCGTCCTTCACCTATATTGTTGGGACCACAAAGTTCCTTTTCAGTTGCAAACTACACTCCATACATATATATGGGGAGGTACTAGCTCCAAATCGGTTTTACAGTGAAAACTGCAGGAACTTCAAACTGGCACTTGGAAACAGACTGAGAAACCAGAGTAAAAGTTTCCCCTGCAACCCGTTCCCTTTGTGCTAGATGAACGAACGTCTCTCCACATGCTCAGTTCTGAGAGATAAGTGTGTGTGAAAGCCGTAATTCACCTAGAATGTTGGGAACACAAAGTTCCTTTTCAGTTGCAAACTACACTCCATACATATAAATGGGGAAGTACTAGCTCCAACTCGATTTTACAGTGAAAACTGCAGGAACTTCAAACCGGCACTAGGAAACAGACTGAGAAACCAGAGTAAAAGTTTCTCCGGCAAGGAGTTCCCTTTCTGCTGGATGAACGAACGTCTCTCCACATGCTCAGTTCTGAGATATAAGTGTGTGTGAAGCCGTCCTTCACCTAGATTGTTTGGAAAACAAAATTCCTTTTCAGTTGCAAACTACACTCCATACATATATATGGGGAGGTACTAGTTCCAACACGGTTTTACAGAGAAAACTGCAGAAACTTCAAACCGGCAAAAGGAAACAAACTGAGAGACCAGAGTAAAAGTTTCCCCTGCAACCGGTTCCCTTTGTGCTAGATGAACGAACGTCTATACACATGCTGAATTCTGAGAGATATTTGTGTGTGAAAGCCGTCCTTCACCTAGATTTTTGGGAACACAAAGTTCCTTATCAGTTGCAAACTACACTCCATACATATATATGAGGAGGTACAATCTCCACCCGGATTTACAGTGAAAACTGCAGGAACTTCCAACTGGCACTAGGAAACAGACTGAGAAACCAGAGAAATATTTTCCCCTGCAACCCGTTCCTTTTGTGCTAGATGAACGAACGTCTCTCCACATGCTCAGTCCTGAGAGATATGTGTGTGTGAAAGCCGGCCTTCACCTTGATTGTTGGGAACACAAAGTTAATTTTCAGTTGCAAACTACACTCCATACTTATATATGGGGAGTTACAAGCTCCAACTCATTTTTACAGTGAAAAATTCAGGAACATCAAACCGGCACTAGGATACAGACTGAGAAACCAGAGTAAAAGTTCCCTTGCAAACAATTCCCTTTGTGCTAGATGAACGAACGTCTCTCCACATGCTCAATTCTGAGAGATAAGTGTGTGTGAAAGCCGTCCTTCACCTAGATTGTTGGGAAAACAAAGTTACTTTTCAGTTGCAAACTACACTCTATATATATATATGGGGAGGTACAAGCTCCAACTCGGATTTACAGTGAAAAGTGCAGGAACTTCAAACCGGCACTAGGAAACAGACTGAGAAACCAGAGTAATAGATTCCCCTGCAACCCGTTCCCTTTGTGCTAGATGAACGAACGTCTCTCCACATGCTCATTTCTGAGAGACAAGTGTGTGTGAAAGCCGTCCTTCACCTAGATTGTTGGGAACACCAATATCCTTTTCATTTGCAAACTATACTCCATATATATATATGGGGAAGTAATAGCTCCAACTCATTTATACAGTGAAAACTGCAGGAAATTCAAAACGGCACTAGGAAACAGACTGAGAAACCAGAGTAAAAGTTTCCCCTGCAAACCTTTCCCTTTGTGATAGATGAACGAACGTCTCTCCACATGCTCAGTTCTGAGAGATAATTGTGTGTGAAACCCGTACTTCACCTAGATTGTTGGGAACACAAAGTTCCTTTTCAGTTGCAAACTACACTCCATACATATATATGGGGATGTACTAGCTCCAACTCGGTTTTACAGTGAAAACTGCAGGAACTTCAAACTGGCACTAGGAAACAGACTGAGAAACCAGAGTAAAAGTTTCCCCTGCAACCCGTTCCCTTTGTGCTAGATGAACGAACGTCTCTCCACATGCTCAGTTCTGAGAGATAAGTGTGTGTGAAAGCCGTAATTCACCTAGAATGTTGGGAACACAAAGTTCCTTTTCAGTTGCAAACTACACTCCATACATATAAATGGGGAAGTACTAGCTCCAACTCGATTTTACAGTGAAAACTGCAGGAACTTCAAACCGGCACTAGGAAACAGACTGAGAAACCAGAGTAAAAGTTTCTCCGGCAATGAGTTCCCTTTGTGCTAGATGAACGAACGTCTCTCCACATGCTCAGTTCTGAGATATAAGTGTGTGTGAAAGCCGCCCTTCACCTAGATTGTTGGGAACACAAAGTTCCTTTTCAGTTGCAATTTATACTCCATACATATATATGGGAGGTATTATCTCCAACTCGGTTTTACAGTGAAAACTGCAGGAAATTCAAACCGACACTAGGAAACACACTGAGAATTAGAGTAAAAGTTTCTCTGTAAACCGTTCCCTTTGTGCTAGATGAACGAACGTCTCTCCACATGCTCAGTTCGGAGAGGTAAGTGTGTGTGAAAGCCGTCCTTCACCTAGAGTGTTGGGAACACAAAGTTCCTTTTCAGTTGCAAACTACTCTCCATACATATATATGGGGAGGTACTAGCTCCAACTCGGTTTTACAGTGAAAACTGCAGGAAATTAATACCGGCACTAGGAAACAGACTGAGAAACCAGATTAAAAGTTTCTCCTGCAAACAGTTCCCTTTGAGCTAGAAGAACGAAAGTCTCTTCACATGCTCAGTTCTGAGAGATAAGTGTGTGTAAAAGCCGTCCTTCACCTAGATTGTTGGGAACACATAGTTCCATTTCAGTTGCAAACTACACTCCATACATATATATGGGGAGGTACCTACTCCAAATCGGATTTACAGTGAAAACTTCAGGAACTTTAAACTGGAACTAGGAAACAGACTGAGAAAAAAGAGTAAAAGTTTCCCCTGCAATCCGTTCCCTTTGTGCTAGATGAACGAACGTCTCTCCACATGCTCAGTTCTGAGAGATGTGTGTGTGAAAGCCGTCTTTCACCTAGATTTTTGGGAACACAAAGTTCCTTTTCAGTTGCAAACTACACTCCATACATATATATGGGAAAGTACTAGCTAAAACACGGATTTACAGTGAAAACTGCTGGAACTTCAAACCGGCACTAGGAAACGGACTGAGAAATTAGAGTAAAAGTTTCCCCTGTAACCCATTCCCTTTGTGCTAGATGAACGAACGTCTCTCCAAATGCTCAGTTCTGAGAGAAAAGTGTGAGTGAAAGCCGTCCTTCACCTAGATTGTTGGGAACACAAAGTTCCTTTTCTGTTGCAAACAACAGTCCACACATATATAAGGGGAGGTACTAGCTCCAACACCGTTTTACATTGAAAACTGCAGGAAATTCAAATCGGCACTAGGAAACAGACTGAGAAACCAGAGTAAAATTTTCCGCTGCAACACGTTCCCATTGTGCTAGATGAACGAACGTCTCTCCACATGCTCAGTTCTGAGAGATAATTGTGTGTGAAAGCCGTCCTTCACCTAGATTGTTGGGAACACAAAGTTCCTTTTCTGTTGCAAACTACACTCCATACATATATATGGGGAAGTACTAGCTCCAAATCGGTTTTACAGTGAAAACTGCAGGAACTTCAAACCGGCACTAGGAAACAGACTGAGACACCAGAGTAAAAGTTTCACCTGCAAACCGTTCCCTTTGTGCTAGATGAACGAATGTCTCTCCACATGCTCAGTTCTGAGAGATAAGTGTGTGTATAAGCCGTCCTTCACTTAGATTGTTGGGAACACAAAGTTCCTTTTCAGTTGCAAACTACACTCCATACATATATATGGGGAGGTACTAGCTCCAACTCAGTTTTACTGTGGAAAATGCAGGAACTTCAAACCGGCACTAGGAAACAGACTGAGAATCCAGAGTAAAAGTTTCCCCTGCAACCCGTTCCCTTTGTGCTAGATGAACGAACGTCTCTCCACATGCTCAGTTCTGAGAGATAAGTGTGTGTGAAAGCCGTTTTTCACCTATGTTGTTGGGAACACAAAGTTCCTTTTCAGTTGCAAACTACACTCCGTACATATATATGGGGAAGTACAAGCTCCAAACCGTATTTACAGTGAAAACTTAGGAAATTCAAACTGGCACTTGGAAACAGACTGAGAAACCAGAGTAAAAGTTTCCCGTGCAACCCGTTCCCTTTGTGCTAGTTGAACGAACGTCTCTCCAC
This sequence comes from Camelus bactrianus, assembly GCF_048773025.1. Taxonomy (NCBI): domain Eukaryota; kingdom Metazoa; phylum Chordata; class Mammalia; order Artiodactyla; family Camelidae; genus Camelus; species Camelus bactrianus. The sequence goes on along the minus strand of NC_133549.1, from coordinate 2,972,093 downwards.
ATGCTCAGTTCTGAGAGATAAGTGTGTGTGAAACCGTCCTTCACCTAGATTGTTGGGAACACAAAGTTCCTTTTCAGTTGCAAACTACACTCCACACATATATATGGGGAGGTACTAGCTCCAACTCTGTTTTACAGTGAAAACTGCAGGAACTTCAAACCTGCAGTAGGAAACAGACTGAGAAACCAGAGTAAAATTTCCCCTGCATCCGGTTCCCTTTGTGCTAGATGAACGAACGTCTCTCCACATGCTCAGTTCTGAGAGAAAATTGTGTGAATGCCGTCCTTCAACTAGATTGTTGGGAACACAAAGATCATTTTAATTTGCAAACTACACTCCATACATATATATGGGGAGGTACAAGCTCCAACTCGGTTTTACAGTGAAAACTGCAGGAACTTCAAACCGGCACTAAGAAACAGACTGAGAAACCAGAGTAAAAATTTCCTCTGCAACCGGTTCCCTTTGTGCTAGATGAACGAACGTCTCTCCAGATGCTCAGTTCTGAGAGATGAGTGTGTGTGAAAGCCGTTTTTCACCTATATTGTTGGGAACACAAAGTTCCTTTTCAGTTGCAAACTACACTCCTTACATATATATGGGTAAGTAATAGCTCCAAATCGGTTTTACAGTGAAAGTTGCAGGAATTTCAAACCGGCACTACGAAACAGACTGAGAATCCAGAGTAAAACTTTCCCCTGCAACCCGTTCCTTTTTGCTAGATGAACGAACGTTACTCCCCATGCTCAGTTCTGAGAATTAAGTGTGGGTGAAAGCCGTCCTTAACCTAGCTTGTTGGGAACACAAAGTTCCTTTCAGTTGCAAACTACACTCCATACATATATACGGGGAGGTACTAGCTCCAACTCAGTTTTACAGTGAAAAATGCAGGAACTTCCAACCGGCACTGGGAAACACACTGAGAAACCAGAGTAAAAGTTTCCCCTGCAACCGGTTCCCTTTGTGCTAGATGAACGAACGTCCCTCCACATGCTCATTTCTGAGAGATAAGTGTGTGTGAAAGCCGTCCTTCACCTAGATTGTTGGGAGCACAAAGTTCCTTTTCATTAGCAAACTACACTCCATAAATATATATGGGTAGGTACTATCTCCAACTCGATTTTAGTTAAAAATGCAGGAACATCAAACCGGCACAAGGAAACAGTCTGAGAAACCAGAGTAAAAGTTTCTCCTGCAACACGTTCAAATTGTGCTAGATGAACGAACGTGTCTCCACATGCTCAGTTCTGAGAAATAAGTGTGTGTGAAAGCCATAATTCAACTAGCTTGTTGGGAACACAAAGTCCCTTTCCAGTTGCAAACTACACTCCATAAATATATATGGGTAGGTACTATCTCAAACACGATTTTACAGTTAAAAATGCAGGAACTTCAAACCGGCAGTAGGAAACAGACTGAGAATCCAGAGTAAAAGTTTCTCCTGCAACCCGTTCCCTTTGTGCTAGATGAACGAACGTCTCTCCACATGCTCAGTTCTGAGAGATAATTGTGTGTGAAAGCCGTACTTCACCTAGCTTGTTGGGAATACAAAGTTCCTTTCCAGTTTCAAACTATACTCCATACATATATATGGGGTTGTACTAGCTCCAACTCGGTTTTACAGTGAAAACTGCAGGAACTTCAAACCGGTACTAAGAAACAGACTGAGAATCCAGAGTAAAAGTTTATCCTGCAAACATTTCCTTATGTGCTAGATGAACGAACGTCTCTCCACATGCTCTGTTCTGAGAGAAAACTTTGTGTTAAAGCAGTCCTTCACCTAGGTTGTTGGGAACACAAAGTTCCTTTCCAGTTGTAAACTACACTCCATACATATATGTGGGGATGTACTAGCTCCAACTGGGTTTTACAGTGAAAACTGCAGGAATTTCAAACCTTCACTAGGAAACAGAATGAGAAACCATAGTAAAAGTTTCTCCTGCAACCCTTTCCCTTTGTGCTTGATGAATAAACGTCTCTCCACAGACTCAGTTCTGAGAGATAAGTTTGTGTTAATATCGTACTTCACCTAGCTTGTTGGGAACACAAAGTTCCCTTTCAGTTGCAAACTACACTCCGTACATATATATGGGGAAGTACAAGCTCCAAACCGGATTTACAGTGAAAACTTAGGAAATTCAAACTGGCACTTGGAAACAGACTGAGAAACCAGAGTAAAAGTTTCCTCTGCAACCAGTTCCCTTTTTGCTAGATGAACGAACGTCTCTCCAGATGCTCAGTTCTGTGACATAAGTGTGTGTGAAAGCCGTCCTTCACCTAGATTGTTGGGAACACAAAGTTCCTTTTAAGTTGCAAACTACAATCCATACATATATATGAGGAGGTAATAGCTCCAACTCGGTTTTACAGTGAAAACTGCAGGAACTTCAAACCGGCACTAGGAAACAGACCGAGAAACCAGAGTAAAAGTTCCCCTGCAAACGTTTCCCTTTGTGCTAGATGAACTAACGTCTCTCCACATGCTCAGTTATGAGAGAAAAGTGTGTGTGAAAGCCGTCCTTCACCTAGATTGTTGGGAACACAAAGTTCCTTTTCAGTTGCAAACTACACTCCATACATATATATGGGGAGGTACTAGCTCCAACTCGGTTTTACAGTGAAAACTGCAGGAAATTAAAACCGGCACTAGGAAACAGACTGAGACACCTGGGTAAAAGTTTCCCCTGCAACCCGTTCCCTTTGTGCTAGATGAACGAACGTCTCTCCACATGCTCAGTTCTGAGATGTAAGTGTGTGTGAAAGCCGTCCTTCACCTAGATTGTTCGGAACACAAAGTTTCTTTTTAGTTGCAAACTACACTCCATACATATATACGGGGAGGTACTAGCTCCAACTCATTTTTACAGTGAAAACTGCAGGAACTTCAAACCGGCACTAGGAAACAGACTGAGAAACCAGAGTAATAGTTTCTCCTGCAACCCGTTCCCTTTGTGCTAGATGAAAGAACGTCTCTCCACATGCTCATTTCTGAGAGACAATTGTGTGTGAAAGCCGTCTTTCACCTAGATTGGTGGGAACACAAAGTTCCTTTTCAGTTGCAAACAACACTCCATACATATATATCGGGAGGTACTATCTCCAACACGGTTTTACAGTGAAAATGGCAGGAACTTCCACCCGGCACTAGGAAACAGACAGAGAAACCAGAGTAAAAGTTTCTCTTACAACCCGTTCCCTTTGTGCTAGATGAACGAACGTCTATCCACATGCTCATTTCTGAGAGATAAGTGTGTGTGAAAACCGTCCTTCACCTAGATTTTTGGGAACCCAAAGTTCCTTTTCAGTTGCAAACTACAAACCATACATATATATGGGGAGGTATAAGCTCCAACTCGGATTTACAGTGAAAACTGCAGGAACTTCTAATCGGCACTAGGAAACAGACTGAGAAACCAGAGTAAAAGATTCCCCTACAACCCGTTCCCTTTGTGCTAGATGAACGAAGGTCTCTCCACATGCTCATTTCTGAGAGATAATTGTGTGTGAAAGCCGTCCTTCACCTATATTGTTGGGAACACAAAGTTCCTTTTCAGTTGCAAACTACACTCCATACATATATATGGGGAGGTACCAGCTCCAACTCGGTTTTATAGTGAAAACTGCAGGAACTTCAAACAGGCACTAGGAAACAGACTGAGAAACCAGATTAAAAGTTTCCCCTGCAACCCGTTCCCTTTGTGCTAGATGAACGAACGTCTATACACATGCTCAGTTCTGAGAGATATTTGTGTGTGAAAGCCGTTCTTCACCTAGATTGTTGGGAACACAAAGTTCCTTATCAGATGCAAACAACACTCCATACATATATATGAGGAGGTACAATCTCCACTCGGATTTACAGTGAAGACTGCAGGAACTTCCAACTGGCACTAGGAAACAGACTGAGAAACCAGAGAAATATTTTCCCCTGCAATCCGTTCCCTTTGTGCTAGATGAACGAACGTCTCTCCACATGCTCAGTTCTGAGAGATAAGTGTGTGTGAAAGCCGTCCTTCACCTAGATTGTTGGGAACACAAAGTTCCTTTTCAGTTGCAAACTACACTCAATACATATATATGGGGAGGTACTAGCTCCAAATCGGTTTTACATTGAAAACTGCAGGAAATTCAAATCGGCACTAGGAAACAGACTGAGACACCAGAGTAAAAGTTTCCCCTGCAACCCGTTCCATTTTTGCTAGATAAACGAACGTCTCTCCACATGCTCAGTTCTGAGAGATAAGTGTGTGTGAAGCCGACCTTCACCTAGATTGTTTGGAAAACAAAATTCCTTTTCAGTTGCAAACTACACTCCATACATATATATGGGGAGGTACTAGTTCCAACACGGTTTTACATAGAAAACTGCAGAAAATTCAAACCGGCAAAAGGAAACAAACTGAGAGACCAGAGTAAAAGTTTCCCCTGCAACCGGTTCCCTTTGTGCTAGATGAACGAACGTCTATACACTTGCTGAGTTCTGAGAGATATTTGTGTGTGAAAGCCGTCCTTCACCTAGATTTTTGGGAACACAAAGTTCCTTATCAGTTGCAAACTACACTCCATACATATATATGAGGAGGTACAATCTCCACCCGGATTTACAGTGAAAACTGCAGGAACTTCCAACTGGCACTAGGAAACAGACTGAGAAACCAGAGAAATATTTTCCCCTGCAACCCGTTCCTTTTGTGCTAGATGAACGAACGTCTCTCCACATGCTCAGTCCTGAGAGATATGTGTGTGTGAAAGCCGGCCTTCACCTTGATTGTTGGGAACACAAAGTTACTTTTCAGTTGCAAACTACACTCCATACTTATATATGGGGAGTTACAAGCTCCAACTCATTTTTACAGTGAAAAATTCAGGAACATCAAACCGGCACTAGGATACAGACTGAGAAACCAGAATAAAAGTTCCCTTGCAAACAATTCCCTTTGTGCTAGATGAACGAACGTCTCTCCACATGCTCAATTCTGAGAGATAAGTGTGTGTGAAAGCCGTCCTTCACCTAGATTGTTGGGAAAACAAAGTTACTTTTCAGTTGCAAACTACACTCTATATATATATATGGGGAGGTACAAGCTCCAACTCGGATATACAGTGAAAACTGCAGGAACTTCAAACCGGCACTAGGAAACAGACTGAGAAACCAGAGTAATAGATTCCCCTGCAACCCGTTCCCTTTGTGCTAGATGAACGAACGTCTCTCCACATGCTCATTTCTGAGAGACAAGTGTGTGTGAAAGCCGTCCTTCACCTAGATTGTTGGGAAAACCAATATCCTTTTCATTTGCAAACTATACTCCATATATATATATGGGGAAGTAATAGCTCCAACTCATTTATACAGTGAAAACTGCAGGAAATTCAAAACGGCACTAGGAAACAGACTGAGAAACCAGAGTAATAGTTTCTCCTGCAACCCGTTCCCTTTGTGCTAGATGAACGAACGTCTCTCCACATGCTCATTTCTGAGAGATAAGTGTGTGTGAAAGCCGTACTTCACCAAGATTTTTGGGAACACAAAGTTCCTTTTCAGTTGCAAACTACAATCCATACATCTATATGGGGAGGTACAAGCTCAAACTCGGTTTTACAGTGAAAACTGCAGGAACTTCAAACCGGCACAAGGAAACAGACTGAGAAACCAGTGTAATAGTTTCCCCTGCAACCCGTTCCCTTTGTGCTAGATGAACGAACGTCTCTCCACATGCTCAGTTCTGAGAGATAAGTGTGTGTGAAAGCCGTCCTTCAAATAGATTGTTGGGAACACAAAGTTCCTTTTCAGTTGCAAAGTACACTCCATACATATATATGGGGAGGTACTAGCTACAAATCGGTTTTACAGTGAAAACTGCAGGAACTTCAAACCGGCACTAGGAAACAGACTGAGAAACCAGAGTAAAAGTTTCCACTGCAACCCTTTCCCTTGGTGCTAGATGAAGGAATGTCTCTCCACATGCTCAGTTCTGAGAGATAAGTGTGTGTGAAAGCCGTCCTTCACCTATATTGTTGGGACCACAAAGTTCCTTTTCAGTTGCAAACTACACTCCATACATATATATGGGGAGGTACTAGCTCCAAATCGGTTTTACAGTGAAAACTGCAGGAACTTCAAACCGGCACTAGGAAACAGACTGAGAAACCAGAGTAAAAGTTTCCCCTGCAAACCTTTCCCTTTGTGCTAGATGAACGAACGTCTCTCCACATGCTCAGTTCTGAGAGATAATTGTGTGTGAAAGCCGTACTTCACCTAGATTGTTGGGAACACAAAGTTCCTTTTCAGTTGCAAACTACACTCCATACATATATATGGGGATGTACTAGCTCCAACTCGGTTTTACAGTGAAAACTGCAGGAACTTCAAACTGGCACTAGGAAACAGACTGAGAAACCAGAGTAAAAGTTTCCCCTGCAACCCGTTCCCTATGTGCTAGATGAACGAACGTCTCTCCACATGCTCAGTTCTGAGAGATAAGTGTGTGTGAAAGCCGTACTTCACCTAGAATGTTGGGAACACAAAGTTCCTTTTCAGTTGCAAACTACACTCCATACATATAAATGGGGAAGTACTAGCTCCAACTTGATTTTACAGTGAAAAATGCAGGAACTTCAAACCGGCACTAGGAAACAGACTGAGAAACCAGATTAAAAGTTTCCCCTGCAATCCGTTCCCTTTGTGCTAGATGAACGAACGTCTATACACATGCTCAGTTCTGAGAGATATTTGTGTGTGAAAGCCGTTCTTCACCTAGATTGTTGGGAACACAAAGTTCCTTATCAGTTGCAAACAACACTCCATACATATATATGAGGAGGTACAATCTCCACTCGGATTTACAGTGAAAACTGCAGGAACTTCCAACTGGCACTAGGAAACAGACTGAGAAACCAGAGAAATATTTTCCCCTGCAATCCGTTCCCTTTGTGCTAGATGAACGAACGTCTCTCCACATGCTCAGTTCTGAGAGATAAGTGTGTGTGAAAGCCGTCCTTCACCTAGATTGTTGGGAACACAAAGTTCCTTTTCAGTTGCAAACTACACTCAATACATATATATGGGGAGGTACTAGCTCCAAATCGGTTTTACATTGAAAACTGCAGGAAATTCAAATCGGCACTAGGAAACAGACTGAGACACCAGAGTAAAAGTTTCCCCTGCAACCCGTTCCATTTTTGCTAGATAAACGAACGTCTCTCCACATGCTCAGTTCTGAGATATAAGTGTGTGTGAAGCCGTCCTTCACCTAGATTGTTTGGAAAACAAAATTCCTTTTCAGTTGCAAACTACACTCCATACATATATATGGGGAGGTACTAGTTCCAACACGGTTTTACAGAGAAAATTGCAGAAACTTCAAACCGGCAAAAGGAAACAAACTGAGAGACCAGAGTAAAAGTTTCCCCTGCAACCGGTTCCCTTTGTGCTAGATGAACGAACGTCTATACACATGCTGAATTCTGAGAGATATTTGTGTGTGAAAGCCGTACTTCACCTAGATTTTTGGGAACACAAAGTTCCTTATCAGTTGCAAACTACACTCCATACATATATATGAGGAGGTACAATCTCCACCCGGATTTACAGTGAAAACTGCAGGAACTTCCAACTGGCACTAGGAAACAGACTGAGAAACCAGAGAAATATTTTCCCCTGCAACCCGTTCCTTTTGTGCTAGATGAACGAACGTCTCTCCACATGCTCAGTCCTGAGAGATATGTGTGTGTGAAAGCCGGCCTTCACCTTGATTGTTGGGAACACAAAGTTACTTTTCAGTTGCAAACTACACTCCATACTTATATATGGGGAGTTACAAGCTCCAACTCATTTTTACAGTGAAAAATTCAGGAACATCAAACCGGCACTAGGATACAGACTGAGAAACCAGAATAAAAGTTCCCTTGCAAACAATTCCCTTTGTGCTAGATGAACGAACGTCTCTCCACATGCTCAATTCTGAGAGATAAGTGTGTGTGAAAGCCGTCCTTCACCTAGATTGTTGGGAAAACAAAGTTACTTTTCAGTTGCAAACTACACTCTATATATATATATGGGGAGGTACAAGCTCCAACTCGGATTTACAGTGAAAAGTGCAGGAACTTCAAACCGGCACTAGGAAACAGACTGAGAAACCAGAGTAATATATTCCCCTGCAACCCGTTCCCTTTGTGCTAGATGAACGAACGTCTCTCCACATGCTCATTTCTGAGAGACAAGTGTGTGTGAAAGCCGTCCTTCACCTAGATTGTAGGGAACACCAATATCCTTTTCATTTGCAAACTATACTCCATATATATATATGGGGAAGTAATAGCTCCAACTCATTTATACAGTGAAAACTGCAGGAAATTCAAAACGGCACTAGGAAACAGACTGAGAAACCAGAGTAATAGTTTCTCCTGCAACCCGTTCCCTTTGTGCTAGATGAACGAACGTCTCTCCACATGCTCATTTCTGAGAGATAAGTGTGTGTGAAAGCCGTACTTCACCAAGATTTTTGGGAACACAAAGTTCCTTTTCAGTTGCAAACTACAATCCATACATCTATATGGGGAGGTAAAAGCTCAAACTCGGTTTTACAGTGAAAACTGCAGGAACTTCAAACCGGCACAAGGAAACAGACTGAGAAACCAGTGTAATAGTTTCCCCTGCAACCCGTTCCCTTTGTGCTAGATGAACGAACGTCTCTCCACATGCTCAGTTCTGAGAGATTAGTGTGTGTGAAAGCCGTCCTTCACCTATATTGTTGGGACCACAAAGTTCCTTTTCAGTTGCAAACTACACTCCATACATATATATGGGGAGGTACTAGCTCCAAATCGGTTTTACAGTGAAAACTGCAGGAACTTCAAACTGGCACTAGGAAACAGACTGAGAAACCAGAGTAAAAGTTTCCCCTGCAACCCGTTCCCTTTGTGCTAGATGAACGAACGTCTCTCCACATGCTCAGTTCTGAGAGATAAGTGTGTGTGAAAGCCGTAATTCACCTAGAATGTTGGGAACACAAAGTTCCTTTTCAGTTGCAAACTACACTCCATACATATAAATGGGGAAGTACTAGCTCCAACTCGATTTTACAGTGAAAACTGCAGGAACTTCAAACCGGCACTAGGAAACAGACTGAGAAACCAGAGTAAAAGTTTCTCCGGCAAGGAGTTCCCTTTCTGCTGGATGAACGAACGTCTCTCCACATGCTCAGTTCTGAGATATAAGTGTGTGTGAAGCCGTCCTTCACCTAGATTGTTTGGAAAACAAAATTCCTTTTCAGTTGCAAACTACACTCCATACATATATATGGGGAGGTACTAGTTCCAACACGGTTTTACAGAGAAAACTGCAGAAACTTCAAACCGGCAAAAGGAAACAAACTGAGAGACCAGAGTAAAAGTTTCTCCTGCAACCGGTTCCCTTTGTGCTAGATGAACGAACGTCTATACACATGCTGAATTCTGAGAGATATTTGTGTGTGAAAGCCGTCCTTCACCTAGATTTTTGGGAACACAAAGTTCCTTATCAGTTGCAAACTACACTCCATACATATATATGAGGAGGTACAATCTCCACCCGGATTTACAGTGAAAACTGCAGGAACTTCCAACTGGCACTAGGAAACAGACTGAGAAACCAGAGAAATATTTTCCCCTGCAACCCGTTCCTTTTGTGCTAGATGAACGAACGTCTCTCCACATGCTCAGTCCTGAGAGATATGTGTGTGTGAAAGCCGGCCTTCACCTTGATTGTTGGGAACACAAAGTTACTTTTCAGTTGCAAACTACACTCCATACTTATATATGGGGAGTTACAAGCTCCAACTCATTTTTACAGTGAAAAATTCAGGAACATCAAACCGGCACTAGGATACAGACTGAGAAACCAGAGTAAAAGTTCCCTTGCAAACAATTCCCTTTGTGCTAGATGAACGAACGTCTCTCCACATGCTCAATTCTGAGAGATAAGTGTGTGTGAAAGCCGTCCTTCACCTAGATTGTTGGGAAAACAAAGTTACTTTTCAGTTGCAAACTACACTCTATATATATATATGGGGAGGTACAAGCTCCAACTCGGATTTACAGTGAAAAGTGCAGGAACTTCAAACCGGCACTAGGAAACAGACTGAGAAACCAGAGTAATAGATTCCCCTGCAACCCGTTCCCTTTGTGCTAGATGAACGAACGTCTCTCCACATGCTCATTTCTGAGAGACAAGTGTGTGTGAAAGCCGTCCTTCACCTAGATTGTTGGGAACACCAATATCCTTTTCATTTGCAAACTATACTCCATATATATATATATGGGGAAGTAATAGCTCCAACTCATTTATACAGTGAAAACTGCAGGAAATTCAAAACGGCACTAGGAAACAGACTGAGAAACCAGAGTAAAAGTTTCCCCTGCAAACCTTTCCCTTTGTGATAGATGAACGAACGTCTCTCCACATGCTCAGTTCTGAGAGATAATTGTGTGTGAAACCCTACTTCACCTAGATTGTTGGGAACACAAAGTTCCTTTTCAGTTGCAAACTACACTCCATACATATATATGGGGATGTACTAGCTCCAACTCGGTTTTACAGTGAAAACTGCAGGAACTTCAAACTGGCACTAGGAAACAGACTGAGAAACCAGAGTAAAAGTTTCCCCTGCAACCCGTTCCCTTTGTGCTAGATGAACGAACGTCTCTCCACATGCTCAGTTCTGAGAGATAAGTGTGTGTGAAAGCCGTAATTCACCTAGAATGTTGGGAACACAAAGTTCCTTTTCAGTTGCAAACTACACTCCATACATATAAATGGGGAAGTACTAGCTCCAACTCGATTTTACAGTGAAAACTGCAGGAACTTCAAACCGGCACTAGGAAACAGACTGAGAAACCAGAGTAAAAGTTTCTCCGGCAAGGAGTTCCCTTTGTGCTAGATGAACGAACGTCTCTCCACATGCTCAGTTCTGAGATATAAGTGTGTGTGAAAGCCGCCCTTCACCTAGATTGTTGGGAACACAAAGTTCCTTTTCAGTTGCAATTTATACTCCATACATATATATGGGAGGTATTATCTCCAACTCGGTTTTACAGTGAAAACTGCAGGAAATTCAAACCGACACTAGGAAACACACTGAGAATTAGAGTAAAAGTTTCTCTGTAAACCGTTCCCTTTGTGCTAGATGAACGAACGTCTCTCCACATGCTCAGTTCGGAGAGGTAAGTGTGTGTGAAAGCCGTCCTTCACCTAGAGTGTTGGGAACACAAAGTTCCTTTTCAGTTGCAAACTACTCTCCATACATATATATGGGGAGGTACTAGCTCCAACTCGGTTTTACAGTGAAAACTGCAGGAAATTAATACCGGCACTAGGAAACAGACTGAGAAACCAGATTAAAAGTTTCTCCTGCAAACAGTTCCCTTTGAGCTAGAAGAACGAAAGTCTCTTCACATGCTCAGTTCTGAGAGATAAGTGTGTGTAAAAGCCGTCCTTCACCTAGATTGTTGGGAACACATAGTTCCATTTCAGTTGCAAACTACACTCCATACATATATATGGGGAGGTACCTACTCCAAATCGGATTTACAGTGAAAACTTCAGGAACTTTAAACTGGAACTAGGAAACAGACTGAGAAAAAAGAGTAAAAGTTTCCCCTGCAATCCGTTCCCTTTGTGCTAGATGAACGAACGTCTCTCCACATGCTCAGTTCTGAGAGATGTGTGTGTGAAAGCCGTCTTTCACCTAGATTTTTGGGAACACAAAGTTCCTTTTCAGTTGCAAACTACTCTCCATACATATATATGGGAAAGTACTAGCTAAAACACGGATTTACAGTGAAAACTGCTGGAACTTCAAACCGGCACTAGGAAACGGACTGAGAAACTAGAGTAAAAGTTTCCCCTGTAACCCATTCCCTTTGTGCTAGATGAACGAACGTCTCTCCAAATGCTCAGTTCTGAGAGAAAAGTGTGAGTGAAAGCCGGCCTTCACCTAGATTGTTGGGAACACAAAGTTCCTTTTCTGTTGCAAACAACAGTCCACACATATATAAGGGGAGGTACTAGCTCCAACACGGTTTTACATTGAAAACTGCAGGAAATTCAAATCGGCACTAGGAAACAGACTGAGAAACCAGAGTAAAATTTTCCGCTGCAACACGTTCCCATTGTGCTAGATGAACGAACGTCTCTCCACATGCTCAGTTCTGAGAGATAATTGTGTGTGAAAGCCGTCCTTCACCTAGATTGTTGGGAACACAAAGTTCCTTTTCTGTTGCAAACTACACTCCATACATATATATGGGGAAGTACTAGCTCCAAATCGGTTTTACAGTGAAAACTGCAGGAACTTCAAACCGGCACTAGGAAACAGACAGAGACACCAGAGTAAAAGTTTCACCTGCAAACCGTTCCCTTTGTGCTAGATGAACGAATGTCTCTCCACATGCTCAGTTCTGAGAGATAAGTGTGTGTATAAGCCGTCCTTCACTTAGATTGTTGGGAACACAAAGTTCCTTTTCAGTTGCAAACTACACTCCATACATATATATGGGGAGGTACTAGCTCCAACTCAGTTTTACTGTGGAAAATGCAGGAACTTCAAACCGGCACTAGGAAACAGACTGAGAATCCAGAGTAAAAGTTTCCCCTGCAACCCGTTCCCTTTGTGCTAGATGAACGAACGTCTCTCCACATGCTCAGTTCTGAGAGATAAGTGTGTGTGAAAGCCGTTTTTCACCTATGTTGTTGGGAACACAAAGTTCCTTTTCAGTTGCAAACTACACTCCGTACATATATATGGGGAAGTACAAGCTCCAAACCGTATTTACAGTGAAAACTTAGGAAATTCAAACTGGCACTTGGAAACAGACTGAGAAACCAGAGTAAAAGTTTCCCGTGCAACCCGTTCCCTTTGTGCTAGTTGAACGAACGTCTCTCCACATGCTCAGTTCTGAGAGATAAGTGTGTGTGAAACCGTCCTTCACCTAGATTGTTGGGAACACAAAGTTCCTTTTCAGTTGCAAACTACACTCCACACATATATATGGGGAGGTACAAGCTCCAACTCGGTTTTACAGTGAAAACTGCAGGAACTTCAAACCTGCAGTAGGAAACAGACTGAGAAACCAGAGTAAAATTTCCCCTGCATCCGGTTCCCTTTGTGCTAGATGAACGAACGTCTCTCCACATGCTCAGTTCTGAGAGAAAAGTGTGTGAATGCCGTCCTTCAACTAGATTGTTGGGAACACAAAGATCATTTTAATTTGCAAACTACACTCCATACATATATATGGGGAGGTACAAGCTCCAACTCGGTTTTACAGTGAAAACTGCAGGAACTTCAAACCGGCACTAAGAAACAGACTGAGAAACCAGAGTAAAAATTTCCTCTGCAACCGGTTCCCTTTGTGCTAGATGAACGAACGTCTCTCCAGATGCTCAGTTCTGAGAGATGAGTGTGTGTGAAAGCCGTTTTTCACCTATATTGTTGGGAACACAAAGTTCCTTTTCAGTTGCAAACTACACTCCTTACATATATATGTTTAAGTAATAGCTCCAAATCGGTTTTACAGTGAAAGTTGCAGGAACTTCAAACCGGCACTACGAAACAGACTGAGAATCCAGAGTAAAACTTTCCCCTGCAACCCGTTCCTTTTTGCTAGATGAACGAACGTTACTCCACATGCTCAGTTCTGAGAATTAAGTGTGGGTGAAAGCCGTCCTTAACCTAGCTTGTTGGGAACACAAAGTTCCTTTCAGTTGCAAACTACACTCCATACATATATACGGGGAGGTACTAGCTCCAACTCAGTTTTACAGTGAAAACTGCAGGAACTTCCAACCGGCCCTGGGAAACACACTGAGAAACCAGAGTAAAAGTTTCCCCTGCAACCGGTTCCCTTTGTGCTAGATGAACGAACGTCCCTCCACATGCTCATTTCTGAGAGATAAGTGTGTGTGAAAGCCGTCCTTCACCTAGATTGTTGGGAGCACAAAGTTCCTTTTCATTTGCAAACTACACTCCATAAATATATATGGGTAGGTACTATCTCCAACTCGATTTTACAGTTAAAAATGCAGGAACATCAAACCGGCACAAGGAAACAGTCTGAGAAACCAGAGTAAAAGTTTATCCTGCAACACGTTCAAATTGTGCTAGATGAACGAACGTGTCTCCACATGCTCAGTTCTGAGAAATAAGTGTGTGTGAAAGCCATAATTCAACTAGCTTGTTGGGAACACAAAGTCCCTTTCCAGTTGCAAACTACACTCCATAAATATATATGGGTAGGTACTATCTCAAACACGATTTTACAGTTAAAAATGCAGGAACTTCAAACCGGCAGTAGGAAACAGACTGAGAATCCAGAGTAAAAGTTTCTCCTGCAACCCGTTCCCTTTGTGCTAGATGAACGAACGTCTCTCCACATGCTCAGTTCTGAGAGATAATTGTGTGTGAAAGCCGTACTTCACCTAGCTTGTTGGGAATACAAAGTTCCTTTCCAGTTTCAAACTATACTCCATACATATATATGGGGTTGTACTAGCTCCAACTCGGTTTTACAGTGAAAAATGCAGGAACTTCAAACCGGTACTAAGAAACAGACTGAGAAACCAGAGTAAAAGTTTATCCTGCAAACATTTCCTTATGTGCTAGATGAACGAACGTCTCTCCACATGCTCTGTTCTGAGAGAAAACTTTGTGTGAAAGCAGTCCTTCACCTAGGTTGTTGGGAACACAAAGTTCCTTTCCAGTTGTAAACTACACTCCATACATATATGTGGGGATGTACTAGCTCCAACTGGGTTTTACAGTGAAAACTGCAGGAATTTCAAACCTTCACTAGGAAACAGAATGAGAAACCATAGTAAAAGTTTCTCCTGCAACCCTTTCCCTTTGTGCTTGATGAATAAACGTCTCTCCACAGACTCAGTTCTGAGAGATAAGTTTGTGTTAATATCGTACTTCACCTAGCTTGTTGGGAACACAAAGTTCCCTTTCAGTTGCAAACTACACTCCGTACATATATATGGGGAAGTACAAGCTCCAAACCGGATTTACAGTGAAAACTTAGGAAATTCAAACTGGCACTTGGAAACAGACTGAGAAACCAGAGTAAAAGTTTCCTCTGCAACCAGTTCCCTTTTTGCTAGATGAACGAACGTCTCTCCAGATGCTCAGTTCTGTGACATAAGTGTGTGTGAAAGCCGTCCTTCACCTAGATTGTTGGGAACACAAAGTTCCTTTTAAGTTGCAAACTACAATCCATACATATATATGAGGAGGTAATAGCTCCAACTCGGTTTTACAGTGAAAACTGCAGGAACTTCAAACCGGCACTAGGAAACAGACCGAGAAACCAGAGTAAAAGTTCCCCTGCAACCCGTTCCCTTTGTGCTAGATGAACTAACGTCTCTCCACATGCTCAGTTATGAGAGAAAAGTGTGTGTGAAAGCCGTCCTTCACCTAGATTGTTGGGAACACAAAGTTCCTTTTCAGTTGCAAACTACACTCCATACATATATATGGGGAGGTACTAGCTCCAACTCGGTTTTACAGTGAAAACTGCAGGAAATTAAAACCGGCACTAGGAAACAGACTGAGACACCTGGGTAAAAGTTTCCCCTGCAACCCGTTCCCTTTGTGCTAGATGAACGAACGTCTCTCCACATGCTCAGTTCTGAGATGTAAGTGTGTGTGAAAGCCGTCCTTCACCTAGATTGTTGGGAACACAAAGTTCCTTTTCAGTTGCAAACTACACTCCATACATATATATGGGTAGGTACTAGCTCCAAATCTGTTTTACAGTGAAAGCTGCAGGAACTTCAATCCGGCACTACGAAACAGACTGAGAATCCAGAGTAAAAGTTTCCCCTGCAACCCGTTCCCTTTGTGCTAGATGAACGAACGTCTCTCCACATGCTCAGTTCTGAGATGTAAGTGTGTGTGAAAGCCGTCCTTCACCTAGCTTTTTGGGAACACAAAGTTCCTCTCAGTTGCAAATTACACTCCATACATATATATGGGTAGGTACTATCTCCAACTCGATTTTACAGTTAAAAATGCAGGAACATCAAACCGGCAGTAGGAAACATTCTGAGAAACCAGAGTAAAATTTTCTCCTGCAACACGTTCAAATTGTGCTAGATGAACGAACGTGTCTCCACATGCTCAGTTCTGAGAAATAAGTGTGTGTGAAAGCCATAATTCAAATAGCTTGTTGGGAACACAAAGTCCCTTTCCAGTTGCAATCTACACTCCATACATATATATGGGTAGGTACTATCTCCAACTCGATTTTACAGTTAAAAATGCAGGAACATCAAACCGGCACTAGGAAACAGTCTGAGAAACCAGAGTAAAAATTTCTCCTGCAACACGTTCAAATTGTGCTAGATGAACGAACGTGTCTCCACATGCTCAGTTCTGAGAAATAAGTGTGTGTGAAAGCCATAATTCAACTAGCTTGTTGGGAACACAAAGTCCCTTTCCAGTTGCAATCTACACTCCATAAATATATATGGGTAGGTACTATCTCCAACTCGATATTACAGTTAAAAATGCAGGAACTTCAAACCGGCAGTAGGAAACCGACTGAGAATCCAGAGTAAAAGTTTCTCCTGCAACCCGTTCCCTTTGTGCTAGATGAACGAAGGTCTCTCCACATGCTCATTTCTGAGAGATAATTGTGTGTGAAAGCCGTCCTTCACCTATATTGTTGGGAACACAAAGTTCCTTTTCAGTTGCAAACTACACTCCATACATATATATGGGGAGGTACCAGCTCCAACTCGGTTTTATAGTGAAAACTGCAGGAACTTCAAACAGGCACTAGGAAACAGACTGAGAAACCAGATTAAAAGTTTCCCCTGCAACCCGTTCCCTTTGTGCTAGATGAACGAACGTCTATACACATGCTCAGTTCTGAGAGATATTTGTGTGTGAAAGCCGTTCTTCACCTAGATTGTTGGGAACACAAAGTTCCTTATCAGTTGCAAACAACACTCCATACATATATATGAGGAGGTACAATCTCCACTCGGATTTACAGTGAAAACTGCAGGAACTTCCAACTGGCACTAGGAAACAGACTGAGAAACCAGAGAAATATTTTCCCCTGCAATCCGTTCCCTTTGTGCTAGATGAACGAACGTCTCTCCACATGCTCAGTTCTGAGAGATAAGTGTGTGTGAAAGCCGTCCTTCACCTAGATTGTTGGGAACACAAAGTTCCTTTTCAGTTGCAAACTACACTCAATACATATATATGGGGAGGTACTAGCTCCAAATCGGTTTTACATTGAAAACTGCAGGAAATTCAAATCGGCACTAGGAAACAGACTGAGACACCAGAGTAAATGTTTCCCCTGCAACCCGTTCCATTTTTGCTAGATAAACGAACGTCTCTCCACATGCTCAGTTCTGAGAGATAAGTGTGTGTGAAGCCGTCCTTCACCTAGATTGTTTGGAAAACAAAATTCCTTTTCAGTTGCAAACTACACTCCATACATATATATGGGGAGGTACTAGTTCCAACACGGTTTTACAGAGAAAACTGCAGAAACTTCAAACCGTCAAAAGGAAACAAACTGAGAGACCAGAGTAAAAGTTTCCCCTGCAACCGGTTCCCTTTGTGCTAGATGAACGAACGTCTATACACATGCTGAGTTCTGAGAGATATTTGTGTGTGAAAGCCGTCCTTCACCTAGATTTTTGGGAACACAAAGTTCCTTATCAGTTGCAAACTACACTCCATACATATATATGAGGAGGTACAATCTCCACCCGGATTTACAGTGAAAACTGCAGGAACTTCCAACTGGCACTAGGAAACAGACTGAGAAACCAGAGAAATATTTTCCCCTGCAACCCGTTCCTTTTGTGCTAGATGAACGAACGTCTCTCCACATGCTCAGTCCTGAGAGATATGTGTGTGTGAAAGCCGGCCTTCACCTTGATTGTTGGGAACACAAAGTTACTTTTCAGTTGCAAACTACACTCCATACTTATATATGGGGAGTTACAAGCTCCAACTCATTTTTACAGTGAAAAATTCAGGAACATCAAACCGGCACTAGGATACAGACTGAGAAACCAGAGTAAAAGTTCCCTTGCAAACAATTCCCTTTGTGCTAGATGAACGAACGTCTCTCCACATGCTCAATTCTGAGAGATAAGTGTGTGTGAAAGCCGTCCTTCACCTAGATTGTTGGGAAAACAAAGTTACTTTTCAGTTGCAAACTACACTCTATATATATATATGGGGAGGTACAAGCTCCAACTCGGATTTACAGTGAAAAGTGCAGGAACTTCAAACCGGCACTAGGAAACAGACTGAGAAACCAGAGTAATAGATTCCCCTGCAACCCGTTCCCTTTGTGCTAGATGAACGAACGTCTCTCCACATGCTCATTTCTGAGAGACAAGTGTGTGTGAAAGCCGTCCTTCACCTAGATTGTTGGGAACACCAATATCCTTTTCATTTGCAAACTATACTCCATATATATATATGGGGAAGTAATAGCTCCAACTCATTTATACAGTGAAAACTGCAGGAAATTCAAAACGGCACTAGGAAACAGACTGAGAAACCAGAGTAATAGTTTCTCCTGCAACCCGTTCCCTTTGTGCTAGATGAACGAACGTCTCTCCACATGCTCATTTCTGAGAGATAAGTGTGTGTGAAAGCCGTACTTCACCAAGATTTTTGGGAACACAAAGTTCCTTTTCAGTTGCAAACTACAATCCATACATCTATATGGGGAGGTACAAGCTCAAACTCGGTTTTACAGTGAAAACTGCAGGAACTTCAAACCGGCACAAGGAAACAGACTGAGAAACCTGTGTAATAGTTTCCCCTGCAACCCGTTCCCTTTGTGCTAGATGAACGAACGTCTCTCCACATGCTCAGTTCTGAGAGATAAGTGTGTGTGAAAGCCGTCCTTCACCTAGATTGTTGGGAACACAAAGTTCCTTTTCAGTTGCAAACTACACTCCATACATATATATGGGGAGGTACTAGCTACAAATCGGTTTTACAGTGAAAACTGCAGGAACTTCAAACCGGCACTAGGAAACAGACTGAGAAACCAGAGTAAAAGTTTCCACTGCAACCCGTTCCCTTGGTGCTAGATGAAGGAAAGTCTCTCCACATGCTCAGTTCTGAGAGATAAGTGTGTGTGAAAGCCGTCCTTCACCTATATTGTTGGGACCACAAAGTTCCTTTTCAGTTGCAAACTACACTCCATACATATATATGGGGAGATACTAGCTCCAAATCGGTTTTACAGTGAAAACTGCAGGAACTTCAAACCGGCACTAGGAAACAGACTGAGAAACCAGAGTAAAAGTTTCCCCTGCAAACCTTTCCCTTTGTGCTAGATGAACGAACGTCTCTCCACATGCTCAGTTCTGAGAGATAATTGTGTGTGAAAGCCGTACTTCACCTAGATTGTTGGGAACACAAAGTTCCTTTTCAGTTGCAAACTACACTCCATACATATATATGGGGATGTACTAGCTCCAACTCGGTTTTACAGTGAAAACTGCAGGAACTTCAAACCGGCACTAGGAAACACACTGAGAAACTAGAGTAAAAGTTTCCCCTGCAACCCGTTCCCTTTGTGCTAGATGAACGAACGTCTCTCCACATGCTCAGTTCTGAGAGATATGTGTGTGTGAAAGCCGTACTTCACCTAGAATGTTGGGAACACAAAGTTCCTTTTAAGTTGCAAACTACACTCCATACATATAAATGGGGAAGTACTAGCTCCAACTCGATTTTACAGTGAAAACTGAAGGAACTTCAAACCGGCACTAGGAAACAGACTGAGAAACCAGAGTAAAAGTTTCTCCGGCAAGGAGTTCCCTTTGTGCTAGATGAACGAACGTCTCTCCACATGATCAGTTCTGAGATATAAGTGTGTGTGAAAGCCGCCCTTCACCTAGATTGTTGGGAACACAAAGTTCCTTTTCAGTTGCAATTTATACTCCATAAATATATATGGGAGGTATTATCTCCAACTCGGTTTTACAGTGAAAACTGCAGGAAATTCAAACCGACACTAGGAAAAACACTGAGAACTAGAGTAAAAGTTTCTCTGTAAACCGTTCCCTTTGTGCTAGATGAACGAACGTCTCTCCACATGCTCAGTTCGGAGAGGTAAGTGTGTGTGAAAGCCGTCCTTCACCTAGAGTGTTGGGAACACAAAGTTCCTTTTCAGTTGCAAACTACTCTCCATACATATATATGGGGAGGTACTAGCTCCAACTCGGTTTTACAGTGAAAACTGCAGGAAATTAATACCGGCACTAGGAAACAGACTGAGAAACCAGATTAAAAGTTTCTCCTGCAAACAGTTCCCTTTGAGCTAGAAGAACGAAAGTCTCTTCACATGCTCAGTTCTGAGAGATAAGTGTGTGTAAAAGCCGTCCTTCACCTAGATTGTTGGGAACACATAGTTCCATTTCAGTTGCAAACTACACTCCATACATATATATGGGGAGGTACCTACTCCAAATCGGATTTACAGTGAAAACTTCAGGAACTTTAAACTGGAACTAGGAAACAGACTGAGAAACCAGAGTAAAAGTTTCCCCTGCATTCCGTTCCCTTTGTGCTAGATGAACGAACGTCTCTCCACATGCTCAGTTCTGAGAGATAAGTGTGTGTGAAAGCCGTCTTTCACCTAGATTTTTGGGAACACAAAGTTCCTTTTCAGTTGCAAACTACACTCCATACATATATATGGGAAAGTACTAGCTAAAACACGGATTTACAGTGAAAACTGCTGGAACTTCAAACCGGCACTAGGAAACGGACTGAGAAACTAGAGTAAAAGTTTCCCCTGTAACCCATTCCCTTTGTGCTAGATGAACGAACGTCTCTCCAAATGCTCAGTTCTGAGAGAAAAGTGTGAGTGAAAGCCGTCCTTCACCTAGATTGTTGGGAACACAAAGTTCCTTTTCTGTTGCAAACAACAGTCCACACATATATAAGGGGAGGTACTAGCTCCAACACGGTTTTACATTGAAAACTGCAGGAAATTCAAATCGGCACTAGGAAACAGAATGAGAAACCAGAGTAAAATTTTCCGCTGCAACACTTTCCCATTGTGCTAGATGAACGAACGTCTCTACACATGCTCAGTTCTGAGAGATAATTGTGTGTGAAAGCCGTCCTTCACCTAGATTGTTGGGAACACAAAGTTCCTTTTCTGTTGCAAACTACACTGCATACATATATATGGGGAAGTACTAGATCCAAATCGGTTTTACAGTGAAAACTGCAGGAACTTCAAACCGGCACTAGGAAACAGACTGAGACACCAGAGTAAAAGTTTCACCTGCAAACCGTTCCCTTTGTGCTAGATGAACGAATGTCTCTCCACATGCTCAGTTCTGAGAGATAAGTGTGTGTATAAGCCGTCCTTCACTTAGATTGTTGGGAACACAAAGTTCCTTTTCAGTTGCAAACTACACTCCATACATATATATGGGGAGGTACTAGCTCCAACTCAGTTTTACAGTGAAAAATGCAGGAACTTCAAACCGGCACTAGGAAACAGACTGAGAATCCAGAGTAAAAGTTTCCCCTGCAACCCGTTCCCTTTGTGCTAGATGAACGAACGTCTCTCCACATGCTCAGTTCTGAGAGATAAGTGTGTGTGAAAGCCGTTTTTCACCTATGTTGTTGGGAACACAAAGTTCCTTTTCAGTTGCAAACTACACTCCGTACATATATATGGGGAAGTACAAGCTCCAAACCGGATTTACAGTGAAAACTTAGGAAATTCAAACTGGCACTTGGAAATAGACTGAGAAACCAGAGTAAAAGTTTCCCGTGCAACCCGTTCCCTTTGTGCTAGTTGAACGAACGTCTCTCCACATGCTCAGTTCTGAGAGATAAGTGTGTGTGAAACCGTCCTTCACCTAGATTGTTGGGAACACAAAGTTCCTTTTCAGTTGCAAACTACACTCCACACATATATATGGGGAGGTACTAGCTCCAACTCGGTTTTACAGTGAAAACTGCAGGAACTTCAAACCTGCAGTAGGAAACAGACTGAGAAACCAGAGTAAAATTTCACCTGCATCCGGTTCCCTTTGTGCTAGATGAACGAACGTCTCTCCACATGCTCAGTTCTGAGAGAAAAGTGTGTGAATGCCGTCCTTCAACTAGATTGTTGGGAACACAAAGATCATTTTAATTTGCAAACTACACTCCATACATATATATGGGGAGGTACAAGCTCCAACTCGGTTTTACAGTGAAAACTGCAGGAACTTCAAACCGGCACTAAGAAACAGACTGAGAAACCAGAGTAAAAATTTCCTCTGCAACCGGTTCCCTTTGTGCTAGATGAACGAACGTCTCTCCAGATGCTCAGTTCTGAGAGATGAGTGTGTGTGAAAGCCGTTTTTCACCTATATTGTTGGGAACACAAAGTTCCTTTTCAGTTGCAAACTACACTCCGTACATATATATGGGTAAGTAATAGCTCCAAATCGGTTTTACAGTGAAAGTTGCAGGAACTTCAAACCGGCACTACGAAACAGACTGAGAATCCAGAGTAAAACTTTCCCCTGCAACCCGTTCCTTTTTGCTAGATGAACGAACGTTACTCCACATGCTCAGTTCTGAGAATTAAGTGTGTGTGAAAGCCGTCCTTCACCTAGCTTGTTGGGAACACAAAGTTCCTTTCAGTTGCAAACTACACTCCATACATATATACAGGGAGGTACTAGCTCCAACTCAGTTTTACAGTGAAAACTGCAGGAACTTCCATCCGGCACTGGGAAACACACTGAGAAACCAGAGTAAAAGTTTCCCCTGCAACCGATTCCCTTTGTGCTAGATGAACGAACGTCCCTCCACATGCTCATTTCTGAGAGATAAGTGTGTGTGAAACCGTCCTTCACCTAGATTGTTGGGAGCACAAAGTTCCTTTTCATTTGCAAACTACACTCCATAAATATATATGGGTAGGTACTATCTCCAACTCGATTTTACAGTTAAAAATGCAGGAACATCAAACCGGCACAAGGAAACAGTCTGAGAAACCAGAGTAAAAGTTTCTCCTGCAACACGTTCAAATTGTGCTAGATGAACGAACGTGTCTCCACATGCTCAGTTCTGAGAAATAAGTGTGTGTGAAAGCCATAATTCAACTAGCTTGTTGGGAACACAAAGTCCCTTTCCAGTTGCAAACTACACTCCATAAATATATATGGGGAGCTACTATCTCCAACTCGATTTTCCAGTTAAAACTGCAGGAACTTCAAACCGGCAGTAGGAAACAGACTGTGAATCCAGAGTAAAAGGTTCTCCTGAAACCCGTTCCATTTGTGCTAGATGAACGAACGTCTCTCCACATGCTCAGTTCTGAGAGATAAGTGTGTGTGAAAGCCGTTCTTCACCTAGCTTGTTGGGAATACAAAGTTCCTTTCCAGGTTCAAACTACACTCCATACATATATATGGAGTTGTACTAGCTCCAACTCGGTTTTACAGTGAGAAATGCAGGAACTTCGAACCGGTACTAAGAAACAGACTGAGAAACCAGAGTAAAAGTTTATCCTGCAAACATTTCCCTATGTGCTAGATGAACGAACGTCTCTCCACATGCTCTGTTCTGAGAGAAATATTTGTGTGAAAGCAGTCCTTCACCTAGGTTGTTGGGAACACAAAGTTCCTTTCCAGTTGTAAACTACACTCCATACATATATGTGGGGATGTACTAGCTCCAACTGGGTTTTACAGTGAAAACTGCAGGAATTTCAAACCTTCACTAGGAAACAGAATGAGAAACCATAGTAAAAGTTTCTCTTGCAACCCTTTCCCTTTGTGCTTGATGAATAAACGTCTCTCCACAGACTCAGTTCTGAGAGATAAGTTTGTGTTAATATCGTACTTCACCTAGCTTGTTGGGAACACAAAGTTCCCTTTCAGTTGCAAACTACACTCCGTACATATATATGGGGAAGTACAAGCTCCAAACCGGATTTACAGTGAAAACTTAGGAAATTCAAACTGGCACTTGGAAACAGACTGAGAAACCAGAGTAAAAGTTTCCTCTGCAACCAGTTCCCTTTTTGCTAGATGAACGAACGTCTCTCCAGATGCTCAGTTCTGTGACATAAGTGTGTGTGAAAGCCGTCCTTCACCTAGATTGTTGGGAACACAAAGTTCCTTTTAAGTTGCAAACTACAATCCATACATATATATGAGAAGGTAATAGCTCCAACTCGGTTTTACAGTGAAAACTGCAGGAACTTCAAACCGGCACTAGGAAACAGACCGAGAAACCAGAGTAAAAGTTCCCCTGCAACCCGTTCCCTTTGTGCTAGATGAACTAACGTCTCTCCACATGCTCAGTTATGAGAGAAAAGTGTGTGTGAAAGCCGTCCTTCACCTAGATTGTTGGGAACACAAAGTTCCTTTTCAGTTGCAAACTACACTCCATACATATATATGGGGAGGTACTAGCTCCAACTCGGTTTTACAGTGAAAACTGCAGGAAATTAAAACCGGCACTAGGAAACAGACTGAGACACCTGGGTAAAAGTTTCCCCTGCAACCCGTTCCCTTTGTGCTAGATGAACGAACGTCTCTCCACATGCTCAGTTCTGAGATGTAAGTGTGTGTGAATGCCGTCCTTCACCTAGATTGTTGGGAACACAAAGTTCCTTTTCAGTTGCAAACTACACTCCATACATATATATGGGTAGGTACTAGCTCCAAATCTGTTTTACAGTGAAAGCTGCAGGAACTTCAATCCGGCACTACGAAACAGACTGAGAATCCAGAGTAAAAGTTTCCCCTGCAACCCGTTCCTTTTTGCTAGATGAACGAATGACACTCCACATGCTCAGTTCTGAGAATTAAGTGTGTGTGAAAGCCGTCCTTCACCTAGCTTTTTGGGAACACAAAGTTCCTCTCAGTTGCAAATTACACTCCATACATATATATGGGTAGGTACTATCTCCAACTCGATTTTACAGTTAAAAATGCAGGAACATCAAACCGGCAGTAGGAAACATTCTGAGAAACCAGAGTAAAATTTTCTCCTGCAACACGTTCAAATTGTGCTAGATGAACGAACGTGTCTCCACATGCTCAGTTCTGAGAAATAAGTGTGTGTGAAAGCCATAATTCAAATAGCTTGTTGGGAACACAAAGTCCCTTTCCAGTTGCAATCTACACTCCATACATATATATGGGTAGGTACTATCTCCAACTCGATTTTACAGTTAAAAATGCAGGAACATCAAACCGGCACTAGGAAACAGTCTGAGAAACCAGAGTAAAAGTTTCTCCTGCAACACGTTCAAATTGTGCTAGATGAACGAACGTGTCTCCACATGCTCAGTTCTGAGAAATAAGTGTGTGTGAAAGCCATAATTCAACTAGCTTGTTGGGAACACAAAGTCCCTTTCCAGTTGCAATCTACACTCCATAAATATATATGGGTAGGTACTATCTCCAACTCGATATTACAGTTAAAAATGCAGGAACTTCAAACCGGCAGTAGGAAACAGACTGAGAATCCAGAGTAAAAGTTTCTCCTGCAACCCGTTCCTTTTGTGCTAGATGAACGAACGTCTCTCCACATGCTCAGTTCTGAGAGATAATTGTGTGTGAAAGCCGTACTTCACCTAGCTTGTTGGGAATACAAAGTTCCTTTCCAGTTTCAAACTATACTCCATACATATATATGGGGTTGTACTAGCTCCAACTCGGTTTTACAGTGAAAACTGCAGGAACTTCAAACCGGTACTAAGAAACAGACTGAGAAACCAGAGTAAAAGTTTATCCTGCAAACATTTCCTTATGTGCTAGATGAACGAACGTCTCTCCACATGCTCTGTTCTGAGAGAAAACTTTGTGTGAAAGCAGTCCTTCACCTAGGTTGTTGGGAACACAAAGTTCCTTTCCAGTTGTAAACTACACTCCATACATATATGTGGGGATGTACTAGCTCCAACTCGGTTTTACAGTGAAAACTGCAGGAATTTCAAACCTTCACTAGGAAACAGAATGAGAAACCATAGTAAAAGTTTCTCCTGCATACCTTTCCCTTTGTGCTTGATGAATAAACGTCTCTCCACAGACTCAGTTCTGAGAGATAAGTTTGTGTTAATATCGTACTTCACCTAGCTTGTTGGGAACACAAAGTTCCCTTTCAGTTGCAAACTACACTCCGTACATATATATGGGGAAGTACAAGCTCCAAACCGGATTTACAGTGAAAACTTAGGAAATTCAAACTGGCACTTGGAAAGAGACTGAGAAACCAGAGTTAAAGTTTCCCGTGCAACCCGTTCCCTTTGTGCTAGTTGAACGAACGTCTCTCCACATGCTAAGTTCTGAGAGAAAAGTGTGTGAATACCATCCTTCACCTAGATTGTTGGGAACACAAAGTTCCTTTTCAGTTGCAAACTACACTCCACACATATATATGGGGAGGTACTAGCTCCAACTCGGTTTTACATAGAAAACTGCAGGAACTTCAAACCGGCACTAGGAAACAGACCGAGAAACCAGAGTAAAAGTTCCCCTTCAACCCGTTCCCTTTGTGCTAGATGAACTAACGTCTCTCCACATGCTCAGTTATGAGAGAAAAGTGTGTGTGAAAGCCGTCCTTCACCTAGATTGTTGGGAACACAAAGTTCCTTTTCAGTTGCAAACTACACTCCATACATATATATGGGGAGGTACTAGCTCCAACTCGGTTTTACAGTGAAAACTGCAGGAAATTAAAACCGGCACTAGGAAACAGACTGAGACACCTGAGTAAAAGTTTCCCCTGCAACCCGTTCCCTTTGTGCTAGATGAACGAACGTCTCTCCACATGCTCAGTTCTGAGATGTAAGTGTGTGTGAAAGCCGTCCTTCACCTAGATTGTTGGAAACACAAAGTTCCTTTCAGTTGCAAACTACACTCCATACATATATATGGGTAGGTACTATCTCCAACTCGATTTTACAGTTAAAAATGCAGGAACATCAAACCGGCACTAGGAAACAGTCTGAGAAGCCAGAGTAAAAGTTTCTCCTGCAACACGTTCAAATTGTGCTAGATGAACGAACGTGTCTCCACATGCTCAGTTCTGAGAAATAATTGTGTGTGAAAGCCATAATTCAACTAGCTTGTTGGGAACACAAAGTCCCTTTCCAGTTGCAATCTACACTCCATAAATATATATGGGTAGGTACTATCTCCAACTCGATATTACAGTTAAAAATGCAGGAACTTCAAACCGGCAGTAGGAAACAGACTGAGAATCCAGAGTAAAATTTTCTCCTGCAACCCGTTCCCTTTGTGCTAGATGAACGAACGTCTCTCCACATGCTCAGTTCTGAGAGATAATTGTGTGTGAAAGCCGTACTTCACCTAGCTTGTTGGGAATACAAAGTTCCTTTCCAGTTTCAAACTATACTCCATACATATATATGGGGTTGTACTAGCTCCAACTCGGTTTTACAGTGAAAAATGCAGGAACTTCAAACCGGTACTAAGAAACAGACTGAGAAACCAGAGTAAAAGTTTATCCTGCAAACATTTCCTTATGTGCTAGATGAACGAACGTCTCTCCACATGCTCTGTTCTGAGAGAAAACTTTGTGTGAAAGCAGTCCTTCACCTAGGTTGTTGGGAACACAAAGTTCCTTTCCAGTTGTAAACTACACTCCATACTTATATGTGGGGATGTACTAGCTCCAACTCGGTTTTACAGTGAAAACTGCAGGAATTTCAAACCTTCACTAGGAAACAGAATGAGAAACCATAGTAAAAGTTTCTCCTGCATCACTTTCCCTTTGTGCTTGATGAATAAACGTCTCTCCACAGACTCAGTTCTGAGAGATAAGTTTGTGTTCATATCGTACTTCACCTAGCTTGTTGGGAACACAAAGTTCCTTTTCAGTTGCAAACTACACTCCATACATATATATGGGGATGTACTAGCTCTAAATCTATTTTACAGTGATAAATGCAGGAACTTCAAAACGGCACTAGGAAACAGACTGAGAAACCAGGGTAAAATTTTTCCTGCAAACCGTTCCATTTGTGCTAGATGAACGAACGTCTCTCCACATGCTCAGTTCTGAGAGATAAGTGTGTGTGAAAGCCGTCATTCACCTAGCTTGTTGGGAACACAAAGTTCCTTTCCAGCTGCAAACTACAATCCATACATATATAAGGGAAGTACTAGCTCCAACTTGGTTTTACAGTGAAAACTGCAGGAACTTCAAACCGGCACTAGGAAACAGACTGAGAAACCAGAGTAAAAGTTTCCTCTGCAACCAGTTCCCTTTGTGCTAGATGAACGAACGTCTCTCCAGATGCTCAGTTCTGTGAGATAAGTGTGTGTTAAAGCCGTCCTTCACCTAGATTGTTGGGAACACAAAGTTCCTTTTAAGTTGCAAACTACAATCCATACATATATATGAGGAGGTAATAGCTCCAACTCGGTTTTACAGTGAAAACTGCAGGAACTTAAAAATGGCACTAGGAAACAGACTGAGAAACCAGAGAAAAGTTTCCCCTGCAATCCGTTCCCTTTGTGCTAGTTGAACGAACGTCTCTCCACATGCTCAGTTCTGAGAGATAAGTGTGTGTGAAACCGTCCTTCACCTAGATTGTTGGGAACACAAAGTTCCTTTTCAGTTGCAAACTACACTCCACACATATATATGGGGAGGTACTAGCTCCAACTCGGTTTTACATAGAAAACTGCAGGAACTTCAAACCGGCACTAGGAAACAGACCGAGAAACCAGAGTAAAAGTTCCCCTGCAACCCGTTCCCTTTGTGCTAGATGAACTAACGTCTCTCCACATGCTCAGTTATGAGAGAAAAGTGTGTGTGAAAGCCGTCCTTCACCTAGATTGTTGGGAACACAAAGTTCCTTTTCAGTTGCAAACTACACTCCATACATATATATGGGGAGGTACTAGCTCCAACTCGGTTTTACAGTGAAAACTGCAGGAACTTCAAACCGGCACTAGGAAACAGACTGAGACACCTGAGTAAAAGTTTCCCCTGCAACCCGTTCCCTTTGTGCTAGATGAACGAAAGTCTCTCCACATGCTCAGTTCTGAGATGTAAGTGTGTGTGAAAGCCGTCCTTCACCTAGATTGTTGGGAACACAAAGTTCCTTTTCAGTTGCAAACTACACTCCATACATATATATGGGGAGGTACTAGCTCCAAATCGGTTTTACAGTGAAAGCTGCAGGAACTTCAAACCGGCACTACGAAACAGACTGAGAATCCAGAGTAAAAGTTTCCCCTGCAACCCGTTCCTTTTTGCTAGATGAACGAACGTCACTCCACATGCTCAGTTCTGAGAATTAAGTGTGTGTGAAAGCCGTCCTTCACCTAGCTTTTTGGGAAAACAAAGTTCTTTTCAGTTGCAAACTACACTCCATACATATATATGGGTAGGTACTATCTCCAACTCGATTTTACAGTTAAAAATGCAGGAACATCAAACCGGCACTAGGAAACAGTCTGAGAAACCAGAGTAAAAGTTTCCCTGCAACAAGTTCAAATTGTGCTAGATGAACGAACGTGTCTCCACATGCTCAGTTCTGAGAGATAAGTGTGTGTGAAAGCCGTCCTTCAACTAGATTGTTGGGAACACAAAGTTCCTTTTCAGTTGCAAACTACACTCCATAAATATATATGGGTAGGTACTATCTCCAACTCGATATTACAGTTAAAAATGCAGGAACTTCAAACCGGCAGTAGGAAACAGACTGAGAATCCAGAGTAAAAGTTTCTCCTGCAACCCGTTCCCTTTGTGCTAGATGAACGAACGTCTCTCCACATGCTCAGTTCTGAGAGATAATTGTGTGTGAAAGCCGTACTTCACCTAGCTTTTTGGGAATACATTGTTCCTTTCCAGTTTCAAACTATACTCCATACATATATATGGGGTTGTACTAGCTCCAACTCGGTTTTACAGTGAAAAAAGCAGGAACTTCAAACCGGTACTAAGAAACAGACTGAGAAACCAGAGTAAAAGTTTATCCTGCAACCCGTTCCCTTTGTGCTAGATGAACGAACGTCTCTCCACATGCTCTGTTCTGAGAGAAAACTTTGTGTGAAAGCAGTCCTTCACCTAGGTTGTTGGGAACACAAAGTTCCTTTCCAGTTGTAAACTACACTCCATACATATATGTGGGGATGTACTAGCTCCAACTCGGTTTTACAGTGAAAACTGCAGGAATTTCAAACCTTCACTAGGAAACAGAATGAGAAACCATAGTAAAAGTTTCTCCTGCATCCCTTTCCCTTTGTGCTTGATGAATAAACGTCTCTCCACAGACTCAGTTCTGAGAGATAAGTTTGTGTTCATATCATACTTCACCTAGCTTGTTGGGAACACAAAGTTCCTTTTCAGTTGCAAACTACACTCCATACATATATATGGGGATGTACTAGCTCTAACTCTATTTTACAGTGATAAATGCAGGAACTTCAAAACGGCACTAGGAAACAGACTGAGAAACCAGGGTAAAATTTCTCCTGCAAACCGTTCCATTTGTGCTAGATGAACGAACGTCTCTCCACATGCTCAGTTCTGAGAGATAAGTGTGTGTGAAAGCCGTCATTCACCTAGCTTGTTGGGAACACAAAGTTCCTTTCCAGCTGCAAACTACAATCCATACATATATAAGGGAAGTACTAGCTCCAACTCGGTTTTAAAGTGAAAACTGCAGGAACTTCAAACCGGCACTAGGAAAGAGACTGAGATACAAGAGTAAAAGTTTCTCCTGCAACCCTTTCCCATTGTGCTAGATGAATGAAAGTCTCCCACATGCTGAGTTCTGAGAGATATGTGTGTGTGAAAGCCTTCCTTCACCAAGATTGTTTGGAACACAAAGTTTCTTTTCAATTGCAATCTACAATTCCATACATATATATGGGGAAGTACTAGCTCCGAATCGGTTTTACATTGAAACTGCAGGAACTTCAAAACTGCACTAGGAAACAGAGTGAGAAAAAAGAGTAAACCATTCTTCTTGAAACATTTCCCTTTGTGCTAGATGAACGAACGTCTCTCCACATGCTCAGTTCTGAAAAATAAGTGTGTGTGAAAGCCTTTCTTCACCTAGATTGTTTGGAACACAAAGATTCTTTCCAGTTGTAAACTACACACCATACATATATATGGGGATGTACTAGCTCCAACTCGGTTTTACAGTGAAAACTGCAGGAATTTCAAACCTTCACTAGGAAACAGACTGAGAAACCAGAGTAAAAGTTTCTCCTGCAATCCGTTCCCTTTGTGCTAGTTGAACGAACGTCTCTCCACATGCTCAGTTCTGAGAGATAAGTATGTGCGAAAGCCGTCCTTCATATAGCTTGTTGGGAACACAAAGTTCCTTTCCAGTTGCAAATTAAACTCCATACATATATATGGGGATGTACTAGCTCCAACATGGTTTTACAGTGAAAACTGCAGGAAATTCAAACCGGCACTCCAAAACAGACTGAGAAACCAGAGTATAAGTTTCTCCTGCAATCCGTTCCATTTTTCCTAGATGATCGAACGTCTCTTCACATGCTCAGTTCTGAGAAATATGTGTGTGTGAAAGCTGTCTTTCACCTAGCTAGTTGGGAAAACAAAGTTCCTCTCTAGTTGCAAACTAAACTTCATAAATATATATATATGTGTATGTACTAGATCAAACTCGGTTTTACAGTGATAACTGAAGGAAATTCAAACCGGCACAAGGAAAAAGACTGAGAAACCAGAGTAAAATTTTCTCCTGCAAACCTTTCCATTTGTGCTAAATGAACGAACGTCTCTCCACATGCTCAGTTCTGAGAGATAAGTTTATGTGAATGTCGTACTTCACATAACTTATTGGGAACACAAAGTTCCTTTCCAGTTGCAAACTACACTCCATACATATATATGGGGTGGTACTAGCTCCAACTCGGTTATAAGGTGAAAACTACACGAACTTGATACCGGCACTTGGAAACATACTGAGAAACCAAAGTAAATTTTCTCCTGCAAACTGTTCCCTTTGTGCTAGATGAACGAACGTCTCCCTTCATGCTCAGTTCTGAGAGATATATGTGTGTTAAAGCCGTCTTTAACCTAGCTTGTTTGGAACACAATGTTCCTTTTCAGTTGCAAACTACACTCCATACATATATAAGGGAGGTACTAGCCCAAACTCTGTTTTAGAGTGAAAACTGCAGGAACTTCAAACCGGAACTAGGAAACAGACTGAGAGACCAGAGTAAAATTTTCCCTGCATCCCGTTCCCTTTGTGCTAGATGAACGAACGTCTCTCCACATGCTCAGTTCTGAGAGATAAGTGTGTGTGAAAGCCGTCCTTCACCTACTTTGTTGGGAACACAAAGTTCATTTCCAGTTTCAAACAACACTCCATACATATATATGGGGATATACTAGATCCAACTCGATTTTACAGTGAAAAGTGCAGGAACTTCAGACCGGCACTAGGAATCAGACTGAGAAACCAGAGTAAAAGTTTCTCCTGCAACACGTTCAAATTGTGCTAGATGAACGAACGTGTCTCCACATGCTCAGTTCTGAGAAATAAGTGTGTGTGAAAGCCATAATTCAACTAGCTTGTTGGGAACACAAAGTCCCTTTCCAGTTGCAAACTACACTCCATAAATATATATGGGGAGCTACTATCTCCAACTCGATTTTCCAGTTAAAACTGCAGGAACTTCAAACCGGCAGTAGGAAACAGACTGTGAATCCAGAGTAAAAGGTTCTCCTGAAACCCGTTCCCTTTGTGCTAGATGAACGAACGTCTCTCCAGATGCTCAGTTCTGTGAGATAAGTGTGTGTTAAAGCCGTCCTTCACCTAGATTGTTGGGAACACAAAGTTCCTTTTAAGTTGCAAACTACAATCCATACATATATATGAGGAGGTAATAGCTCCAACTCGGTTTTACAGTGAAAACTGCAGGAACTTAAAAATGGCACTAGGAAACAGACTGAGAAACCAGAGAAAAGTTTCCCCTGCAATCCGTTCCCTTTGTGCTAGTTGAACGAACGTCTCTCCACATGCTCAGTTCTGAGAGATAAGTGTGTGTGAAACCGTCCTTCACCTTGATTGTTGGGAACACAAAGTTCCTTTTCAGTTGCAAACTACACTCCACACATATATATGGGGAGGTACTAGCTCCAACTCGGTTTTACATAGAAAACTGCAGGAACTTCAAACCGGTACTAGGAAACAGACCGAGAAACCAGAGTAAAAGTTCCCCTGCAACCCGTTCCCTTTGTGCTAGATGAACTAACGTCTCTCCACATGCTCAGTTCTGAGAGAAAAGTGTGTGTGAAAGCCGTCCTTCACCTAGATTGTTGGGAACACAAAGTTCCTTTTCAGTTGCAAACTACACTCCATACATATATATGGGGAGGTACTAGCTCCAACTCGGTTTTACATACAAAACTGCAGGAAATTAAAACCGGCACTAGGAAACAGACTGAGACACCTGAGTAAAAGTTTCCCCTGCAACCCGTTCCCTTTGTGCTAGATGAACGAATGTCTCTCCACATGCTCAATTCTGAGATGTAAGTGTGTGTGAAAGCCGTCCTTCACCTAGATTGTTGGGAACACAAAGTTCCTTTTCAGTTGCAAACTACACTCCATACATATATATGGGGAGGTACTAGCTCCAAATCGATTTTACAGTGAAAGCTGCAGGAACTTCAAACCGGCACTACGAAACAGACTGAGAATCCAGAGTAAAAGTTTCCCCTGCAACCCGTTCCTTTTTGCTAGATGAACGAA
The DNA here is from genome assembly GCF_048773025.1 of Camelus bactrianus. NCBI lineage: Eukaryota > Metazoa > Chordata > Mammalia > Artiodactyla > Camelidae > Camelus > Camelus bactrianus. The sequence goes on along the minus strand of NC_133549.1, from coordinate 2,938,313 downwards.
CGTCACTCCACATGCTCAGTTCTGAGAATTAAGTGTGTGTGAAAGCCGTCCTTCACCTAGCTTTTTGGGAAAACAAAGTTCTTTTCAGTTGCAAACTACACTCCATACATATATATGGGTAGGTACTATCTCCAACTCGATTTTACAGTTAAAAATGCAGGAACATCAAACCGGCACTAGGAAACAGTCTGAGAAACCAGAGTAAAAGTTTCCCTGCAACAAGTTCAAATTGTGCTAGATGAACGAACGTGTCTCCACATGCTCAGTTCTGAGAGATAAGTGTGTGTGAAAGCCGTCCTTCAACTAGATTGTTGGGAACACAAAGTTCCTTTTCAGTTGCAAACTACACTCCATAAATATATATGGGTAGGTACTATCTCCAACTCGATATTACAGTTAAAAATGCAGGAACTTCAAACCGGCAGTAGGAAACAGACTGAGAATCCAGAGTAAAAGTTTCTCCTGCAACCCGTTCCCTTTGTGCTAGATGAACGAACGTCTCTCCACATGCTCAGTTCTGAGAGATAATTGTGTGTGAAAGCCGTACTTCACCTAGCTTTTTGGGAATACATTGTTCCTTTCCAGTTTCAAACTATACTCCATACATATATATGGGGTTGTACTAGCTCCAACTCGGTTTTACAGTGAAAAAAGCAGGAACTTCAAACCGGTACTAAGAAACAGACTGAGAAACCAGAGTAAAAGTTTATCCTGCAACCCGTTCCCTTTGTGCTAGATGAACGAACGTCTCTCCACATGCTCTGTTCTGAGAGAAAACTTTGTGTGAAAGCAGTCCTTCACCTAGGTTGTTGGGAACACAAAGTTCCTTTCCAGTTGTAAACTACACTCCATACATATATGTGGGGATGTACTAGCTCCAACTCGGTTTTACAGTGAAAACTGCAGGAATTTCAAACCTTCACTAGGAAACAGAATGAGAAACCATAGTAAAAGTTTCTCCTGCATCCCTTTCCCTTTGTGCTTGATGAATAAACGTCTCTCCACAGACTCAGTTCTGAGAGATAAGTTTGTGTTCATATCATACTTCACCTAGCTTGTTGGGAACACAAAGTTCCTTTTCAGTTGCAAACTACACTCCATACATATATATGGGGATGTACTAGCTCTAACTCTATTTTACAGTGATAAATGCAGGAACTTCAAAACGGCACTAGGAAACAGACTGAGAAACCAGGGTAAAATTTCTCCTGCAAACCGTTCCATTTGTGCTAGATGAACGAACGTCTCTCCACATGCTCAGTTCTGAGAGATAAGTGTGTGTGAAAGCCGTCATTCACCTAGCTTGTTGGGAACACAAAGTTCCTTTCCAGCTGCAAACTACAATCCATACATATATAAGGGAAGTACTAGCTCCAACTCGGTTTTAAAGTGAAAACTGCAGGAACTTCAAACCGGCACTAGGAAAGAGACTGAGATACAAGAGTAAAAGTTTCTCCTGCAACCCTTTCCCATTGTGCTAGATGAATGAAAGTCTCCCACATGCTGAGTTCTGAGAGATATGTGTGTGTGAAAGCCTTCCTTCACCAAGATTGTTTGGAACACAAAGTTTCTTTTCAATTGCAATCTACAATTCCATACATATATATGGGGAAGTACTAGCTCCGAATCGGTTTTACATTGAAACTGCAGGAACTTCAAAACTGCACTAGGAAACAGAGTGAGAAAAAAGAGTAAACCATTCTTCTTGAAACATTTCCCTTTGTGCTAGATGAACGAACGTCTCTCCACATGCTCAGTTCTGAAAAATAAGTGTGTGTGAAAGCCTTTCTTCACCTAGATTGTTTGGAACACAAAGATTCTTTCCAGTTGTAAACTACACACCATACATATATATGGGGATGTACTAGCTCCAACTCGGTTTTACAGTGAAAACTGCAGGAATTTCAAACCTTCACTAGGAAACAGACTGAGAAACCAGAGTAAAAGTTTCTCCTGCAATCCGTTCCCTTTGTGCTAGTTGAACGAACGTCTCTCCACATGCTCAGTTCTGAGAGATAAGTATGTGCGAAAGCCGTCCTTCATATAGCTTGTTGGGAACACAAAGTTCCTTTCCAGTTGCAAATTAAACTCCATACATATATATGGGGATGTACTAGCTCCAACATGGTTTTACAGTGAAAACTGCAGGAAATTCAAACCGGCACTCCAAAACAGACTGAGAAACCAGAGTATAAGTTTCTCCTGCAATCCGTTCCATTTTTCCTAGATGATCGAACGTCTCTTCACATGCTCAGTTCTGAGAAATATGTGTGTGTGAAAGCTGTCTTTCACCTAGCTAGTTGGGAAAACAAAGTTCCTCTCTAGTTGCAAACTAAACTTCATAAATATATATATATGTGTATGTACTAGATCAAACTCGGTTTTACAGTGATAACTGAAGGAAATTCAAACCGGCACAAGGAAAAAGACTGAGAAACCAGAGTAAAATTTTCTCCTGCAAACCTTTCCATTTGTGCTAAATGAACGAACGTCTCTCCACATGCTCAGTTCTGAGAGATAAGTTTATGTGAATGTCGTACTTCACATAACTTATTGGGAACACAAAGTTCCTTTCCAGTTGCAAACTACACTCCATACATATATATGGGGTGGTACTAGCTCCAACTCGGTTATAAGGTGAAAACTACACGAACTTGATACCGGCACTTGGAAACATACTGAGAAACCAAAGTAAATTTTCTCCTGCAAACTGTTCCCTTTGTGCTAGATGAACGAACGTCTCCCTTCATGCTCAGTTCTGAGAGATATATGTGTGTTAAAGCCGTCTTTAACCTAGCTTGTTTGGAACACAATGTTCCTTTTCAGTTGCAAACTACACTCCATACATATATAAGGGAGGTACTAGCCCAAACTCTGTTTTAGAGTGAAAACTGCAGGAACTTCAAACCGGAACTAGGAAACAGACTGAGAGACCAGAGTAAAATTTTCCCTGCATCCCGTTCCCTTTGTGCTAGATGAACGAACGTCTCTCCACATGCTCAGTTCTGAGAGATAAGTGTGTGTGAAAGCCGTCCTTCACCTACTTTGTTGGGAACACAAAGTTCATTTCCAGTTTCAAACAACACTCCATACATATATATGGGGATATACTAGATCCAACTCGATTTTACAGTGAAAAGTGCAGGAACTTCAGACCGGCACTAGGAATCAGACTGAGAAACCAGAGTAAAAGTTTCTCCTGCAACACGTTCAAATTGTGCTAGATGAACGAACGTGTCTCCACATGCTCAGTTCTGAGAAATAAGTGTGTGTGAAAGCCATAATTCAACTAGCTTGTTGGGAACACAAAGTCCCTTTCCAGTTGCAAACTACACTCCATAAATATATATGGGGAGCTACTATCTCCAACTCGATTTTCCAGTTAAAACTGCAGGAACTTCAAACCGGCAGTAGGAAACAGACTGTGAATCCAGAGTAAAAGGTTCTCCTGAAACCCGTTCCCTTTGTGCTAGATGAACGAACGTCTCTCCAGATGCTCAGTTCTGTGAGATAAGTGTGTGTTAAAGCCGTCCTTCACCTAGATTGTTGGGAACACAAAGTTCCTTTTAAGTTGCAAACTACAATCCATACATATATATGAGGAGGTAATAGCTCCAACTCGGTTTTACAGTGAAAACTGCAGGAACTTAAAAATGGCACTAGGAAACAGACTGAGAAACCAGAGAAAAGTTTCCCCTGCAATCCGTTCCCTTTGTGCTAGTTGAACGAACGTCTCTCCACATGCTCAGTTCTGAGAGATAAGTGTGTGTGAAACCGTCCTTCACCTTGATTGTTGGGAACACAAAGTTCCTTTTCAGTTGCAAACTACACTCCACACATATATATGGGGAGGTACTAGCTCCAACTCGGTTTTACATAGAAAACTGCAGGAACTTCAAACCGGTACTAGGAAACAGACCGAGAAACCAGAGTAAAAGTTCCCCTGCAACCCGTTCCCTTTGTGCTAGATGAACTAACGTCTCTCCACATGCTCAGTTCTGAGAGAAAAGTGTGTGTGAAAGCCGTCCTTCACCTAGATTGTTGGGAACACAAAGTTCCTTTTCAGTTGCAAACTACACTCCATACATATATATGGGGAGGTACTAGCTCCAACTCGGTTTTACATACAAAACTGCAGGAAATTAAAACCGGCACTAGGAAACAGACTGAGACACCTGAGTAAAAGTTTCCCCTGCAACCCGTTCCCTTTGTGCTAGATGAACGAATGTCTCTCCACATGCTCAATTCTGAGATGTAAGTGTGTGTGAAAGCCGTCCTTCACCTAGATTGTTGGGAACACAAAGTTCCTTTTCAGTTGCAAACTACACTCCATACATATATATGGGGAGGTACTAGCTCCAAATCGATTTTACAGTGAAAGCTGCAGGAACTTCAAACCGGCACTACGAAACAGACTGAGAATCCAGAGTAAAAGTTTCCCCTGCAACCCGTTCCTTTTTGCTAGATGAACGAACGTCACTCCACATGCTCAGTTCTGAGAATTAAGTGTGTGTGAAAGCCGTCCTTCACCTAGCTTTTTGGGAAAACAAAGTTCTTTTCAGTTGCAAACTACACTCCATACATATATATGGGTAGGTACTATCTCCAACTCGATTTTACAGTTAAAAATGCAGGAACATCAAACCGGCACTAGGAAACAGTCTGAGAAACCAGAGTAAAAGTTTCCCTGCAACAAGTTCAAATTGTGCTAGATGAACGAACGTGTCTCCACATGCTCAGTTCTGAGAGATAAGTGTGTGTGAAAGCCGTCCTTCAACTAGATTGTTGGGAACACAAAGTTCCTTTTCAGTTGCAAACTACACTCCATAAATATATATGGGTAGGTACTATCTCCAACTCGATATTACAGTTAAAAATGCAGGAACTTCAAACCGGCAGTAGGAAACAGACTGAGAATCCAGAGTAAAAGTTTCTCCTGCAACCCGTTCCCTTTGTGCTAGATGAACGAACGTCTCTCCACATGCTCAGTTCTGAGAGATAATTGTGTGTGAAAGCCGTACTTCACCTAGCTTTTTGGGAATACAATGTTCCTTTCCAGTTTCAAACTATACTCCATACATATATATGGGGTTGTACTAGCTCCAACTCGGTTTTACAGTGAAAAATGCAGGAACTTCAAACCGGTACTAAGAAACAGACTGAGAAACCAGAGTAAAAGTTTATCCTGCAACCCGTTCCCTTTGTGCTAGATGAACGAACGTCTCTCCACATGCTCTGTTCTGAGAGAAAACTTTGTGTGAAAGCAGTCCTTCACCTAGGTTGTTGGGAACACAAAGTTCCTTTCCAGTTGTAAACTACACTCCATACATATATGTGGGGATGTACTAGCTCCAACTCGGTTTTACAGTGAAAACTGCAGGAATTTCAAACCTTCACTAGGAAACAGAATGAGAAACCATAGTAAAAGTTTCTCCTGCATCCCTTTCCCTTTGTGCTTGATGAATAAACGTCTCTCCACAGACTCAGTTATGAGAGATAAGTTTGTGTTCATATCATACTTCACCTAGCTTGTTGGGAACACAAAGTTCCTTTTCAGTTGCAAACTACACTCCATACATATATATGGGGATGTACTAGCTCTAACTCTATTTTACAGTGATAAATGCAGGAACTTCAAAACGGCACTAGGAAACAGACTGAGAAACCAGGGTAAAATTTCTCCTGCAAACCGTTCCATTTGTGCTAGATGAACGAACGTCTCTCCACATGCTCAGTTCTGAGAGATAAGTGTGTGTGAAAGCCGTCATTCACCTAGCTTGTTGGGAACACAAAGTTCCTTTCCAGCTGCAAACTACAATCCATACATATATAAGGGAAGTACTAGCTCCAACTCGGTTTTAAAGTGAAAACTGCAGGAACTTCAAACCGGCACTAGGAAAGAGACTGAGATACAAGAGTAAAAGTTTCTCCTGCAACCCTTTCCCATTGTGCTAGATGAATGAAAGTCTCCCACATGCTGAGTTCTGAGAGATATGTGTGTGTGAAAGCCTTCCTTCACCAAGATTGTTTGGAACACAAAGTTTCTTTTCAATTGCAATCTACAATTCCATACATATATATGGGGAAGTACTAGCTCCGAATCGGTTTTACATTGAAACTGCAGGAACTTCAAAACTGCACTAGGAAACAGAGTGAGAAAAAAGAGTAAACCATTCTTCTTGAAACATTTCCCTTTGTGCTAGATGAACGAACGTCTCTCCACATGCTCAGTTCTGAAAAATAAGTGTGTGTGAAAGCCTTTCTTCACCTAGATTGTTTGGAACACAAAGATTCTTTCCAGTTGTAAACTACACACCATACATATATATGGGGATGTACTAGCTCCAACTCGGTTTTACAGTGAAAACTGCAGGAATTTCAAACCTTCACTAGGAAACAGACTGAGAAACCAGAGTAAAAGTTTCTCCTGCAATCCGTTCCCTTTGTGCTAGTTGAACGAACGTCTCTCCACATGCTCAGTTCTGAGAGATAAGTATGTGCGAAAGCCGTCCTTCATATAGCTTGTTGGGAACACAAAGTTCCTTTCCAGTTGCAAATTAAACTCCATACATATATATGGGGATGTACTAGCTCCAACATGGTTTTACAGTGAAAACTGCAGGAAATTCAAACCGGCACTCCAAAACAGACTGAGAAACCAGAGTATAAGTTTCTCCTGCAATCCGTTCCATTTTTCCTAGATGATCGAACGTCTCTTCACATGCTCAGTTCTGAGAAATATGTGTGTGTGAAAGCTGTCTTTCACCTAGCTAGTTGGGAAAACAAAGTTCCTCTCTAGTTGCAAACTAAACTTCATAAATATATATATATGTGTATGTACTAGATCAAACTCGGTTTTACAGTGATAACTGAAGGAAATTCAAACCGGCACAAGGAAAAAGACTGAGAAACCAGAGTAAAATTTTCTCCTGCAAACCTTTCCATTTGTGCTAAATGAACGAACGTCTCTCCACATGCTCAGTTCTGAGAGATAAGTTTATGTGAATGTCGTACTTCACATAACTTATTGGGAACACAAAGTTCCTTTCCAGTTGCAAACTACACTCCATACATATATATGGGGTGGTACTAGCTCCAACTCGGTTATAAGGTGAAAACTACACGAACTTGATACCGGCACTTGGAAACATACTGAGAAACCAAAGTAAATTTTCTCCTGCAAACTGTTCCCTTTGTGCTAGATGAACGAACGTCTCCCTTCATGCTCAGTTCTGAGAGATATATGTGTGTTAAAGCCGTCTTTAACCTAGCTTGTTTGGAACACAATGTTCCTTTTCAGTTGCAAACTACACTCCATACATATATAAGGGAGGTACTAGCCCAAACTCTGTTTTAGAGTGAAAACTGCAGGAACTTCAAACCGGAACTAGGAAACAGACTGAGAGACCAGAGTAAAATTTTCCCTGCATCCCGTTCCCTTTGTGCTAGATGAACGAACGTCTCTCCACATGCTCAGTTCTGAGAGATAAGTGTGTGTGAAAGCCGTCCTTCACCTACTTTGTTGGGAACACAAAGTTCATTTCCAGTTTCAAACAACACTCCATACATATATATGGGGATATACTAGATCCAACTCGATTTTACAGTGAAAAGTGCAGGAACTTCAGACCGGCACTAGGAATCAGACTGAGAAACCAGAGTAAAAGTTTCTCCTGCAACACGTTCAAATTGTGCTAGATGAACGAACGTGTCTCCACATGCTCAGTTCTGAGAAATAAGTGTGTGTGAAAGCCATAATTCAACTAGCTTGTTGGGAACACAAAGTCCCTTTCCAGTTGCAAACTACACTCCATAAATATATATGGGGAGGTACTATCTCCAACTCGATTTTCCAGTTAAAACTGCAGGAACTTCAAACCGGCAGTAGGAAACAGACTGTGAATCCAGAGTAAAAGGTTCTCCTGAAACCCGTTCCCTTTGTGCTAGATGAACGAACGTCTCTCCAGATGCTCAGTTCTGTGAGATAAGTGTGTGTTAAAGCCGTCCTTCACCTAGATTGTTGGGAACACAAAGTTCCTTTTAAGTTGCAAACTACAATCCATACATATATATGAGGAGGTAATAGCTCCAACTCGGTTTTACAGTGAAAACTGCAGGAACTTAAAAATGGCACTAGGAAACAGACTGAGAAACCAGAGAAAAGTTTCCCCTGCAATCCGTTCCCTTTGTGCTAGTTGAACGAACGTCTCTCCACATGCTCAGTTCTGAGAGATAAGTGTGTGTGAAACCGTCCTTCACCTTGATTGTTGGGAACACAAAGTTCCTTTTCAGTTGCAAACTACACTCCACACATATATATGGGGAGGTACTAGCTCCAACTCGGTTTTACATACAAAACTGCAGGAACTTCAAACCGGCACTAGGAAACAGACCGAGAAACCAGAGTAAAAGTTCCCCTGCAACCCGTTCCCTTTGTGCTAGATGAACTAACGTCTCTCCACATGCTCAGTTATGAGAGAAAAGTGTGTGTGAAAGCCGTCCTTCACCTAGATTGTTGGGAACACAAAGTTCCTTTTCAGTTGCAAACTACACTCCATACATATATATTGGGAGGTACTAGCTCCAAATCGGTTTTACAGTGAAAGCTGCAGGAACTTCAAACCGGCACTACGAAACAGACTGAGAATCCAGAGTAAAAGTTTCCCCTGCAACCCGTTCCTTTTTGCTAGATGAACGAACGTCACTCCACATGCTCAGTTCTGAGAATTAAGTGTGTGTGAAAGCCGTCCTTCACCTAGCTTTTTGGGAAAACAAAGTTCTTTTCAGGTGCAAACTACACTCCATACATATATATGGGTAGGTACTATCTCCAACTCGATTTTACAGTTAAAAATGCAGGAACATCAAACCGGCACTAGGAAACAGTCTGAGAAACCAGAGTAAAAGTTTCCCTGCAACAAGTTCAAATTGTGCTAGATGAACGAACGTGTCTCCACATGCTCAGTTCTGAGAGATAAGTGTGTGTGAAAGCCGTCCTTCAACTAGATTGTTGGGAACACAAAGTTCCTTTTCAGTTGCAAACTACACTCCATAAATATATATGGGTAGGTACTATCTCCAACTCGATATTACAGTTAAAAATGCAGGAACTTCAAACCGGCAGTAGGAAACTGAGAATCCAGAGTAAAAGTTTCTCCTGCAACCCGTTCCCTTTGTGCTAGATGAACGAACGTCTCTCCACATGCTCAGTTCTGAGAGATAATTGTGTGTGAAAGCCGTACTTCACCTAGCTTTTTGGGAATACAATGTTCCTTTCCAGTTTCAAACTATACTCCATACATATATATGGGGTTGTACTAGCTCCAACTCGGTTTTACAGTGAAAAAAGCAGGAACTTCAAACCGGTACTAAGAAACAGACTGAGAAACCAGAGTAAAAGTTTATCCTGCAACCCGTTCCCTTTGTGCTAGATGAACGAACGTCTCTCCACATGCTCTGTTCTGAGAGAAAACTTTGTGTGAAAGCAGTCCTTCACCTAGGTTGTTGGGAACACAAAGTTCCTTTCCAGTTGTAAACTACACTCCATACATATATGTGGGGATGTACTAGCTCCAACTCGGTTTTACAGTGAAAACTGCAGGAATTTCAAACCTTCACTAGGAAACAGAATGAGAAACCATAGTAAACGTTTCTCCTGCATCCCTTTCCCTTTGTGCTTGATGAATAAACGTCTCTCCACAGACTCAGTTCTGAGAGATATGTTTGTGTTCATATCATACTTCACCTAGCTTGTTGGGAACACAAAGTTCCTTTTCAGTTGCAAACTACACTCCATACATATATATGGGGATGTACTAGCTCTAACTCTATTTTACAGTGATAAATGCAGGAACTTCAAAACGGCACTAGGAAACAGACTGAGAAACCAGGGTAAAATTTCTCCTGCAAACCGTTCCATTTGTGCTAGATGAACGAACGTCTCTCCACATGCTCAGTTCTGAGAGATAAGTGTGTGTGAAAGCCGTCATTCACCTAGCTTGTTGGGAACACAAAGTTCCTTTCCAGCTGCAAACTACAATCCATACATATATAAGGGAAGTACTAGCTCCAACTCGGTTTTAAAGTGAAAACTGCAGGAACTTCAAACCGGCACTAGGAAAGAGACTGAGATACAAGAGTAAAAGTTTCTCCTGCAACCCTTTCCCATTGTGCTAGATGAATGAAAGTCTCCCACATGCTGAGTTCTGAGAGATATGTGTGTGTGAAAGCCTTCCTTCACCAAGATTGTTTGGAACACAAAGTTTCTTTTCAATTGCAATCTACAATTCCATACATATATATGGGGAAGTACTAGCTCCGAATCGGTTTTACATTGAAACTGCAGGAACTTCAAAACTGCACTAGGAAACAGAGTGAGAAAAAAGAGTAAACCATTCTTCTTGAAACATTTCCCTTTGTGCTAGATGAACGAACGTCTCTCCACATGCTCAGTTCTGAAAAATAAGTGTGTGTGAAAGCCTTTCTTCACCTAGATTGTTTGGAACACAAAGATTCTTTCCAGTTGTAAACTACACACCATACATATATATGGGGATGTACTAGCTCCAACTCGGTTTTACAGTGAAAACTGCAGGAATTTCAAACCTTCACTAGGAAACAGACTGAGAAACCAGAGTAAAAGTTTCTCCTGCAATCCGTTCCCTTTGTGCTAGTTGAACGAACGTCTCTCCACATGCTCAGTTCTGAGAGATAAGTATGTGCGAAAGCCGTCCTTCATATAGCTTGTTGGGAACACAAAGTTCCTTTCCAGTTGCAAATTAAACTCCATACATATATATGGGGATGTACTAGCTCCAACATGGTTTTACAGTGAAAACTGCAGGAAATTCAAACCGGCACTCCAAAACAGACTGAGAAACCAGAGTATAAGTTTCTCCTGCAATCCGTTCCATTTTTCCTAGATGATCGAACGTCTCTTCACATGCTCAGTTCTGAGAAATATGTGTGTGTGAAAGCTGTCTTTCACCTAGCTAGTTGGGAAAACAAAGTTCCTCTCTAGTTGCAAACTAAACTTCATAAATATATATATATGGGTATGTACTAGATCAAACTCGGTTTTACAGTGATAACTGAAGGAAATTCAAACCGGCACAAGGAAAAAGACTGAGAAACCAGAGTAAAATTTTCTCCTGCAAACCTTTCCATTTGTGCTAAATGAACGAACGTCTCTCCACATGCTCAGTTCTGAGAGATAAGTTTATGTGAATGTCGTACTTCACATAACTTATTGGGAACACAAAGTTCCTTTCCAGTTGCAAACTACACTCCATACATATATATGGGGTGGTACTAGCTCCAACTCGGTTATAAGGTGAAAACTACACGAACTTGATACCGGCACTTGGAAACATACTGAGAAACCAAAGTAAATTTTCTCCTGCAAACTGTTCCCTTTGTGCTAGATGAACGAACGTCTCCCTTCATGCTCAGTTCTGAGAGATATATGTGTGTTAAAGCCGTCTTTAACCTAGCTTGTTTGGAACACAATGTTCCTTTTCAGTTGCAAACTACACTCCATACATATATAAGGGAGGTACTAGCCCAAACTCTGTTTTAGAGTGAAAACTGCAGGAACTTCAAACCGGAACTAGGAAACAGACTGAGAGACCAGAGTAAAATTTTCCCTGCATCCCGTTCCCTTTGTGCTAGATGAACGAACGTCTCTCCACATGCTCAGTTCTGAGAGATAAGTGTGTGTGAAAGCCGTCCTTCACCTACTTTGTTGGGAACACAAAGTTCATTTCCAGTTTCAAACAACAATCCATACATATATATGGGGATATACTAGATCCAACTCGATTTTACAGTGAAAAGTGCAGGAACTTCAGACCGGCACTAGGAATCAGACTGAGAAACCAGAGTAAAAGTTTCTCCTGCAACACGTTCAAATTGTGCTAGATGAACGAACGTGTCTCCACATGCTCAGTTCTGAGAAATAAGTGTGTGTGAAAGCCATAATTCAACTAGCTTGTTGGGAACACAAAGTCCCTTTCCAGTTGCAAACTACACTCCATAAATATATATGGGGAGCTACTATCTCCAACTCGATTTTCCAGTTAAAACTGCAGGAACTTCAAACCGGCAGTAGGAAACAGACTGTGAATCCAGAGTAAAAGGTTCTCCTGAAACCCGTTCCCTTTGTGCTAGATGAACGAACGTCTCTCCAGATGCTCAGTTCTGTGAGATAAGTGTGTGTTAAAGCCGTCCTTCACCTAGATTGTTGGGAACACAAAGTTCTTTTTAAGTTGCAAACTACAATCCATACATATATATGAGGAGGTAATAGCTCCAACTCGGTTTTACAGTGAAAACTGCAGGAACTTAAAAATGGCACTAGGAAACAGACTGAGAAACCAGAGAAAAGTTTCCCCTGCAATCCGTTCCCTTTGTGCTAGTTGAACGAACGTCTCTCCACATGCTCAGTTCTGAGAGATAAGTGTGTGTGAAACCGTCCTTCACCTTGATTGTTGGGAACACAAAGTTCCTTTTCAGTTGCAAACTACACTCCACACATATATATGGGGAGGTACTAGCTCCAACTCGGTTTTACATAGAAAACTGCAGGAACTTCAAACCGGCACTAGGAAACAGACCGAGAAACCAGAGTAAAAGTTCCCCTGCAAACCGTTCCCTTTGTGCTAGATGAACTAACGTCTCTCCACATGCTCAGTTCTGAGAGAAAAGTGTGTGTGAAAGCCGTCCTTCACCTAGATTGTTGGGAACACAAAGTTCCTTTTCAGTTGCAAACTACACTCCATACATATATATGGGGAGGTACTAGCTCCAACTCGGTTTTACAGTGAAAACTGCAGGAAATTAAAACCGGCACTAGGAAACAGACTGAGACACCTGAGTAAAAGTTTCCCCTGCAACCCGTTCCCTTTGTGCTAGATGAACGAAAGTCTCTCCACATGCTCAGTTCTGAGATGTAAGTGTGTGTGAAAGCCGTCCTTCACCTAGATTGTTGGGAACACAAAGTTCCTTTTCAGTTGCAAACTACACTCCATACATATATATGGGGAGGTACTAGCTCCAAATCGGTTTTACAGTGAAAGCTGCAGGAACTTCAAACCGGCACTACGAAACAGACTGAGAATCCAGAGTAAAAGTTTCCCCTGCAACCCGTTCCTTTTTGCTAGATGAACGAACGTCACTCCACATGCTCAGTTCTGAGAATTAAGTGTGTGTGAAAGCCGTCCTTCACCTAGCTTTTTGGGAAAACAAAGTTCTTTTCAGTTGCAAACTACACTCCATACATATATATGGGTAGGTACTATCTCCAACTCGATTTTACAGTTAAAAATGCAGGAACATCAAACCGGCACTAGGAAACAGTCTGAGAAACCAGAGTAAAAGTTTCCCTGCAACAAGTTCAAATTGTGCTAGATGAACGAACGTGTCTCCACATGCTCAGTTCTGAGAGATAAGTGTGTGTGAAAGCCGTCCTTCAACTAGATTGTTGGGAACACAAAGTTCCTTTTCAGTTGCAAACTACACTCCATAAATATATATGGGTAGGTACTATCTCCAACTCGATATTACAGTTAAAAATGCAGGAACTTCAAACCGGCAGTAGGAAACAGACTGAGAATCCAGAGTAAAAGTTTCTCCTGCAACCCGTTCCCTTTGTGCTAGATGAACGAACGTCTCTCCACATGCTCAGTTCTGAGAGATAATTGTGTGTGAAAGCCGTACTTCACCTAGCTTTTTGGGAATACAATGTTCCTTTCCAGTTTCAAACTATACTCCATACATATATATGGGGTTGTACTAGCTCCAACTCAGTTTTACAGTGAAAAAAGCAGGAACTTCAAACCGGTACTAAGAAACAGACTGAGAAACCAGAGTAAAAGTTTATCCTGCAACCCGTTCCCTTTGTGCTAGATGAACGAACGTCTCTCCACATGCTCTGTTCTGAGAGAAAACTTTGTGTGAAAGCAGTCCTTCACCTAGGTTGTTGGGAACACAAAGTTCCTTTCCAGTTGTAAACTACACTCCATACATATATGTGGGGATGTACTAGCTCCAACTCGGTTTTACAGTGAAAACTGCAGGAATTTCAAACCTTCACTAGGAAACAGAATGAGAAACCATAGTAAAAGTTTCTCCTGCATCCCTTTCCCTTTGTGCTTGATGAATAAACGTCTCTCCACAGACTCAGTTCTGAGAGATAAGTTTGTGTTCATATCATACTTCACCTAGCTTGTTGGGAACACAAAGTTCCTTTTCAGTTGCAAACTACACTCCATACATATATATGGGGATGTACTAGCTCTAACTCTATTTTACAGTGATAAATGCAGGAACTTCAAAACGGCACTAGGAAACAGACTGAGAAACCAGGGTAAAATTTCTCCTGCAAACCGTTCCATTTGTGCTAGATGAACGAACGTCTCTCCACATGCTCAGTTCTGAGAGATAAGTGTGTGTGAAAGCCGTCATTCACCTAGCTTGTTGGGAACACAAAGTTCCTTTCCAGCTGCAAAATACACTCCATACATATATATGGGGAGGTACTAGCTCCAACTCGGTTTTACAGTGAAAACTGCAGGAAATTAAAACCGGCACTAGGAAACAGACTGAGACACCTGAGTAAAAGTTTCCCCTGCAACCCGTTCCCTTTGTGCTAGATGAACGAAAGTCTCTCCACATGCTCAGTTCTGAGATGTAAGTGTGTGTGAAAGCCGTCCTTCACCTAGATTGTTGGGAACACAAAGTTCCTTTTCAGTTGCAAACTACACTCCATACATATATATGGGGAGGTACTAGCTCCAAATCGGTTTTACAGTGAAAGCTGCAGGAACTTCAAACCGGCACTACGAAACAGACTGAGAATCCAGAGTAAAAGTTTCCCCTGCAACCCGTTCCTTTTTGCTAGATGAACGAACGTCACTCCACATGCTCAGTTCTGAGAATTAAGTGTGTGTGAAAGCCGTCCTTCACCTAGCTTTTTGGGAAAACAAAGTTCTTTTCAGTTGCAAACTACACTCCATACATATATATGGGTTGGTACTATCTCCAACTCGATTTTACAGTTAAAAATGCAGGAACATCAAACCGGCACTAGGAAACAGTCTGAGAAACCAGAGTAAAAGTTTCCCTGCAACAAGTTCAAATTGTGCTAGATGAACGAACGTGTCTCCACATGCTCAGTTCTGAGAGATAAGTGTGTGTGAAAGCCGTCCTTCAACTAGATTGTTGGGAACACAAAGTTCCTTTTCAGTTGCAAACTACAATCCATAAATATATATGGGTAGGTACTATCTCCAACTCGATATTACAGTTAAAAATGCAGGAACTTCAAACCGGCAGTAGGAAACAGACTGAGAATCCAGAGTAAAAGTTTCTCCTGCAACCCGTTCCCTTTGTGCTAGATGAACGAACGTCTCTCCACATGCTCAGTTCTGAGAGATAATTGTGTGTGAAAGCCGTACTTCACCTAGCTTTTTGGGAATACAATGTTCCTTTCCAGTTTCAAACTATACTCCATACATATATATGGGGTTGTACTAGCTCCAACTCGGTTTTACAGTGAAAAAAGCAGGAACTTCAAACCGGTACTAAGAAACAGACTGAGAAACCAGAGTAAAAGTTTATCCTGCAACCCGTTCCCTTTGTGCTAGATGAACGAACGTCTCTCCACATGCTCTGTTCTGAGAGAAAACTTTGTGTGAAAGCAGTCCTTCACCTAGGTTGTTGGGAACACAAAGTTCCTTTCCAGTTGTAAACTACACTCCATACATATATGTGGGGATGTACTAGCTCCAACTCGGTTTTACAGTGAAAACTGCAGGAATTTCAAACCTTCACTAGGAAACAGAATGAGAAACCATAGTAAACGTTTCTCCTGCATCCCTTTCCCTTTGTGCTTGATGAATAAACGTCTCTCCACAGACTCAGTTCTGAGAGATATGTTTGTGTTCATATCATACTTCACCTAGCTTGTTGGGAACACAAAGTTCCTTTTCAGTTGCAAACTACACTCCATACATATATATGGGGATGTACTAGCTCTAACTCTATTTTACAGTGATAAATGCAGGAACTTCAAAACGGCACTAGGAAACAGACTGAGAAACCAGGGTAAAATTTCTCCTGCAAACCGTTCCATTTGTGCTAGATGAACGAACGTCTCTCCACATGCTCAGTTCTGAGAGATAAGTGTGTGTGAAAGCCGTCATTCACCTAGCTTGTTGGGAACACAAAGTTCCTTTCCAGCTGCAAACTACAATCCATACATATATAAGGGAAGTACTAGCTCCAACTCGGTTTTAAAGTGAAAACTGCAGGAACTTCAAACCGGCACTAGGAAAGAGACTGAGATACAAGAGTAAAAGTTTCTCCTGCAACCCTTTCCCATTGTGCTAGATGAATGAAAGTCTCCCACATGCTGAGTTCTGAGAGATATGTGTGTGTGAAAGCCTTCCTTCACCAAGATTGTTTGGAACACAAAGTTTCTTTTCAATTGCAATCTACAATTCCATACATATATATGGGGAAGTACTAGCTCCGAATCGGTTTTACATTGAAACTGCAGGAACTTCAAAACTGCACTAGGAAACAGAGTGAGAAAAAAGAGTAAACCATTCTTCTTGAAACATTTCCCTTTGTGCTAGATGAACGAACGTCTCTCCACATGCTCAGTTCTGAAAAATAAGTGTGTGTGAAAGCCTTTCTTCACCTAGATTGTTTGGAACACAAAGATTCTTTCCAGTTGTAAACTACACACCATACATATATATGGGGATGTACTAGCTCCAACTCGGTTTTACAGTGAAAACTGCAGGAATTTCAAACCTTCACTAGGAAACAGACTGAGAAACCAGAGTAAAAGTTTCTCCTGCAATCCGTTCCCTTTGTGCTAGTTGAACGAACGTCTCTCCACATGCTCAGTTCTGAGAGATAAGTATGTGCGAAAGCCGTCCTTCATATAGCTTGTTGGGAACACAAAGTTCCTTTCCAGTTGCAAATTAAACTCCATACATATATATGGGGATGTACTAGCTCCAACATGGTTTTACAGTGAAAACTGCAGGAAATTCAAACCGGCACTCCAAAACAGACTGAGAAACCAGAGTATAAGTTTCTCCTGCAATCCGTTCCATTTTTCCTAGATGATCGAACGTCTCTTCACATGCTCAGTTCTGAGAAATATGTGTGTGTGAAAGCTGTCTTTCACCTAGCTAGTTGGGAAAACAAAGTTCCTCTCTAGTTGCAAACTAAACTTCATAAATATATATATATGGGTATGTACTAGATCAAACTCGGTTTTACAGTGATAACTGAAGGAAATTCAAACCGGCACAAGGAAAAAGACTGAGAAACCAGAGTAAAATTTTCTCCTGCAAACCTTTCCATTTGTGCTAAATGAACGAACGTCTCTCCACATGCTCAGTTCTGAGAGATAAGTTTATGTGAATGTCGTACTTCACATAACTTATTGGGAACACAAAGTTCCTTTCCAGTTGCAAACTACACTCCATACATATATATGGGGTGGTACTAGCTCCAACTCGGTTATAAGGTGAAAACTACACGAACTTGATACCGGCACTTGGAAACATACTGAGAAACCAAAGTAAATTTTCTCCTGCAAACTGTTCCCTTTGTGCTAGATGAACGAACGTCTCCCTTCATGCTCAGTTCTGAGAGATATATGTGTGTTAAAGCCGTCTTTAACCTAGCTTGTTTGGAACACAATGTTCCTTTTCAGTTGCAAACTACACTCCATACATATATAAGGGAGGTACTAGCCCAAACTCTGTTTTAGAGTGAAAACTGCAGGAACTTCAAACCGGAACTAGGAAACAGACTGAGAGACCAGAGTAAAATTTTCCCTGCATCCCGTTCCCTTTGTGCTAGATGAACGAACGTCTCTCCACATGCTCAGTTCTGAGAGATAAGTGTGTGTGAAAGCCGTCCTTCACCTACCTTGTTGGGAACACAAAGTTCATTTCCAGTTTCAAACAACACTCCATACATATATATGGGGATATACTAGATCCAACTCGATTTTACAGTGAAAAGTGCAGGAACTTCAGACCGGCACTAGGAATCAGACTGAGAAACCAGAGTAAAAGTTTCTCCTGCAACACGTTCAAATTGTGCTAGATGAACGAACGTGTCTCCACATGCTTAGTTCTGAGAAATAAGTGTGTGTGAAAGCCATAATTCAACTAGCTTGTTGGGAACACAAAGTCCCTTTCCAGTTGCAAACTACACTCCATAAATATATATGGGGAGCTACTATCTCCAACTCGATTTTCCAGTTAAAACTGCAGGAACTTCAAACCGGCAGTAGGAAACAGACTGTGAATCCAGAGTAAAAGGTTCTCCTGAAACCCGTTCCCTTTGTGCTAGATGAACGAACGTCTCTACAGATGCTCAGTTCTGTGAGATAAGTGTGTGTTAAAGCCGTCCTTCACCTAGATTGTTGGGAACACAAAGTTCTTTTTAAGTTGCAAACTACAATCCATACATATATATGAGGAGGTAATAGCTCCAACTCGGTTTTACAGTGAAAACTGCAGGAACTTAAAAATGGCACTAGGAAACAGACTGAGAAACCAGAGAAAAGTTTCCCCTGCAATCCGTTCCCTTTGTGCTAGTTGAACGAACGTCTCTCCACATGCTCAGTTCTGAGAGATAAGTGTGTGTGAAACCGCCCTTCACCTTGATTGTTGGGAACACAAAGTTCCTTTTCAGTTGCAAACTACACTCCACACATATATATGGGGAGGTACTAGCTCCAACTCGGTTTTACATAGAAAACTGCAGGAACTTCAAACCGGCACTAGGAAACAGACCGAGAAACCAGAGTAAAAGTTCCCCTGCAACCCGTTCCCTTTGTGCTAGATGAACTAACGTCTCTCCACATGCTCAGTTATGAGAGAAAAGTGTGTGTGAAAGCCGTCCTTCACCTAGATTGTTGGGAACACAAAGTTCCTTTTCAGTTGCAAACTACACTCCATACATATATATGGGGAGGTACTAGCTCCAACTCGGTTTTACAGTGAAAACTGCAGGAAATTAAAACCGGCACTAGGAAACAGACTGAGACACCTGAGTAAAAGTTTCCCCTGCAACCCGTTCCCTTTGTGCTAGATGAACGAAAGTCTCTCCACATGCTCAGTTCTGAGATGTAAGTGTGTGTGAAAGCCGTCCTTCACCTAGATTGTTGGGAACACAAAGTTCCTTTTCAGTTGCAAACTACACTCCATACATATATATGGGGAGGTACTAGCTCCAAATCGGTTTTACAGTGAAAGCTGCAGGAACTTCAAACCGGCACTACGAAACAGACTGAGAATCCAGAGTAAAAGTTTCCCCTGCAACCCGTTCCTTTTTGCTAGATGAACGAACGTCACTCCACATGCTCAGTTCTGAGAATTAAGTGTGTGTGAAAGCCGTCCTTCACCTAGCTTTTTGGGAAAACAAAGTTCTTTTCAGTTGCAAACTACACTCCATACATATATATGGGTAGGTACTATCTCCAACTCGATTTTACAGTTAAAAATGCAGGAACATCAAACCGGCACTAGGAAACATTCTGAGAAACCAGAGTAAAAGTTTCCCTGCAACAAGTTCAAATTGTGCTAGATGAACGAACGTGTCTCCACATGCTCAGTTCTGAGAGATAAGTGTGTGTGAAAGCCGTCCTTCAACTAGATTGTTGGGAACACAAAGTTCCTTTTCAGTTGCAAACTACACTCCATAAATATATATGGGTAGGTACTATCTCCAACTCGATATTACAGTTAAAAATGCAGGAACTTCAAACCGGCAGTAGGAAACAGACTGAGAATCCAGAGTAAAAGTTTCTCCTGCAACCCGTTCCCTTTGTGCTAGATGAACGAACGTCTCTCCACATGCTCAGTTCTGAGAGATAATTGTGTGTGAAAGCCGTACTTCACCTAGCTTTTTGGGAATACAATGTTCCTTTCCAGTTTCAAACTATACTCCATACATATATATGGGGTTGTACTAGCTCCAACTCGGTTTTACAGTGAAAAAAGCAGGAACTTCAAACCGGTACTAAGAAACAGACTGAGAAACCAGAGTAAAAGTTTATCCTGCAACCCGTTCCCTTTGTGCTAGATGAACGAACGTCTCTCCACATGCTCTGTTCTGAGAGAAAACTTTGTGTGAAAGCAGTCCTTCACCTAGGTTGTTGGGAACACAAAGTTCCTTTCCAGTTGTAAACTACACTCCATACATATATGTGGGGATGTACTAGCTCCAACTCGGTTTTACATTAAAAACTGCAGGAATTTCAAACCTTCACTAGGAAACAGAATGAGAAACCATAGTAAAAGTTTCTCCTGCATCCCTTTCCCTTTGTGCTTGATGAATAAACGTCTCTCCACAGACTCAGTTCTGAGAGATAAGTTTGTGTTCATATCATACTTCACCTAGCTTGTTGGGAACACAAAGTTCCTTTTCAGTTGCAAACTACACTCCATACATATATATGGGGATGTACTAGCTCTAACTCTATTTTACAGTGATAAATGCAGGAACTTCAAAACGGCACTAGGAAACAGACTGAGAAACCAGGGTAAAATTTCTCCTGCAAACCGTTCCATTTGTGCTAGATGAACGAACGTCTCTCCACATGCTCAGTTCTGAGAGATAAGTGTGTGTGAAAGCCGTCATTCACCTAGCTTGTTGGGAACACAAAGTTCCTTTCCAGCTGCAAACTACAATCCATACATATATAAGGGAAGTACTAGCTCCAACTCGGTTTTAAAGTGAAAACTGCAGGAACTTCAAACCGGCACTAGGAAAGAGACTGAGATACAAGAGTAAAAGTTTCTCCTGCAACCCTTTCCCATTGTGCTAGATGAATGAAAGTCTCCCACATGCTGAGTTCTGAGAGATATGTGTGTGTGAAAGCCTTCCTTCACCAAGATTGTTTGGAACACAAAGTTTCTTTTCAATTGCAATCTACAATTCCATACATATATATGGGGAAGTACTAGCTCCGAATCGGTTTTACATTGAAACTGCAGGAACTTCAAAACTGCACTAGGAAACAGAGTGAGAAAAAAGAGTAAACCATTCTTCTTGAAACATTTCCCTTTGTGCTAGATGAACGAACGTCTCTCCACATGCTCAGTTCTGAAAAATAAGTGTGTGTGAAAGCCTTTCTTCACCTAGATTGTTTGGAACACAAAGATTCTTTCCAGTTGTAAACTACACACCATACATATATATGGGGATGTACTAGCTCCAACTCGGTTTTACAGTGAAAACTGCAGGAATTTCAAACCTTCACTAGGAAACAGACTGAGAAACCAGAGTAAAAGTTTCCCCTGCAACCCGTTCCCTTTGTGCTAGATGAACGAAAGTCTCTCCACATGCTCAGTTCTGAGATGTAAGTGTGTGTGAAAGCCGTCCTTCACCTAGATTGTTGGGAACACAAAGTTCCTTTTCAGTTGCAAACTACACTCCATACATATATATGGGGAGGTACTAGCTCCAAATCGGTTTTACAGTGAAAGCTGCAGGAACTTCAAACCGGCACTACGAAACAGACTGAGAATCCAGAGTAAAAGTTTCCCCTGCAACCCGTTCCTTTTTGCTAGATGAACGAACGTCACTCCACATGCTCAGTTCTGAGAATTAAGTGTGTGTGAAAGCCGTCCTTCACCTAGCTTTTTGGGAAAACAAAGTTCTTTTCAGTTGCAAACTACACTCCATACATATATATGGGTAGGTACTATCTCCAACTCGATTTTACAGTTAAAAATGCAGGAACATCAAACCGGCACTAGGAAACATTCTGAGAAACCAGAGTAAAAGTTTCCCTGCAACAAGTTCAAATTGTGCTAGATGAACGAACGTGTCTCCACATGCTCAGTTCTGAGAGATAAGTGTGTGTGAAAGCCGTCCTTCAACTAGATTGTTGGGAACACAAAGTTCCTTTTCAGTTGCAAACTACACTCCATAAATATATATGGGTAGGTACTATCTCCAACTCGATATTACAGTTAAAAATGCAGGAACTTCAAACCGGCAGTAGGAAACAGACTGAGAATCCAGAGTAAAAGTTTCTCCTGCAACCCGTTCCCTTTGTGCTAGATGAACGAACGTCTCTCCACATGCTCAGTTCTGAGAGATAATTGTGTGTGAAAGCCGTACTTCACCTAGCTTTTTGGGAATACAATGTTCCTTTCCAGTTTCAAACTATACTCCATACATATATATGGGGTTGTACTAGCTCCAACTCGGTTTTACAGTGAAAAAAGCAGGAACTTCAAACCGGTACTAAGAAACAGACTGAGAAACCAGAGTAAAAGTTTATCCTGCAACCCGTTCCCTTTGTGCTAGATGAACGAACGTCTCTCCACATGCTCTGTTCTGAGAGAAAACTTTGTGTGAAAGCAGTCCTTCACCTAGGTTGTTGGGAACACAAAGTTCCTTTCCAGTTGTAAACTACACTCCATACATATATGTGGGGATGTACTAGCTCCAACTCGGTTTTACATTAAAAACTGCAGGAATTTCAAACCTTCACTAGGAAACAGAATGAGAAACCATAGTAAAAGTTTCTCCTGCATCCCTTTCCCTTTGTGCTTGATGAATAAACGTCTCTCCACAGACTCAGTTCTGAGAGATAAGTTTGTGTTCATATCATACTTCACCTAGCTTGTTGGGAACACAAAGTTCCTTTTCAGTTGCAAACTACACTCCATACATATATATGGGGATGTACTAGCTCTAACTCTATTTTACAGTGATAAATGCAGGAACTTCAAAACGGCACTAGGAAACAGACTGAGAAACCAGGGTAAAATTTCTCCTGCAAACCGTTCCATTTGTGCTAGATGAACGAACGTCTCTCCACATGCTCAGTTCTGAGAGATAAGTGTGTGTGAAAGCCGTCATTCACCTAGCTTGTTGGGAACACAAAGTTCCTTTCCAGCTGCAAACTACAATCCATACATATATAAGGGAAGTACTAGCTCCAACTCGGTTTTAAAGTGAAAACTGCAGGAACTTCAAACCGGCACTAGGAAAGAGACTGAGATACAAGAGTAAAAGTTTCTCCTGCAACCCTTTCCCATTGTGCTAGATGAATGAAAGTCTCCCACATGCTGAGTTCTGAGAGATATGTGTGTGTGAAAGCCTTCCTTCACCAAGATTGTTTGGAACACAAAGTTTCTTTTCAATTGCAATCTACAATTCCATACATATATATGGGGAAGTACTAGCTCCGAATCGGTTTTACATTGAAACTGCAGGAACTTCAAAACTGCACTAGGAAACAGAGTGAGAAAAAAGAGTAAACCATTCTTCTTGAAACATTTCCCTTTGTGCTAGATGAACGAACGTCTCTCCACATGCTCAGTTCTGAAAAATAAGTGTGTGTGAAAGCCTTTCTTCACCTAGATTGTTTGGAACACAAAGATTCTTTCCAGTTGTAAACTACACACCATACATATATATGGGGATGTACTAGCTCCAACTCGGTTTTACAGTGAAAACTGCAGGAATTTCAAACCTTCACTAGGAAACAGACTGAGAAACCAGAGTAAAAGTTTCTCCTGCAATCCGTTCCCTTTGTGCTAGTTGAACGAACGTCTCTCCACATGCTCAGTTCTGAGAGATAAGTATGTGCGAAAGCCGTCCTTCATATAGCTTGTTGGGAACACAAAGTTCCTTTCCAGTTGCAAATTAAACTCCATACATATATATGGGGATGTACTAGCTCCAACATGGTTTTACAGTGAAAACTGCAGGAAATTCAAACCGGCACTCCAAAACAGACTGAGAAACCAGAGTATAAGTTTCTCCTGCAATCCGTTCCATTTTTCCTAGATGATCGAACATCTCTTCACATGCTCAGTTCTGAGAAATATGTGTGTGTGAAAGCTGTCTTTCACCTAGCTAGTTGGGAAAACAAAGTTCCTCTCTAGTTGCAAACTAAACTTCATAAATATATATATATGGGTATGTACTAGATCAAACTCGGTTTTACAGTGATAACTGAAGGAAATTCAAACCGGCACAAGGAAAAAGACTGAGAAACCAGAGTAAAATTTTCTCCTGCAAACCTTTCCATTTGTGCTAAATGAACGAACGTCTCTCCACATGCTCAGTTCTGAGAGATAAGTTTATGTGAATGTCGTACTTCACATAACTTATTGGGAACACAAAGTTCCTTTCCAGTTGCAAACTACACTCCATACATATATATGGGGTGGTACTAGCTCCAACTCGGTTATAAGGTGAAAACTACACGAACTTGATACCGGCACTTGGAAACATACTGAGAAACCAAAGTAAATTTTCTCCTGCAAACTGTTCCCTTTGTGCTAGATGAACGAACGTCTCCCTTCATGCTCAGTTCTGAGAGATATATGTGTGTTAAAGCCGTCTTTAACCTAGCTTGTTTGGAACACAATGTTCCTTTTCAGTTGCAAACTACACTCCATACATATATAAGGGAGGTACTAGCCCAAACTCTGTTTTAGAGTGAAAACTGCAGGAACTTCAAACCGGAACTAGGAAACAGACTGAGAGACCAGAGTAAAATTTTCCCTGCATCCCGTTCCCTTTGTGCTAGATGAACGAACGTCTCTCCACATGCTCAGTTCTGAGAGATAAGTGTGTGTGAAAGCCGTCCTTCACCTACTTTGTTGGGAACACAAAGTTCATTTCCAGTTTCAAACAACACTCCATACATATATATGGGGATATACTAGATCCAACTCGATTTTACAGTGAAAAGTGCAGGAACTTCAGACCGGCACTAGGAATCAGACTGAGAAACCAGAGTAAAAGTTTCTCCTGCAACACGTTCAAATTGTGCTAGATGAACGAACGTGTCTCCACATGCTCAGTTCTGAGAAATAAGTGTGTGTGAAAGCCATAATTCAACTAGCTTGTTGGGAACACAAAGTCCCTTTCCAGTTGCAAACTACACTCCATAAATATATATGGGGAGCTACTATCTCCAACTCGATTTTCCAGTTAAAACTGCAGGAACTTCAAACCGGCAGTAGGAAACAGACTGTGAATCCAGAGTAAAAGGTTCTCCTGAAACCCGTTCCATTTGTGCTAGATGAACGAACGTCTCTCCACATGCTCAGTTCTGAGAGATAAGTGTGTGTGAAAGCCGTTCTTCACCTAGCTTGTTGGGAATACAAAGTTCCTTTCCAGGTTCAAACTACACTCCATACATATATATGGAGTTGTACTAGCTCCAACTCGGTTTTACAGTGAGAAATGCAGGAACTTCGAACCGGTACTAAGAAACAGACTGAGAAACCAGAGTAAAAGTTTATCCTGCAAACATTTCCCTATGTGCTAGATGAACGAACGTCTCTCCACATGCTCTGTTCTGAGAGAAATATTTGTGTGAAAGCAGTCCTTCACCTAGGTTGTTGGGAACACAAAGTTCCTTTCCAGTTTCAAACTACACTCCATACATATATATGGGGATGTACTAGATCCAACTCTATTTTACAGTGATAACTGCAGGAACTTCAAATCGGCACTAGGAAACAGACTGAGAAACCAGGGTAAAATTTCTCCTGCAAACCGTTACATTTGTGCTAGATGAACGAACGTCTCTCCACATGCTCAGTTCTGAGAGATAAGTGTGTGTGAAAGCCGTCATTCACCTAGCTTGTTGGGAAAACAAAGTTCCTTTCCAGTTGCAAACTACAATCCATACATATATAAGGGAAGTAGTAGGTCCAACTAGGTTTTAAAATGAAAACTGCAGGAACTTCAAACCGGCACTAGGAAACAGACTGAGATACAAGAGTAAAAGTTTCTCCTGCAACCCGTTCCCATTGTGCTAGATGAACGATCATCTCCCACATGCTGAGTTCTGAGAGATAAGTGTGTGTGAAAGCCTTCCTTCACCTAGATTGTTTGGAACACAAAGTTCTTTTTCAGTTGCAAACTACAATTCCATACATATATATGGGGAAGTACTAGCTCTGAATCGGTTTTACATTGAAACTGCAGGAACTTCAAAACGGCACTAGGAAACAGAGTGAGAAAAAAGAGTAAACCATTCTTCTTGAAACATTTCCCTTTGTGCTACATGAACGAAAGTCTCTCCACATGCTCAGTTCTGAAAAATAATTGTTTGTGAAAGCCGCCCTTCACGTAGATTTTTCGGAACACAAAGATTCTTTTCATTTGCAAACTACAATCCATACATATATATGGGGATGTATTAACTCCAACTCGGTTTTACATTGAAAACTGCAGGAACTTCAACCGCACTAGGAAACAAACTGAGAATCCAGAGAAAAAGTTTCTCCTGCAAACCTTTCCCTTATTGCTAGTTGAACGAAATTCTCTCCACATGCTCAGTTCTGAGATATAACTGTGTGTGAAAGCCGTACTTCACCCAGCTTGTTTGGAACACAAGGTTTCTTATAAGTTGCAAACTACACTCCATACACATATATGGGGAGGTACAAGGTCCAACTCGGTTTTACAGAGAAAACTGCAAGAACTACTAACCGGTCCTAGGAAACAGGATGAGAATCCAGAGTAAATGTTTTTCCTGCAATCCTTTCCCATTGTGCTAGATGAACGAAATTCTCTCCACATGCTCAGGTCTGAGAGATAATTGTGTGTTAAAGCCGTCCTTCACCTAGCTTGTTGGGAACACAAAGTTTAAGTTGCAAACTACACACCATACAAATATATGGGGTGATAATAGGCCCAACTCGGTTTTACACTGATAACTGCAGGAACTACAAACTGGCACTAGGAAAAAGTCTGAGAAACCAGAATAAAAATTTCTCCTGCATGCAATTCCATTTGTGCTAGATGAACGAAGGTCTCTCCCCATGCTCAGTTCTGAGAGATAAGTGTGTGTGAAAGCCGTCCTTCACCTAGCTTGTTGGAAACACAAAGATTCTTTTCAGTTGCAAAATACACTCCATACATATATATGGGGAGTACTAGCTCCAACTCGGTTTTACAGGGAAAATGGACAGGTAATTCCAACCGGCACTAGGAAACAGACTGAGAAACCGGAGTAAAATTTTATCCTGCAATCTATTCCATTTGTGCTAGATGAACGAATGTCTCTCCTCATGCTCAGTTCTGAGAGATAAGTGTGTGTGAAAGCCGTACTTCACCTAGCTTGTTGGGAACACAAAGTTTCTTTTCAGTAGCAAAATACACTCCGTACATTTATATGGTTAGGTACTAGCTCCAACTCCATTGTACAGTGAAATCTGCAGGAACTTCAAACCGGCACTAGGAAACAGAGTGAGAAACCAGAGTAATAGTTTCTCCTGCAAAACGATCCTTTGTTCTAAATGAACGAAAGTCTCTCGACTAGATCAGTTCTGAGAGATAAGTGTGTGTGAAAGCCGTCCTTCAGCTAGCTTGTTGGGAACACAAAGTTCCTTTCCAGTTGCAAACAACACTCCATACATATATATGGGGATGTACTAGCTCCAAAACGGTTTTACAGTGAAAGCTGCAGGAACATCAATCCGGCACTAGGAAACAGACTGAGAAACGAGAGTAAAAGTTTCTCCTGCAACCCGTTCCCTTTGAGCTAGATGAACGAACGTCTATCCTCATGCTCAGTTCTGAGAGATAATTGTGTGTGAAAGCCGTCCTTCACCTAGATTGTTTGGAACACAAAGTTTCTTTTCAGTTGCAAACTACAATTCCATACATATATATGGGGAAGTACTAGCTCCGAATCGGTTTTACATTGAAACTGCAGGAACTTCAAAACGGCACTAGGAAACAGAGTGAGAAAAAAGAGTAAACCATTTTTCTTGAAACCGTTCCCTTTGTGCTAGATGAACGAACGTCTCTCCACATGCTCAGTTCTGAAAAATAAGTGTTTGTGAAAGCCGCCCTTCACCTAGATTGTTGGGAACACAAAGATTCTTTTCATTTGCAAACTACAATCCATACATATATATGGGGATGTACTAACTCCAACTCGGTTTTACAGTGAAAAATGCAGGAGCTTCAACCGCACTAGGAAACAAACTGAGAAACCAGAGAAAAAGTTTCTCCTGCAAACCTTTCCCTTTGTGCTAGATGAACGAACTTCTCTCCACATGCTCAGTTCTGAGATATAACTGTGTGTGAAAGCCGTACTTCACCCAGCTTGTTTGGAACACAAGGTTTCTTTTCAGTAGCAAACTACACTCCATACACATATATGGGGAGGACCAAGGTCCAACTCGGTTTTACAGAGAAAACTGCAGGAACTACTAACCGGTCCTAGGAAACAGGATGAGAATCCAGAGTAAATGTTTTTCCTGCAATCCTTTCCCATTGTGCTAGATGAACGAAATTCTCTCCACATGCTCAGGTCTGAGAGATAATTGTGTGTTAAAGCCGTCCTTCACCTAGCTTGTTGGGAACACAAAGTTTCTTTTAAGTTGCAAACTACACACCATACAAATATATGGGGTGATAATAGGTCCAAATCGGTTTTACACTGAAAACTGCAGGAACTTCAAACCGGCACTAGGAAAAAGACTGAGAAACCAGAGTAAAAGTTTCTCATGCAAACCGTTCCCTTTGTGCTAGATGAACGAACGTCTCTCCACATGCTCACTTCTGAGAGATAATTGTGTGTGAAAGCCGTTCTCCACCCAGCCTGTTGGAACACAAAGTTTCTTTTCATTTGCATACTACACTCCATATATATTTATGGTGATATTCTGTCTCCAACTGTGTTTCATAGTTTAAACTGGTGGAAGTCCCAACAGCACTAGGAAACAGACTGAGAAACCAGAGTATAAGAGCCCCCTGCGAGCCATTCACTTTGTGCTAGATGAAGGAACGTCTCTCCACATCCTCAGTTCTGAGAAATATGTGTGTGTGAAAGCCGAACTTCACTTAGCTTGTTGGGAACACAAAGTTCCTTTTCATTTGCAAACTACACTCCATACATATATATGGGGAGGTACTAGCTCCAACTCGATTTTACAGTGAAAACTGAAGGAACTTCAAACCGGCACTAGGAAATAGACTGAGAAACCAGAGTAAAATTTTCTCCTGCAAGCCATTCAATTTGTGCTACATGAAGAACGTCTCTCCACATGCTCAGTTCTGAAAAATAAGTGTTTGTGAAAGACGCCCTTCACCTAGATTGTTGGGAACACAAAGATCCTTTTCATTTGCAAACTACAATCCATATATCTATATGGGGATGTACTAACTCCAAATCGGTTTTACAGTGAAAAATGCAGGAATTTCAACAGGCACTAGGAAACAAACTGATAAACCAGAGAAAACGTTTCACCTGCAACCTGTTCCATTTGTGCTAGATGAACGAACGTCTCTCCACATGCTCACTTCTGAGAGACAACTGTGTGTGAAAGCCGTACTTCAACCAGCTTGTTGGGAACACAAAGTTTCTTTTCAGTTGCAAACTACACTCCATACATATATATGGGGATGTACGAGGTCCAACTAGGTTTTACAGAGAAAACTGCAGGAACTTCTAACCCGTCCCAGGAACAGGATGAGAATCCAGAGTAAATGTTTTCCTGCAAACCTTTCCCATTGTGCTAGATGAACGAACGTCTCTACACATGCTAACTTCTCAGAGATATGTGTGTGAGAAAGCCGTAGTTCACCCAGCTTGTTTGGAACACAAAGTTTCTTTTCAGTTGCAAACTACACTCCATACATATATATGGGTTGGTACTAGCTCCAAGTCTATTTTAAAGTGAAAACTGCAGGAAATTCTAACAGGCACTAGAAATCAGACTGAGAAAACAGAGTAAAATTTTTCCTGCAAGCCGTTCCTTTTGTGCTAGATGAACGAATGTCTCTCCATATACTCTGTTCTGAGAGATATTTGTGTGTGAATGCCGTACTTCACCCAGCTTTTTGGGAACACAACGTTTCTTTTCAGTTGCATACTCCACTCCATACATATATATGGTTAGGTACTAGCTCCAACTCCATTGTACAGTGAAATCTGCAGGAACTTCCAACCGGAACTAGGAAACAGACTGAGAAACCAGAGTAAAAGTTTCTCCTGTAACCCGTTCCCTTTGTGCTAGATGAACGAACGTCTCTCCACATGCTCACTTCTGAGAGATAAGTGTGTGTGAAAGCCTTTCTTCACCCAGCTTGTTGGGAACACAAAGTTTCTTTTCATTTGCATACTACACTCCATATATATTTATGGTGATATTCTGTCTCCAACTGTGTTTCATAGTTTAAACTGGTGGAAGTCCAAACAGCACTAGGAAACAGACTGAGAAACCGGAGTAATTGGTTCTCTTGCACCCCCTTCTCTTTGTGCTAGATGAACAAATATCTCTCCTCATGGTCATTTCTGAGAGATAAATTTGTGTGAAAGACCTTCTTCATCTGGATCCTTTCCAATATTATGTTTCTTTTTAGTTCCTAATTTCCCAACATTCATGTATATTGGGATGTAGTATTTGCTCAATTGATTTACAGTGATATCTTCATGGAGTTCAGACCGAGATTAGGAAAAATATTGAGTAACCAGTATAAGCGTTTCAACTGTAAACATTACCTTTATGATATATGTTCGAACGTCTCTCCTCAAGCTCATTTCTGAGAGATAATTGTCCATGAAAGCAGTCTTTCACCTATCTTCCTGGGAACACCTAATTTCTTTTGTGTTCGAAACAACATTACATATATATATTTTTGAAATGTACTAGCTCGTATTCTGTTTTGCTCAGAAAGCCACATGTACTTCAAACCGGCCGTAGGAAACAGACTAAGAAACCATTATAAGTCTTTATACTGAACCACCTCACTTTTACTAGATGAACGAACGTCTCTCTATATGTTGAATATTGAGTGTTAAGTGTGTGGGAATTCTTCAATCTTCTAGGTTGTTGGGAACACATTTTTTTCTGTTGGAAACTGCCCTACATACATATATATGGGGATTACTAGCTCCAACTCAGCTTTACAGAAAAACTTCATGAAATTTACCCGGATCAATAATAAGATACTGAGAAACCAGTGTAATTTTTCTACTACAGACCATTCCATTTATACAGGATGATAGAAATTCTCGTTCTCAATTCTGACAGATAAATATTTGTGTATGTCATCAGAAACCTTACTTGTAGGGAAAACAGTTTCTTTTCAGTAGGTAAATACACTACATGCATATATATGGGGAGGTACTAGCTCCAACTCGGTTTTACAGTGAAAACTGCAGGAACTTCAAACCGGAACTAGGAAACAGAATGAGAAACCAGAGTAAAAGTTTCCCCTTCAACCCGTTCCATTTGTGCTAGATGAACCAAAGTCTTTCCACATGCTCATATCTGAGAGATAAGTGTGTGTGAAAGCCGTCCTTCACCTAGCTTTCTTGGAACACAAAGTTTCTTTTCAGTTGCAAACTAAACTTCATCCCTAAATATGGGGAGCTACTAGCTCCAAATCGGTTTTACATTGAAAATTGCAGGAACTTCAAAATGGCACTAGGAAACAGACTGAGAAACAGAGCAAATCATTCCCCTTGAACCCGTTCCATTTGTGCTACATGAACGAACGTCTCTCCTCATGCTCAGTTCAGAGAGTTAAGTGTGTGTGAAAGCCATACTTCACGTAGCTTGTTGGGAACACATAGTTTCTTTTCAGTTTGCAAACTATACTCCATACATATGTACGGGGAGATACAAGCTCCAACTCTGTTTTACAGTGAAAACTGCAGAAACTTCAAACCGGTACTAGGAAACAGACTGAGAAATTATAGAAAAGATTCTCATGCCAACCGTTCCATTTGTGCTAGATGGACGAAAGTCTCTCCACATGCTCAGTTCAGAGAGATAAGTGTGTGTGAAACCCGTACTTCACCTAACTTGTTGGGAACACAAAGTTCCTTTTCAGTTGCAAACTACACTCCAAACATATATATGGGGAGGTACTAGCTCCAACTCGATTTTACAGAGAAAACGGCAGGAAATTCAAACAGGCACTAGGAAACAGACTGAGAATCCAGAGTAATAGTTTCTCCTGAAACCCGTTCCATTTGTGCTAGATGAACGAACGTGTCCCCACATGCTGAGTTCTGAGAGATACGTGTGGGTGAAATCCGTCATTCACCTAGCTTTTGGGAACACAAAGATTCTTTTCAGGTGCAAACTACACTCCATACTTATATATGGGCTGGTACTACCTTCAAATCGGGTTTACAGTAAAACTGCAGTAAATTCAAACCGACACTAGGAAACAGACTGATAAAAATGAGTAAAAGTTACCCCTGCAAACCGTTCCCTTTGTGCTAGATGAACGAACGTCTCTCCACATGCTCAGGTCTGAGAGATAAGTGTGTGTGAATGCCGCCCTTCACCTAGTTTGTTGGGAACACAAAGTTAATTTTCAGTAGCAAACTACAGTCCATTCATATACATGGGGATGTACTAACTCCAACTCTGTTTTACAGTGAAACTTCAGTAACCTCAACAGGCACTAGGAAACAAACTGAGAAACCAGAGAAAAAGTTGCCCCTGCAACCCGTTCCCTTTGTGCTAGATGAACGAACGTCTCTCCACATGCTCAATTGTGAGAGATAACTGTGTGTGAAAGCCGTAATTCACCCAGCTTGTTGGGAACACAAAGTTTCTTTTCAGTTGCAAACTACACTCCATAAACATATATGGGGAGGTACAATGTCCAACACGGTTTTACAAAGAAAACTGCAGGAAATTCTAACCGGTCCTAGGAAACAGGATGAGAATCCAGAGTAAATGTTTTCCCTGCAATCCTTTCCCATTTTACTAGATGAACGAAAGTCTCTACACATGCTATGTTCTCAGAGATAATTGTGTGAAAAAGCCGTACTTCACCCAGCTTGTTTGGAACACAAAGTTTCTTTTCAGTTGCAAACTACACTCCATATATATATATGGGTTTGTACTAGCTCCAAGTCTGTTTTACAGTGAAAACTGCAGGAACTTCTAACTGGCACTAGGAAACAGACTGAGGAACCAGAGTAAAATTTCTCCTGCAAGCCGTTCCTTTTTTGCTAGGTGAACGAATGTCCCTCCACATGCTCTATTCTGAGAGATATTTGTGTGTGAATGCCGTACTTCACCCAGCTTTTTGGGAACACAAAGTTTCTTTTCATTTGCAAACTACACTCCATACTTATTTATGGTGATATTCTGTCTCCAACTGTGTTTCATAGTTTAAACTGGTGAAAGTCCCAACAGCACTAGGAAACAGACTGAGAAACCAGAGTAATTGGTTCTCCTGCATCCCATTCTCTTTGTGCTAGATGAATAAATATCTCTCCTCATGGTCATTTCTGAGAGATAAATTTGTGTTAAAGACCTTCTTCACCTGGCTCCTTTCGAACATTATGTTTCTTTTTAGTTCCTAAATTCCCTACATTCATGTATATTGGATGCAGTATATGCCTATTTGATTTACAGTGATATCTGCATGAAGTTCAGACCGAGAGTAGGAAAAATATTGAGTAAACAGTATAAGCGTTTCAACTGTAAACATTACCTTTATGGTATATGTTCGAACGTCTCTCCTCAAGCTCATTTCTGAGAGATAATTGTCCATTAAAGCAGTCTTTCACCTATCTTCCTGGGAACACATAGTTTCTTTTGTGTTGGAAACAACACTACATATATATATTTTTGGGATGTACAAGCTCGTATTCGGTTTTGCTCTGAAAGCCGCATGAACTTCAAACCGGCAGTAGGAAACAGACTAAGAAGCCATTATAAGACTTTCTACTGAACCACCTCCCTTTTGCTAGATGAACGAACGTCTCTCTATATGTTGAATATTGAGTGTTAAGTGTGTGGGAAGTCTTCAATCTTCTAGGTTGCTGGGAACACATTTTTTTCTGTTGGAAACTGCCCTACATACATATATATGGGGATTACTTGTTCCAACTCAGCTTTACAGAAAAACTTCATGAAATTTACCCGGATCTATAATAAGATACTGAGAAACCAGTGTAATATTTTCTACTGCAGACCATTCCATTTATACTGGATGATAGAAATTCTCATTCTCAATTCTGACAGATAAATATTTGTGTATGGCATCAGAAACCTTACTTCTTCGGAAAACAGTTTCTTTTCTGTAGGTAAATACACTACATGCATATATATGGGGAGGTACTAGCTCCAACTCGGTTTTACAGTGAAAATTGCAGGAACTTCAAACAGGCACTAGGAAACAGAATGAGAAACCAGAGTAAAAGTTTCCCCTTCAACCCGTTCCATTTGTGCTAGATGAACCAAAGTCTTTGCACATGCTCATATCTGAGAGATAAGTGTGTGTTAAAGCCGTCCTTCACCTAGATTTCTTGGAACACAAAGTTTCTTTTCAGTTGCAAACTACACTCCATACATAAATATGGGGAGGTACTAGCTCCAAAACTGTTTTATATTGAAAACTGCCGGAAATTCAAAACGGCACTGGGAAACAGACTGATAAAAAGAGTAAACAATTCCCCTTGAACCCTTTCCATTTGTGCTAGATGAACGTACGTCTCTCCACATGCTCAGGTCTGAGAGATAAGTGTGTGTGAAAGCCGTCCTTCACTTTATGTTGTTGGAAACACAAAGATTCTTTTCAGTTGCAAAATACACTCCATTTATATTTATGGGTAGGTACTAGCTCCAACTCTGGTTTACAGGGAAAATCGGCAGGAAATTCCAACCGGCACTACGGAACAGAATGTGAAACCAGAGTAAAAGTGTCCCCTGCAAGCCATTCACTTTGTGCTAGATGAAGGAACTGATCTCCACATGCTCAGTTCTGAGAAATATGTGTGTGTGATAGCCGAACTTCACTTATCTTGTTGGGAACACAAAGTTCCTTTTAATTTGCAAACTACACTCCATACATATAAATGGGGAGGTACTAGCTCCAACTCGGTTTTACAGATAAAACTGCAGGAACTTAAAACCGGCACTAGGAAACAGACTGAGAAACCATAGTAAAATTTTCTCCTGCAAGCCATTTCATTTGTGCTACATGAAGGAACGTCTCTCCACATACTCAGTTCTGAGAAATATGTGTGTGTGAAAGCCGAACTTCACGTAGCTTGTTGGGAACACAAAGTTCCTTTTCATTTGCAAACTACACTCCATACAAATATATGGGGAAGTACTAGATCCAACTCGGTTTTACAGTGAAATCTGCAGGAAATTCAAACCGGCACTAGAAAAATACTGAGAAAAGTAAGTATAAGTTTCCGCTGCAACCCGTTCCCTTTGTGCTAGATGAACGAACGTCTCTCCACATGCTCAGTTCTGAAAAATAAGTGTTTGTGAAAGACGCACTTCACCTAGATTATTGGGAACACAATAATTCTTTTCATTTGCAAACTACAATCCATACATATATATGGGGATGTACTAACTCCAAGTCGGTTTTACAGTGAAAAATGCAGGAATTTCAACCGGCACTAGGAAACAAACTGAGAAACCAGAGAAAAAGTTTCTCCTGCAAACCGTTCCCTTTGTGCTAGATGAACGAAACTCTATCCACATTCTCAGTTCTGAGAGATAACTGTGTGTGAAAGCCGTACTTCACCCTGCTTGTTGGGAACACAAGGTTTCTTTTCAGTTGCAAACTACTCTTCATACATATATATGGGTTTGTACTAGCTCCAAGTCTGTTTTACAGTGAACACTGAAGGAACTTCTAACCGGCACTAGGAAACCGACATAAAAAAGAGTAAACCATTCACCTTGAACCCGTTCCATTTGTGCTAGATGAACGAACGTCTCTGCACATGCTCAGGTCTGAGAGATAAGTGTGTGTGAAAGCCATCCTTCACCTTATCTTGTTGGAAACACAAAGATTCTTTTCAGTTGCAAAATACACTCCATAAATATTTATGGGTAGGTACTAGCTCAAACTCGTGTTTACAGGGAATATCGGCAGGAAATTCCAACCGGCACTACGGAACAGACTGAGAAACCAGAGTAAAAGGGTCTACTGCAAGCCATTCTCTTTGTGCTAGATGAAGGAACGTCTCTCCACATGCTAAGTTCTGAGAAATATGTGTGTGTGAAAGCCGCGCTTCACCTAGCTTGTTGGGAACACAAAGCCCCTTTTCAGTTGCAAACTACACTCCAAACATATATATGGGGACGTAATAACTCCAACTCTATTTTACAGTGGAAACTGCAAGAACTTCAAAAAGGCAATAGGAAACAGACTGAGAAAAAGGAGTAAAAGTTTCTCGTTGAACCCTTTGTTTTTGTGTTAGATGAATGAAAGTCTCGCCACATGCTCAATTCTTAGAAATAAGTGTTTGTGAAAGCCATTCTTCACCTAGCTTGTTGGGAACACAAAGTTTCTTTTCAGTTGCAATCTACACTCCATAAATATATATGGGGAGGTACTAGCTCCAACTCGGTTTTACAGTGAAAACTGCTGGAACTTCAAACCGGCACTAGGAAAAAGAATGAGAAATCAGAGAAAAAGTTTCTCCTTCAACACGTTCCCTTTGGCTAGATTAATGAAAGTGTCTCCAAATGCTCAGTTCTAAGAAACAATCGTGTGTGAAAGCCTTCTTTCAACAAGCTTGTTGGGAACACAAGATTCTTTTCAGTTGCAAACTACACTCGATAAATATATATGGGGTGGTACGAGCTCCAAATTGGTTTTAGAGTGAAAACTGCAGGAACTTCAAACCGGCAGTAGGAAACAGACTGAGAAAGCAGAGTAAAAGTTTCTCCTGCAACCCGTTCCATTTGAGCTAGATTAACGAACGTCTCTCCACATGGTGAGTTCTGAGATATAAATGTGTGTGAAAGACATTCTTCAATTAGCTTGTTGGGAAAACAAAGATTCTTTTCAGTTGCAAACTACAATCCATATATATATATCGGGTGGTACTAGCTCCAAATCGATTTTACAGTGAAATCTGCAGGAACTTCATACGGGCACTATAAAACAGAGTGAGAAATAAAGAGTAAATGTTTCTCCTGCAAACCGTTCCATTTGTGCTAGATGAACGAACGTCTGTACTCATGCTCAGATCTGAGAGATAAGTGTGTGTGAAAGCCGTTCTTCACCTAGCTTGTTGGGAACACAAAGTTTCTTTTCAGTTGCAAAATACACTCCGTAGATTTATATGGGGTGGTTCTAGCTCCAACACGGTTTTACTAGGAAAACTGCAGGAAATTCAAACCGGCACTAGGAAACAGACTGAGAAACCAGAGTAAAAGTGTCCCCTGCGAGCCATTCACTTTGTGCTAGATGAAGGAACGTCTCTCCACATGCTCAGTTCTGCGAAATATGTGTGTGTGAAAGCCGAACTTCACTTAGCTTGTTGGGAACACAAAGTTCCTTTACATTTGCAAACTACACTCCATATATATATATGGGGAAGTACTACCTCCAAATCGGTTTTACAGTAAACTGCAGGATATTCAAACCGGCACTAGGAAACATACTGGGACAAATGAGTAAACGTTTCCCCTGCAACCCGTTCCCTTTGTGCTAGATGAACGAAAGTATCTCCACATGCTCAGTTCTGAGAAATAATTGTGTGTGAAAGCCGAACTTCACCTAGCTTGTTGGGAAAACAAACATTTTTTTTCATTTGCAAACTACAATCCATACATATATATGGGGATGTACTAATTCCAACTCCGTTTTACAGTGAAAACTGCTGGAACTTCAACCGGCACTAAGAAACAAACTGAGAAACCAGAGAAAAAGTTTCCCCTGCAACCCGTTCCCTTTGTGCTAGATAACGAACGTCTCTCCACATACTCAGTTCTGAGAGAAAACTGTGTGTGATAGCCGTACATAACCCAGCTTGTGGGGAACACAAAGTTTCTTTTCAGTTTCAAACTACACTCCATAAACTTATATGGGGAGGTACAAGGTCCAACTCGATTTTACAGAGAAACCTAGAGGAAATTCTTACCAGTCCTAGGAAACAGGATGAAAATCCAGAGTAAATGTTTTACCTGCAAACCTTTCCCATTGTGCTAGATGAAAGAACGTCTCTACACATGCTATGTTCTCAGAGGTAAGTGTGTGAGAAAGCCGTACTTCACCCAGCTTGTTTGGAACACAAAGTTTCTTTTCAGTTTCAAACTATACTCCATACATATATATGGGTTGGTACTAGCTCCAAGTCTGTTTTACAGTGAAAACTGCAGGAATTTCTAACCGGCACTAGGAAACAGACTGAGAAACCAGAGTAAAATTTCTCCTGCAACCCGTTCCTTTTGTGCTAGATGAACGAATGACTCTCCACATGCTCTGTTCTGAGGAATATTTGTGTTTGAATGTCGTACTTCACCCAGCTTTTTGGGAACACAAAGTTACTTTCCAGTTGCAAAATCCACTCCATATATATATATGGTTAGGGACTAGCTCCAACTCCGTTGTACAGTGAAATCTGCAGGAACTTCAAACCGGCACTAGGAAACAGACTGAAAAACCAGAGAAAAACTTTCTCCTGCAACTCGTTCCTTTGTGCTAGATGAACGAACATCTCTCCACATGCTCAGTTGTGAGAGATATCTGTGTGTTAAAGCCGTACTTCACCCAGCTTGTTGGGAACAAAAAGTTTCTTTTCAGTAGCAAACTACAGTCCATACATATATATGGGGAAGTAATAGCTCCAACTCTGTTTTACAGTGACAACTGAAGGAACTTCAAACCGGCACTAGGAAACACACTGAGAAAAATGAGTAAAAGTTTCACCTGCAAACCGTTCCCTTTGTGCTAGATGAACGAACGTCTCTCCACATGCTCATTTCTGAGAAATAAGTGTGTGTGAAAGCCGCCCTTCACCTAGATTGTTGGGAACACAAAGATTCTTTTCATTTGCAAACTACAATGCATACATATACATAGGGAAGTATTAACACCAACTCTATTTTACAGTGAAAACTGCAGGAACTTCAACCGGCACTAGGAAACAAACTGAGAAACCAGAGAAGAAGTTTCTCTTGCAACCCGTTCCCTTTGTGCTAGATGAACGAAAGTTTCTCCACATGCTCAGTTGTGGGAGATAACTGTGTGTTAAGGCCGTACTTCTCCCAGGTTGTTGGGAACACAATGTTCTTTTTCAGTTGCAAACTACACTCCATACATATATATGGGGTGGTACTAGCTCCAACTCGGTTATAAGGTGAAAACTACACGAACTTGATAACGGCACTTGGAAACATACTGAGAAACCAGAGTAAATTTTCTCCTGCAAACTGTTCCCTTTGTGCTAGATGAACGAACGTCTCTCTTCATGCTCAGTTCTGAGAGATAAACGTGTGTTAAAGCCGTCTTTAACCTAGCTTGTTTGGAACACAATGTTCCTTTTCAGTTGCAAACTACACTCCATACATATATAAGGGAGGTACTAGCCCAAACTCTGTTTTAGAGTGAAAACTGCAGGAACTTCAAACCGGAACTAAGAAACAGACTGAGAAACCAGAGTAAAATTTTCCCTGCAGCCCGTTCCCTTTGTGCTAGATGAACGAACGTCTCTCCACATGCTCAGTTCTGAGAGATAAGTGTGTGTGAAAGCCGTCCTTCACCTACTTTGTTGGGAACACAAAGTTCATTTCCAGTTTCAAACTACACTCCATACATATATATGGGGATATACTAGATCCAACTCGATTTTACAGTGAAAAGAGCAGGAAGTTCAGACCGGCACTAGGAATCAGACTGAGAAACCAGAGTAAAAGTTTCTCCTGCAACCCGTTCCCTTTGTGCTAGATGAACGAAAGTCTCTATACATGCTCAATTCTGAATTACAATTGTGTGTGAATGCCGTCCTTCACCTAGCTTGTTGGGAAAACGAAGTTCCTTTCCAGTGTCAAACTACACTCCATACATATATAATGGAATTACTAGCTCCAAATCGGTTTTAAAGTTAAAAATGCAGGAACTTCAAACCGGCACTAGGAAACAGTCTGAGAAACCAGAGTAAAAGTTTCTCCTGCAACACGTTCAAATTGTGCTAGATGAACGAACGTGTCTCCACATGCTCAGTTCTGAGAGATAAGTGTGTGTGAAAGCCATAATTCAACTAGCTTGTTGGGAACACATAGTTCCTTTCCAGTTGCAAACTACACTCCATAAATATATAGGGAGGTACTATCTCCAACTCGCTTTTACAGTTAAAACTGCAGGAACTTCAAACCGGCAGTAGGAAACAGACTGAGAATCCAGAGTAAAAGTTTCTCCTGCAACCCGTTCCCTTTGTGCTAGATGAACGAACGTCTCTCCACATGCTCAGTTCTGAGAGATAAGTGTGTGTGAAAGCCGTTCTTCACCTAGCTTGTTGGGAATACAAAGTTCCTTTCCAGTTTCAAACTACACTCCATACATATATATGGAGTGGTACTATCTCCAACTCGGTTTTACAGTGAAAAATGCAGGAACTTCAAACCGGTACTAAGAAACAGACTGAGAAACCAGAATAAAAGTTTATCCTGCAAATATTTCCCTATGTGCTAGATGAACGAACGTCTCTCCACATGCTCTGTTCTGAGAGAAAACTTTGTGTGAAAGCAGTCCTTCACCTAGGTTGTTGGGAACATATAGTTCCTATCAAGTTGCAAACTACACTCCATACATATATATGGGGATGTACTAGATCCAACTCTATTTTACAGTGATAACTGCAGGAACTTCAAATCGACACTAGGAAACAGACTGAGAAACCAGGGTAAAATTTCTTCTGCAAACCGTTCCATTTGTGCTAGATGAACGAACGTCTCTCCACATGCTCATTTCTGAGAGATAAGTGTGTGTGAAAGCCGTCATTCAGCTAGCTTGTTGGGAACACAAAGTTCCTTTCCATTTGCAAACTACATTTGATACATCTATAAGGGAAGTACTAGGTCCAAATAGGTTTTAAAGTGAAAACTGCAGGAACTTCAAACAGGCACTAGGAAACAGACTGAGATACAAGAGTAAAAGTTTCTCCTGCAACCCGTTCCCATTGTGCTAGATGAACGAACGTCTCCCACATGCAGAGTTCTGAGAGATAAGTGTGTGTGAAAGCCTTCCTTCACCTAGATTGTTTGGAACACAAAGTTCTTTTTCAGTTGCAATCTACAATTCCATACATATATATGGGGAAGTATTAGCTCCGAATCGGTTTTACATTGAAACTGCAGGAACTTCAAAACGGCACTAGGAAACATAGTGAGAAAAAAGAGTAAACCATATTTCTTGAAACCGTTCCCTTTGTGCTAGATGAACGAACGTCTCTCACATGCTCACTTCTGAGAGATAAGTGTGTGTGAAAGCCGTTCTCCACCCAGCTTGTTGGGAACACAAAGTTTCTTTTCATTTGCATACTACAATCCATATATATTTATGGTGATATTCTGTCTCCAAATGTGTTTCATAGTTTAAACTGGTGGAAGTCCCAACAGCACTAGGAAACAGACTGAGAAACCAGAGTAAAAGAGCCCCCTGCAAGCCATTCACTTTGTGCTAGATGAAGGAACGTCTCTCCACATGCTCAGTTCTGAGAAATATGTGTGTGTGAAAGCCGAACTTCACTTAGCTTGTTGGGAACACAAAGTTCCTTTTCAGTTGCAAACTACACTCCATACATTTATATGGGGAGGTACTAGCTCCAACTCGATTTTACAGTGAAAACTGAAGGAACTTCAAACCGGCACTAGGAAATAGACTGAGAAACCAGAGTAAAATTTTCTCCTGCAAGCCATTCAATTTGTGCTAGATGAAGAACGTCTCTCCACATGCTCAGTTCTGAAAAATAAGTGTTTGTGAAAGACGCCCTTCACCTAGATTGTTGGGAACACAAAGATCCTTTTCATTTGCAAACTACAATCCATATATCTATATGGGGATGTACTAACTCCAAATCGGTTTTACAGTGAAAAATGCAGGAATTTCAACCGGCACTAGGAAACAAACTGATAAACCAGAGAAAACGTTTCACCTGCAACCCGTTCCATTTGTGCTAGATGAACGAACGTCTCTCCACATGCTCAGTTCTGAGAGACAACTGTGTGTGAAAGCCGTACTTCAACCAGCTTGTTGGGAACACAAAGTTTCTTTTCAGTTGCAAACTACACTCCAAACATATATATGTGGATGTATGAGGTCCAACTAGGTTTTACAGAGAAAACTGCAGGAAATTCTAACCCGTCCTAGGAAACAGGATGAGAATCCAGAGTAAATGTTTTCCTGCAAACCTTTCCCATTGTGCTAGATGAACGAACGTCTCTACACATGCTAACTTCTCAGAGATATGTGTGTGAGAAAGCCGTAGTTCACCCAGCTTGTTTGGAACACAAAGTTTCTTTTCAGTTGCAAACTACACTCCATACATATATATGGGTTGGTACTAGCTCCAAGTCTATTTTACAGTGAAAACTGCAGGAAATTCTAACAGGCACTAGAAATCAGACTGAGAAAACAGAGTAAAATTTTTCCTGCAAGCCGTTCCTTTTGTGCCAGATGAACGAATGTCTCTTCATATACTCTGTTCTGAGAGATATTTGTGTGTGAATGCCGTACTTCACCCAGCTTTTTGGGAACACAACGTTTCTTTTCAGTTGCATACTCCACTCCATACATATATATGGTTAGGTACTAGCTCCAACTCCATTGTACAGTGAAATCTGCAGGAACTTCCAACCGGAACTAGGAAACAGACTGAGAAACCAGAGTAAAAGTTTCTCCTGTAACCCGTTCCCTTTGTGCTAGATGAACGAACGTCTCTCCACATGCTCACTTCTGAGAGATAAGTGTGAGTGAAAGCCGTTCTTCACCCAGCTTGTTGGGAACACAAAGTTTCTTTTCATTTGCATACTACACTCCATATATATTTATGGTGATATTCTGTCTCCAACTGTGTTTCATAGTTTAAACTGGTGGAAGTCCAAACAGCACTAGGAAACAGACTGAGAAACCGGAGTAATTGGTTCTCTTGCACCCCCTTCTCTTTGTGCTAGATGAACAAATATCTCTCCTCATGGTCATTTCTGAGAGATAAATTTGTGTGAAAGACCTTCTTCATCTGGCTCCTTTCCAATATTATGTTTCTTTTTAGTTCCTAATTTCCCAACATTCATGTATATTAGGATGCAGTATTTGCTCAATTGATTTACAGTGATATCTTCATGAAGTTCAGACCGAGATTAGGAAAAATATTAAGTAACCAGTATAAGCGTTTCAACTGTAAACATTACCTTTATGATATATGTTCGAACGTCTCTCCTCAAGCTCATTTCTGAGAGATAATTGTCCATAAAAGCAGTCTTTCACCTATCTTCCTGGGAACACATAATTTCTTTTGTGTTGGAAACAACACTACATATATATATTTTTGGGATGTACAAGCTCGTATTCGGTTTTGCTCTGAAAGCCGCATGTACTTCAAACCGGCCATAGGAAACAGACTAAGAAACCATTATAAGTCTTTATACTGAACCACCTCCCTTTTACTAGATGAACGAACGTCTCTCTATATGTTGAATATTGAGTGTTAAGTGTGTGGGAATTCTTCAATCTTCTAGGTTGTTGGGAACACATTTTTTTCTGTTGGAAACTGCCCTACATACATATATATGGGGATTACTAGCTCGAACTCAGCTTTACAGAAAAACTTCATGAAATTTACCC
This sequence comes from Camelus bactrianus, assembly GCF_048773025.1. Lineage (NCBI taxonomy): Eukaryota > Metazoa > Chordata > Mammalia > Artiodactyla > Camelidae > Camelus > Camelus bactrianus. The sequence goes on along the minus strand of NC_133549.1, from coordinate 2,894,711 downwards.
GGATCAATAATAAGATACTGAGAAACCAGTGTAATTTTTCTACTACAGACCATTCCATTTATACAGGATGATAGAAATTCTCGTTCTAAATTCTGACAGATAAATATTTGTGTATGTCATCAGAAACCTTACTTGTAGGGAAAACAGTTTCTTTTCAGTAGGTAAATACACTACATGCATATATATGGGGAGGTACTAGCTCCACCTCGGTTTTACAGTGAAAACTGCAGGAACTTCAAACCGGAACTAGGAAACAGAATGAGAAACCAGAGTAAAAGTTTCCCCTTCAACCCGTTCCATTTGTGCTAGATGAACCAAAGTCTTTCCACATGCTCATATCTGAGAGATAAGTGTGTGTGAAAGCCGTCCTTCACCTAGCTTTCTTGGAACACAAAGTTTCTTTTCAGTTGCAAACTAAACTTCATCCCTAAATATGGGGAGCTACTAGCTCCAAATCGGTTTTACATTGAAAATTGCAGGAACTTCAAAACGGCACTAGGAAACAGACTGAGAAACAGAGCAAATCATTCCCCTTGAACCCGTTCCATTTGTGCTACATGAACGAACGTCTCTCCTCATGCTCAGTTCAGAGAGTTAAGTGTGTGTGAAAGCCATACTTCACGTAGCTTGTTGGGAACACAAAGTTTCTTTTCAGTTTGCAAACTATACTCCATACATATATACGGGGAGATACAAGCTCCAACTCTGTTTTACAGTGAAAACTGCAGAAACTTCAAACCGGTACTAGGAAACAGACTGAGAAATTATAGAAAAGATTCTCATGCCAACCGTTCCATTTGTGCTAGATGGACGAAAGTCTCTCCACATGCTCAGTTCAGAGAGATAAGTGTGTGTGAAACCAGTACTTCACCTAACTTGTTGGGAACACAAAGTTCTTTTTCAGTTGCAAACTACACTCCAAACATATATATGGGGAGGTACTAGCTACAACTCGATTTTACAGAGAAAACGGCAGGAAATTCAAACAGGCACTAGGAAACAGACTGAGAATCCAGAGTAATAGTTTCTCCTGAAACCCGTTCCATTTGTGCTAGATGAACGAACGTGTCCCCACATGCTGAGTTCTGAGAGATACGTGTGGGTGAAATCCGTCATTCACCTAGCTTTTGGGAACACAAAGATTCTTTTCAGGTGCAAACTACACTCCATACATATATATGGGGAGGTACTACCTCCAAATCGGGTTTACAGTAAAACTGCAGGAAATTCAAACCGACACTAGGAAACAGACTGATAAAAATGAGTAAAAGTTTCCCCTGCAAACCGTTCCCTTTGTGCTAGATGGACGAAAGTCTCTCCACATGCTCAGGTCTGAGAGATAAGTGTGTGTGAATGCCGCCCTTCACCTAGTTTGTTGGGAACACAAAGTTAATTTTCAGTAGCAAACTACAGTCCATTCATATACATGGGGGAGTAAAAGCTCCAACACGGTTTTACAGTGAAAACTGCAGGAACTTCAAACCGTCACTAGGAAACAGACTGAGAAAAATGAGTAAAAGTTTCCCCTGCAACCCGTTCCCTTTGTGCTAGATGAACGAACGTCTCTCCACATGCTCATTTCTGAGAAATAAGTGTGTGTGAAAGCCGCCCTTCACCTAGATTGTTGGGAACACAAAGATTATTTTCATTTGCAAACTACAATCCATACATATATATGGGGATGTACTAACTCCAACTCTGTTTTACAGTGAAAACTTCAGGAACCTCAACAGGCACTAGGAAACAAACTGAGAAACCAGAGAAAAAGTTGCCCCTGCAACCCGTTCCCTTTGTGCTAGATGAACGAACGTCTCTCCACATGCTCAATTGTGAGAGATAACTGTGTGTGAAAGCCGTAATTCACCCAGCTTGTTGGGAACACAAAGTTTCTTTTCAGTTGCAAACTACACTCCATAAACATATATGGGGAGGTACAATGTCCAACACGGTTTTATAGAGAAAACTGCAGGAACTTCTAACCGGTCCTAGGAAACAGGATGAGAATCCAGAGTAAATGTTTTCCCTGCAATCCTTTCCCATTTTGCTAGATGAACGAAAGTCTCTACACATGCTAAGTTCTCAGAGATAATTGTGTGAAAAACCCGTACTTCACCCAGCTTGCTTGGAACACAAAGTTTCTTTTCAGTTGCAAACTACACTCCATATATATATATGGGTTGGTACTAGCTCCAAGTCTGTTTTACAGTGAAAACTGCAGGAACTTCTAACTGGCACTAGGAAACAGACTGAGGAACCAGAGTAAAATTTCTCCTGCAAGCCGTTCCTTTTTTCCTAGGTGAACGAATGTCCCTCCACATGCTCTATTCTGAGAGATATTTGTGTGTGAATGCCGTACTTCACCCAGCTTTTTGGGAACACAAAGTTTCTTTTCATTTGCAAACTACACTCCATACTTATTTATGGTGATATTCTGTCTCCAACTGTGTTTCATAGTTTAAACTGGTGAAAGTCCCAACAGCACTAGGAAACAGACTGAGAAACCAGAGTAATTGGTTCTCCTGCATCCCATTCTCTTTGTGCTAGATGAATAAATATCTCTCCTCATGGTCATTTCTGAGAGATAAATTTGTGTTAAAGACCTTCTTCACCTGGCTCCTTTCGAACATTATGTTTCTTTTTAGTTCCTAAATTCCCTACATTCATGTATATTGGATGCAGTATATGCCTATTTGATTTACAGTGATATCTGCATGAAGTTCAGACCGAGAGTAGGAAAAATATTGAGTAAACAGTATAAGCGTTTCAACTGTAAACATTACCTTTATGGTATATGTTCGAACGTCTCTCCTCAAGCTCATTTCTGAGAGATAATTGTCCATTAAAGCAGTCTTTCACCTATCTTCCTGGGAACACATAGTTTCTTTTGTGTTGGAAACAACACTACATATATATATTTTTGGGATGTACAAGCTCGTATTCGGTTTTGCTCTGAAAGCCGCATGAACTTCAAACCGGCAGTAGGAAACAGACTAAGAAGCCATTATAAGACTTTCTACTGAACCACCTCCCTTTTGCTAGATGAACGAACGTCTCTCTATATGTTGAATATTGAGTGTTAAGTGTGTGGGAAGCCTTCAATCTTCTAGGTTGCTGGGAACACATTTTTTTCTGTTGGAAACTGCCCTACATACATATATATGGGGATTACTAGCTCCAACTCAGCTTTACAGAAAAACTTCATGAAATTTACCCGGATTTATAATAAGATACTGAGAAACCAGTGTAATTTTTTCTACTGCAGACCATTCCATTTATACTGGATGATAGAAATACTCATTCTCAATTCTGACAGATAAATATTTGTGTATGGCATCAGAAACCTTACTTGTTCGGAAAACAGTTTCTTTTCTGTAGGTAAATACACTACATGCATATATATAGGGAGGTACTAGCTCCAACTCGGTTTTACAGTGAAAATTGCAGGAACTTCAAACAGGCACTAGGAAACAGACTGAGAAACCAGAGTAAAATTTTCTCCTGCAAGCCATTTCATTTGTGCTACATGAAGGAACGTCTCTCCACATACTCAGTTCTGAGAAATATGTGTGTGTGAAAGCCGAACTTCACGTAGCTTGTTGGGAACACAAAGTTCCTTTTCATTTGCAAACTACACTCCATACAAATATATGGGGAAGTACTAGATCCAACTCGGTTTTACAGTGAAAATTGCAGGAAATTCAAACCGGCACTAGAAAAATACTGAGAAAAGTAAGTATAAGTTTCCCCTGCAACCCGTTCCCTTTGTGCTAGATGAACGAACGTCTCTCTACATGCTCAGTTCTGAAAAATAAGTGTTTGTGAAAGACGCACTTCACCTAGATCATTGGGAACACAATAATTCTTTTCATTTGCAAACTACAATCCATACATATATATGGGGATGTACTAACTCCAAGTCGGTTTTACAGTGAAAATTGCAGGAATTTCAACCGGCACTAGGAAACAAACTGAGAAACCAGAGAAAAAGTTTCTCCTGCAAACCGTTCCCTTTGTGCTAGATGAACGAAACTCTATCCACATTCTCAGTTCTGAGAGATAACTGTGTGTGAAAGCCGTACTTCACCAAGCTTGTTGGGAACACAAGGTTTCTTTTCAGTTGCAAACTACTCTTCATACATATATATGTGTTTGTACTAGCTCCAAGTCTGTTTTACAGTGAACACTGAAGGAACTTCTAACCGGCACTAGGAAACAGACATAAAAAAGAGTAAACCATTCACCTTGAACCCGTTCCATTTGTGCTAGATGAACGAACGTCTCTGCACATGCTCAGGTCTGAGAGATAAGTGTGTGTGAAAGCCATCCTTCACCTTATCTTGTTGGAAACACAAAGATTCTTTTCAGTTGCAAAATACACTCCATAAATATTTATGGGTAGGTACTAGCTCAAACTCGTGTTTACAGGGAATATCGGCAGGAAATTCCAACTGGCACTACGGAACAGACTGAGAAACCAGAGTAAAAGGGTCTCCTGCAAGCCATTCTCTTTGTGCTAGATGAAGGAACGTCTCTCCACATGCTCAGTTCTGAGAAATATGTGTGTGTGAAAGCCGCGCTTCACCTAGCTTGTTGGGAAAACAAAGTCACTTTTCAGTTGCAATCTACACTCCAAACATATATACGGGGACGTAATAACTCCAACTCTATTTTACAGTGGAAACTGCAAGAACTTCAAAAAGGCAATAGGAAACAGACTGAGAAAAAGGACTAAAAGTTTCTCGTTGAACCCTTTCTTTTTGTGTTAGATGAACGAAAGTCTCGCCACATGCTCAATTCTTAGAAATAAGTGTTTGTGAAAGCCGTTCTTCACCTAGCTTGTTGGGAACACAAAGTTTCTTTTCAGTTGCAAACTACACTCCATAAATATATATGGGGAAGTACTAGCTCCAACTCGGTTTTACAGTGAAAACTGCTGAAACTTCAAACCGGCACTAGGAAACAGAATGAGAAATCAGAGAAAAAGTTTCTCCTTCAACACGTTCCCTTTGGCTAGATTAATGAACGTCTCTCCAAATGCTCAATTCTAAGAAATAATCGTGTGTGAAAGCCTTCTTTCAACAAGCTTGTTGGGAACACAAGATTCTTTTCAGTTGCAAACTACACTCGATAAATATATATGGGGTGGTACGAGCTCCAAATTGGTTTTAGAGTGAAAACTGCAGGAACTTCAAACCGGCAGTAGGAAACAGACTGAGAAAGCAGAGTAAAAGTTTCTCCTGCAACCCGTTCCATTTGAGCTAGATTAACGAACGTCTCTCCACATGGTGAGTTCTGAGATATAAATGTGTGTGAAAGACTTTCTTCAACTAGCTTGTTGGGAAAACAAAAATTCTTTTCAGTTGCAAACTACAATCCATATATATATATCGGGTGGTACTAGCTCCAACTCGATTTTACAGTGAAATCTGCAGGAACTTCATACCGGCACTATAAAAAAGAGTGAGAAAAAAAGAGTAAATGTTTCTCCTGCAAACCGTTCCATTTGTGCTAGATGAACGAAAGTCTCTCCTCATGCTCAGATCTGAGAGATAAGTGTGTGTGAAAGCCGTCCTTCACCTAGCATGTTTGGAACACAAAGTTTCTTTTCAGTTGCAAACTACACTCCATATATTTATATGGGAAGGTACTAGCTCCAAATCGGTTTTACAGTGAAAATTGCAGGAACTTCAAAACGGCACTAGGAAACAGACTGAGAAAAAAGAGTAAACCATTACCCTTGAAACCGTTCCCTTTGTGCTAGATGAACGAACGTCTCTACACATGTTCAGTTCTGAGAAATATGTGTGTGTCAAAGCCGTTCATCACCTAGCTTATTTGGAACACAAACTTTCTTTTCAGTTGCAAACTAAACTGCATACATATATATGGGGAGGTACTAGCTCCAACTCGGTTTTACAATGGAAACTGCAGGGAACTTCAAACCGGCACCAGGAAACAGACTGAGACACAAGAGTATAAGTTTAACTGCAAGACGTTCCCTTTGTGCTACATGAACGAAGGTCTCTCCTCATGCTCAGTTCTTAAGAGATAAGTGTGTGTGAAAGCCGTTCTTCACCTAGCTTGTTGGGAACACAAAATTTCTTTTCAGTTGCAAAATACACTCCGTAGATTTATATGGGGTGGTACTAGCTCCAACACGGTTTTACTAGGAAAACTGCAGGAAATTCAAACCGGCACTAGGAAACAGACTGAGAAACCAGAGTAAAAGTGTCCCCTGCGAGCCATTCACTTTGTGCTAGATGAAGGAAAGTCTCTCCACATGCTCAGTTCTGCGAAATATGTGTGTGTGAAAGCCGAACTTCACTTAGCTTGTTGGGAACACAAAGTTCCTTTACATTTGCAAACTACACTCCATATATATATATGGGAAAGTACTACCTCCAAATCGGTTTTACAGTAAAACTGCAGGATATTCAAACCGGCACTAGGAAACATACTGGGACAAATGAGTAAAAGTTTCCCCTGCAACCCGTTCCCTTTGTGCTAGATGAACGAAAGTCTCTCCACATGCTCAGTTCTGAGAAATAATTGTGTGTGAAAGCCGAACTTCACCTAGCTTGTTGGGAAAACAAACATTTTTTTTCATTTGCAAACTACAATCCATACATATATATGGGGATGTACTAATTCCAACTCCGTTTTACAGTGAAACCTGCTGGAACTTCAACCGACACTAAGAAACAAACTGAGAAACCAGAGAAAAAGTTTCCCCTGCAACCCGTTCCCTTTTTGCTAGATGAACGAACGTCTCTCCACATGCTCAGTTCTGAGAGAAAACTGTGTGTGATAGCCGTACTTCACCCAGCTTGTGGGGAACACAAAGTTTCTTTTCAGTTTCAAACTACACTCCATAAACTTATATGGGGAGGTACAAGGTCCAACTCGGTTTTACAGAGAAACCTAGAGGAAATTCTTACCAGTCCTAGGAAACAAGGTGAGAATCCAGAGTAAATGTTTTACCTGCAAACCTTTAACATTGTGCTAGATGAAAGAACGTCTCTACACATGCTATGTTCTCAGAGATAAGTGTGTGAGAAAGCCGTACTTCACCCAGCTTGTTTGGAACACAAAGTTTCTTTTCAGTTTCAAACTATACTCCATACATATATATGGGTTGGTACTAGATCCAAGTCTGTTTTACAGTGAAAACTGCAGGAATTTCTAACCGGCACTAGGAAACAGACTGAGAAACCAGAGTAAAATTTCTCCTGCAAGCCGTTCCTTTTGTGCTAGATGAACGAATGTCTCTCCACATGCTCTGTTCTGAGGAATATTTGTGTGTGAATGTCGTACTTCACCCAGCTTTTTGGGAACACAAAGTTACTTTTCAGTTGCAAAATCCAATCCATACATATATATGGTTAGGGACTAGCTCCAACTCCGTTGTACAGTGAAATCTGCAGGAACTTCAAACCGGCACTAGGAAACAGACTGAAAAACCAGAGAAAAACTTTCTCCTGCAACCCGTTCCCTTTGTGCTAGATGAACGAACGTCTCTCCACATGCTCAGTTGTGAGAGATATCTGTGTGTTAAAGCCGTACTTCACCCAGATTGTTGGGAACAAAAAGTTTCTTTTCAGTAGCAAACTACAGTCCATACATTTATATGGGGAAGTAATAGCTCCAACTCTCTTTTACAGTGAAAACTGCAGGAACTTCAAACCGGCACTAGGAAACACACTGAGAAAAATGAGTAAAAGTTTCACCTGCAAACCGTTCCCTTTGTGCTAGATGATTGAACGTCTCTCCACATGCTCATTTCTGAGAAATAAGTGTGTGTGAAAGCCGCCCTTCACCTAGATTGTTGGGAACACAAAGAATCTTTTCATTTGCAAACTACAATCCATACATATATATAGGGATGTATTAACACCAACTCTATTTTACAGTGAAAACTGCAGGAACTTCAACCGGCACTAGGAAACAAACGGAGAAACCAGAGAAAAGTTTCTCTTGCAACCCGTTCTCTTTGTGCTAGATGAACGAACGTTTCTCCACATGCTCAGTTGTGGGAGATAACTGTGTGTGAAAGCCGTACTTCTCCCAGGTTGTTGGGAACACAAAGTTTCTATTCAGTTGCAAACTACACTCCATACACATATATGGGGAGGTACAAAGTCCAACACGATTTTACAGAGAAAACTGCAGGAACGTCTAACCGGTCCTAAGAAAAAGGTTGAGAATCCACAGTAAATGTTTTTCCTGCAATCCTTTCCCATTGTGCTAGATGAACGAACGTATCTACACATGTTAAGTTCTAAGAGATCATTGTGTGGAAAGCCGTACTTCACCCAGCTAGTTTGGAACACGAAGTTACTTTTCAGTTGCAAACAACACTCCATATATATATATGGGTTGGTACTAGCTCCAAGTGTGTTTTACAGTGAAACCTGCAGGAACTTCTAACCGGCACTAGGAAACAGACTGAGAAACCAGAGTAAAATTACTCCTGCAAGCCGTTCCTTTTGTGCTAGACGAAAGAATGTCTCTCCACATGCTCTGTTCTGAGAGATATTTGTGTTTGAATGCCGTACTTCACCCAGCTTTTTGGGAACACAAAGTTTCTTTTCAGTTGCAAACTACACTCCATACATATTTATGGTGATATTCTGTCTCCAACTGTGTTTCATAGTTTAAACTGGTGGAAGTCCCAACAGCACTATGAAACAGACTGAGAATCCGGAGTAATTGGTTCTCCTGCATCCCCTTCTCTTTGTGCTAGATGAAGAAATATCTCTCCTCATGGTCATTTCTGAGAGATAAATTTGTGTGAAAGACCTTCTTCACCTGGCTCCCTTCGAACATTATGTTTCTTTTTAGTTCCTAAATTCCCTACATTCATGTATATTGGGATGTAGTATCTGCCTATTTGATTTACAGTGATATCTGCATGAAGTTCAGACCGAGAATAGGAAAAATATTGAGTAAACCGTATAAGCGTTTCAACTGTAAACATTACCTTTATAGTATATGTTCGAACGTCTCTCCTCAAGCTCATTTCTGAGAGATAATTGTCCATGAAAGCAGTCTTTCACCTATCTTCCTGGGAACACATAGTTTCTTTTGTGTTGGAAACAACACTACATATATATATTTTTGGGATGTACTAGCTCGTATTCTGTTTTGCTCAGAAAGCCGCATGAACTACAAACCGGCAGTAGGAAACAGACAAAGAAACTATTATAAGTATTTCTATTGAACCACGTCCTTTTTGCTAGATGAACGAACGCCTCTGTATATGTTGAATATTGAGTGTTAAGTGTGTGGGAAGTCTTCAATCTACTAGGTTGTTGGGAACACATTTTTTTCTGATGGAAACCGCCCTAAATACATATATATGGGGATTACAAGCTCCAACTCAGCTTTACAGAAAAACTTCATGAAATTTACCCGGATGAATAATAAGATACTGAGAAACCAGAGTAATATATTCTACTACAGTCCATTCCATTTATACTGGATGATAGAAATTCTCATTCTCATTTCTGACAGATAAATATTTGTGTATGGCATCAGAAAACTTACTTGTTGGGAAAACTGTTTCTTTTCAGTAGGTAAATACACTACATGCATATATATGGGGAGGTACTAGCTCCAACTCGGTTTTACAGTGAAAACTGCAGGAACTTCAAACCGGCACTAGGAAACAGAATGAGAAACAAGAGTAAAAGTTTCCCATTCAACCCGTTCCATTTATGCTAGATGAACCAACGTCTCTCCACATGCTCATATCTGAGAGGTAAGTGTGTGTGAAAGCCGTCCTACACCAAGCTTTCTTGGAACACAAAGTTTCTTTTCAGTTGCAAACTACACTCCATACATAAATATGTGGAGGTACTAGCTCCAAATCCGATTTACATACAAAACTGCAGGAACTTCAAAACGGCACTAGGAAACAGACTGAGAAAAAAGAGTAAACCATTCTCCTTGAAACTTTTTCATTTGTGCTAGATGAACGAACGTCTCTCCACATGCTCAATTCTGAGAAATATGTGTGTTTGAAAGCCGTCCTTCACCTAGCTTTTTAGAACACAAAGTTTCTTTTCAGTTTCAAACTACACTCCATACATATATATGGGGAGGCACTAGCTCCAACTCGATTTTACATTGGAAACTGCAGGAACTTCAAACCGGCACTAGGAAACAGCCTGGGAAACCAGAGTAAAATTTCTCCTGCAAGCGATTCTATTTGTGCTAGATGAACGAAGGTCTCTCCTCATGCTCAGTTCTGAGTGATAGTTGTGTGTGAAAGCCGTCCTTCACCTAGCTTTTTGGGAACACAAAGTTTCTTTTCAGTTGCAAAATACACTCCATGGATATATGGGGAGATACTAGTTCCAACACGGTTTTACAGGGAAAACTGCAGGAACTTCAAACCGGCACTAGGAAACAGACTGAGAAACCAGAGTAAAATTTTCTCCTGCAATCCGTTTCCTTTGTGCTAAATGATCGAAAGTCTCTCCACATGCTCAGTTCTGAAATATGAGTGTGTGTGAAAGCCGTCCTTCACCTAGCTTGTTGGGAACACAAAGTTCCTTTCCAGTTGCAAACTACACTCCATAAAAATATATGGAGAGTTACAAGCTCCAACTCGGTTTTACAGTGAAAACTGCAGGAACTTCAAACCGGCACTAGGAAACAGACTGAGAAACCAGAGTAAAAGTTTCTCCTGCAGTCCGTACACTTTGTGCTAGATGAACGAAAGTGTCTCCACATGCTCAGTTCTGAGAGATAACTGTGTGTGAAAGCCGTCCTTCACCTATCTTGTTGGGAACACAAAGTTCCTTTCCAGTTGCGAACTACCCTCCTTACATATATATATGGGGTACTAGCACCTAGTCGATTTTACAGTGAAAACTGCAGGAACTTCAAACTGGAACTAGGAAACAGACTGTGAGACCAGAGTAAAAGTTTCTCCTGCAACCCTTTCCATTTGTGCTAGATGAACGAACGTCTCTCCACATGTTCATTTCTGAGAGATAAGTGTGTGTAAAAGCCGTTTTCACCTAGCTTATTGGGAACACAAAGTTCCTTTCCAGTTGCAAACTACAATCCATATATATATATGGGGAGGTACGAGCTCCAAATCGCTTTTACAGTGAAAACTGCAGTAACTTGAAACCGGCACTAGGAAACAGACTGATAATCCAGAGTAAATATTCCTACTGCAACCCGTTCCTTTGTGCTAGATGAACGAACGTCCCTCCACATGCTCAGTTCTGAGAGATAAGTCTGTGTAAATGCCGTACTTCACCTAGCTTGATGGGAACACAAAGTTCCTTTCCAGTTGTAAACTACACTCCATATATATATATTGGGTGGTAATAGCTCCAAATCGGTTTTACAGTGAAAACTGCAGGAAATTCAAAACGGCACTAGGAAACAGATTGAGAAACCAGATTAAAATTTCTCCTGCAACCCGTTCCATTTGTGCTAGATGAACGAACGTCTCTCCACATGCTCAGTTCTGAAAATAAGTGTGTGGGGAATCCGATATTCACCTAGCTTGTTGGGAAAAATAAGTTCCTTTATAGTTGCAAACTACACTCCATACATATATATGGGGAGCTAATAGCTCCAAGTCGGTTTACAGTGAAATCTGCAGGAACTTCAAACCGGCACTAGGAAACAGACTGAGAAACCAGAGTAAAAGTTTCTCCTGCAACCCGTTCCCTTTGTGCTAGATGAACGAACGTCTCTCCAAATGCTCATTTCTGAGAGAAAAATGTGTGTGAAAGCCATCCTTCACCTAGCTTGTTGGGAACACAAAGTTCCTTTTCAGTTGCAAACTACAGTCTGTACACATATATGGGGAGGTACTAGCTCCAAATCCGTTTTACAGTGAAAACTGCAGGAACATCAAACTGGCACAAAGAAACAGTCTGAGAATCCAGAGTAACAGTTTGTTCTGCAACCCGTTCCTTTGTGCTACATGAACGAACGTCTCTCCACATGCTCAGTTCTGAGACAAAAGTGTGTGTGAAAGCCGTACTTCACCTAGCTTGTTGGGAACACAAAGTACCTTTCCAGTTGCAAACTACAATCCATATATATATATATGGGGAGGTACTAGCTCCAACTCGGTTTTACACAGAAAACTGCAGGAAATTCAAACCGGCACTAGGAAACAGACTGAGAAATCAGAGTAAAAGTTTCTCATGCAAACCGTTCCCTTTGTGCTAGATGAATGAACGTCTATACACATGCTCAGTTCTGAGGGACAAGTTTGTGTGAAAGCCGTCATTTTAACCTGCTTGTTGGGAACACAAAGTTCCTTTCCAGTTGCAAAGTACACTCCATACATATATGTGTGTTGGTACTAGTTCCAACTCGGTTTTACAGTGAAAACTACAGGAACTTGAAACCGGCACTTGGAAACAGACTGAGAAACCAGAGTAAAATTTCTCCTGCAAACCGTTCCCTTTGTGCTAGATGAACGAACGTCTCTCCACATACTCAGTTCTGAGAGATAAATGTGTGTTAAAGCCGTCCTTAAGCTAGCTTGTTGGGAACACAAAGTTCCTATTCAGTTGCAAACTACACTCCATACATATATAAGGGGAGGAACTAGCCCCAACTTTGTTTTACAGTGATAACTGCAGGAACTTCAGACAGGCACTAGGAATCTGACGGAGAAACCAGAGTAAAAGTTTCTCTTGCAACCAGTTCCATTTGTGCTAGATGAACGAACGTCTCTCCACATGCTAAGTTCTGAGAGATAAGAGTGTGTGAAAGCCGTCCTTCAACTAGCTTGTTGTTGACACAATGTTCCTTTCCAGTTGCCAACTACACTACAAACATTTATAAGGGAAGTACTAGCTCCAACGCGTTTTTCAAGTGAAAACTGCAGGAATTTCAAACCGGCACTAGGAAAAAGACTGAGAAACCAGAGTAAAATTTTCTCCTGCAATCCGTTTCCTTTGTGCTAGATGATCGAACTTCTCTCCACATGCTCAGTTCTGAAAGATAAGTGTGTGTGAAAGCCGTCCTTCACCTAGCTTGTTGGGAACACAAAGTTCCTTTCCAGTTGCAAACTACATTCCATAAAAATATATGGGGAGTTACTAGCTCCAACTCGGTTTTACAGTGAAAACTGCAGGAACTTCAACAAGGCACTAGGAAACAGACCGAGAAACCAGAGTAAAAGTTCCCCTGCAACCCGTTCCCTTTGTGCTAGATGAACAAACGTCTCTCCACATGCTCAGTTATGAGAGAAAAGTGTGTGTGAAAGCCGTCCTTCACCTAGATTTTTGGGAACACAAAGTTCCTTTTCAGTTGCAAACTACACTCCATACATATATATGGGGAGGTACTAGCTCCAACTCGGTTTTACAGTGAAAAGTGCAGGAAATTAAAACCGGCACTAGGAAACAGACCTAGACACCTGAGTAAAAGTTTCCCCTGCAACCCGTTCCCTTTGTGCTAGATGAACGAACGTCTCTCCACATGCTCAGTTCTGAGATGTAAGTGTGTGTGAAAGCCGTCCTTCACCTAGATTGTTGGGAACACAAAGTTCCTTTTCAGTTGCAAACTACACTCCATACATATATATGGGTAGGTACTAGCTCCAAATCGGTTTTACAGTGAAAGCTGCAGGAACTTCAAACCGGCACTACGAAACAGACTGAGAATCCAGAGTAAAAGTTTCCCCTGCAACCCGTTCCTTTTTGCTAGATGAACGAACGTCACTCCACATGCTCAGTTCTGAGAATTAAGTGTGTGTGAAAGCCGTCCTTCACCTAGCTTTTTGGGAACACAAAGTTCCTTTCAGTTGCAAACTACACTCAATATATATATATGGGTAGGTACTATCTCCATCTCGATTTTACAGTTAAAAATGCAGGAACATCAAACCGGCACTAGGAAACAGTCTGAGAAACCAGAGTAAAATTTTCTCCTGCAACACGTTCAAATTGTGCTAGATGAACGAACGTGTCTCCACATGCTCAGTTCTGAGAAATAAGTGTGTGTGAAAGCCATAATTCAACTAGCTTGTTGGGAACACAAAGTCCCTTTCCAGTTGCAATCTACACTCCATAAATATATATGGGTAGGTACTATCTCCAACTCGATTTTACAGTTAAAAATGCAGGAACTTCAAACCGGCAGTAGGAAACAGACTGAGAATCCAGAGTAAAAGTTTCTCCTGCAACCCGTTCCCTTTCTGCTAGATGAAAGAACGTCTCTCCACATGCTCAGTTCTGAGAGATAAGTGTGTGTGAAAGCCGTACTTCACCTAGCTTGTTGGGAATACAAAGTTCCTTTCCAGTTTCAAACTATACTCCATACATATATATGGGGTTGTACTAGCTCCAACTCGGTTTTACAGTGAAAACTGCAGGAACTTCAACACGGCACTAGGAAACAGACCGAGAAACCAGAGTAAAAGTTCCCCTGCAACCCGTTCCCTTTGTGCTAGATGAACGAACGTCTCTCCACATGCTCAGTTCTGAGAGATAATTGTGTGTGAAAGCCGTACTTCACCTAGCTTGTTGGGAATACAAAGTTCCTTTCCAGTTTCAAACTATACTCCATACATATATATGGGGTTGTACTAGCTCCAACTCGGTTTTACAGTGAAAAATGCAGGAACTTCAAACCGGTACTAAGAAACAGACTGAGAAACCAGAGTAAAAGTTTATCCTGCAAACATTTCCTTATGTGCTAGATGAACGAACGTCTCTCCACATGTTCTGTTCTGAGAGAAAACTTTGTGTGAAAGCAGTCCTTCACCTAGGTTGTTGGGAACACAAAGTTCCTTTCCAGTTGTAAACTACTCTCCATACATATATGTGGGGATGTACTAGCTCCAACTCTGTTTTACAGTGAAAACTGCAGGAATTTCAAACCTTCACTAGGAAACAGAATGAGAAACCATAGTAAAAGTTTCTCCTGCATCCCTTTCCCTTTGTGCTTGATGAATAAACGTCTCTCCACAGACTCAGTTCTGAGAGATAAGTTTGTGTTAATATCGTACTTCACCTAGCTTGTTGGGAACACAAAGTTCCTTTTCAGTTGCAAACTACACTCCATACATATATATGGGGATGTACTAGTTCTAACTCTATTTTACAGTGATAAATGCAGGAACTTCAAAACGGCACTAGGAAACAGACTGAGAAACCAGGGTAAAATTTCTCCTGCAAACCGTTCCATTTGTGCTAGATGAACGAACGTCTCTCCACATGCTCAGTTCTGAGAGATAAGTGTGTGTGAAAGCCGTCATTCACCTAGCTTGTTGGGAACACAAAGTTCCTTTCCAGCTGCAAACTACAATCCATACATATATAAGGGAAGTACTAGCTCCAACTCGGTTTTACAGTGAAAACTACAGGAACTTCAAACCGGCACTAGGAAACAGACTGAGAAACCAGAGTAAAAGTTTCCTCTGCAACCAGTTCCCTTTGTGCTAGATGAACGAACGTCTCTCCAGATGCTCAGTTCTGTGAGATAATTGTGTGTGAAAGCCGTCCTTCACCTAGATTGTTGGGAACACAAAGTACCTTTTAAGTTGCAAACTACAATCCATACATATATATGAGGAGGTACTAGCTCCAACTCGGTTTTACAGTGAAAACTGCAGGAACTTAAAAATGGCACTAGGAAACAGACTGAGAAACCAGAGAAAATTTTCCCCTGCAATCCGTTCCCTTTGTGCTAGTTGAACGAACGTCTCTCCACATGCTCAGTTATGAGAGAAAAGTGTGTGTGAAAGCCGTCCTTCACCTAGATTGTTGGGAACACAAAGTTCCTTTTCAGTTGCAAACTACACTCCATACATATATATGGGGAGGTACTAGCTCCAACTCGGTTTTACAGTGAAAACTGCAGGAAAGTAAAACCGGCACTAGGAAACAGACTGAGACACCTGAGTAAAAGTTTCCCCTGCAACCTGTTCCCTTTGTGCTAGATGAACGAACGTCTCTCCACATGCTCAGTTCTGAGATGTAAGTGTGTGTGAAAGCCGTCCTTCACCTAGATTGTTGGGAACACAAAGTTCCTTTTCAGTTGCAAACTACACTCCATACATATATATGGGTAGGTACTAGCTCCAAATCGGTTTTACAGTGAAAGCTGCAGGAACTTCAAACCGGCACTACGAAACTGACTGAGAATCCAGAGTAAAAGTTTCCCCTGCAACCCGTTCCTTTTTGCTAGATGAACGAACGTCACTCCACATGCTTAGTTCTGAGAATTAAGTGTGTGTGAAAGCCGTCCTTCACCTAGCTTTTTGGGAACACAAAGTTCCTTTCAGTTGCAAACTACACTCCATACATATATATGGGTAGGTACTATCTCCAACTCGATTTTACAGTTAAAAATGCAGGAACATCAAACCGGCACTAGGAAACAGTCTGAGAAACCAGAGTAAAAGTTTCTCCTGCAATACGTTCAAATTGTGCTAGATGAACGAACGTGTCACCACATGCTCAGTTCTGAGAAATAAGTGTGTGTGAAAGCCATAATTCAACTAGCTTGTTGGGAACACAAAGTCCTTTCCAGTTGCAATCTACACTCCATAAATATATATGGGTAGGTACTATCTCCAACTCGATATTACAGTTAAAAATGCAGGAACTTCAAACCGGCAGTAGGAAACAGACTGAGAATCCAGAGTAAAAGTTTCTCCTGCAACCCGTTCCCTTTGTGCTAGATGAACGAACGTCTCTCCACATGCTCAGTTCTGAGAGATAATTGTGTGTGAAAGCCGTACTTCACCTAGGTTGTTGGGAACACAAAGTTCCTTTCCAGTTGTAAACTACACTCCATAGATATATGTGGGGATGTACTAGCTCCAACTCGGTTTTACAGTGAAAACTGCAGGAATTTCAAACCTTCACTAGGAAACAGAATGAGAAACCATAGTAAAAGTTTCTCCTGCATCCCTTTCCCTTTGTGCTTGATGAATAAACGTCTCTCCACAGACTCAGTTCAGAGAGATAAGTTTGTGTTAATATCGTACTTCACCTAGCTTGTTGGGAACACAAAGTTCCTTTTCAGTTGCAAACTACACTCCATACATATATATGGGGATGTACTAGCTCTAACTCTATTTTACAGTGATAAATGCAGGAACTTCAAAACGGCACTAGGAAACAGACTGAGAAACCAGGGTAAAATTTCTCCTGCAAACCATTCCATTTGTGCTAGATGAACGAACGTCTCTCCACATGCTCAGTTCTGAGAGATAAGTGTGTGTGAAAGCCGTCATTCACCTAGCTTGTTGGGAACACAAAGTTCCTTTCCAGCTGCAAACTACAATCCATACATATATAAGGGAAGTACTAGATCCAACTCGGTTTTAAAGTGAAAACTGCAGGAACTTCAAACCGGCACTAGGAGACTGAGATACAAGAGTAAAAGTTCCTCCTGCAACCCGTTCCCATTGTGCTAGATGAATGAAAGTCTCCCACATGCTGAGTTCTGAGAGATATGTGTGTGTGAAAGCCTTCCTTCACCAAGATTGTTTGGAACACAAAGTTTCTTTTCAATTGCAATCTACAATTTCATACATATATATGGGGAAGTACTAGCTCCGAATCGGTTTTACATTGAAACTGCAGGAACTTCAAAACTGCACTAGGAAACAGAGTGAGAAAAAAGAGTAAACCATTCTTCTTGAAACATTTCCCTTTGTGCTAGATGAACGAACGTCTCTCCACATGCTCAGTTCTGAAAAATAAGTGTGTGTGAAAGCCTTTCTTCACCTAGATTGTTTGGAACACAAAGATTCTTTCCAGTTGTAAACTACACACCATACATATATATGGGGATGTACTAGCTCCAACTCGGTTTTACAGTGAAATCTGCAGGAATTTCAAACCATCACTAGGAAACAGACTGAGAAACCAGAGTAAAAGTTTCTCCTGCAATCCGTTCCCTTTGTGCTAGTTGAACGAACGTCTCTCCACATGCTCAGATCTGAGAGATAAGTATGTGCGAAAGCCGTCCTTCATATAGCTTGTTGGGAACACAAAGTTCCTTTCCAGTTGCAAATTAAACTCCATACATATATATGGGGATGTACTAGCTCCAACATGGTTTTACAGTGAAAACTGCAGGAAATTCAAACCGGCACTCCAAAACAGACTGAGAAACCAGAGTATAAGTTTCTCCTGCAATCCGTTCCATTTTTCCTAGATGATCGAACGTCTCTTCACATGCTCAGTTCTGAGAAATATGTGTGTGTGAAAGCTGTCTTTCACCTAGCTAGTTGGGAAAACAAAGTTCCTCTCTAGTTGCAAACTAAACTTCATAAATATATATATATGGGTATGTACTAGATCAAACTCGGTTTTACAGTGATAACTGAAGGAAATTCAAACCGGCACAAGGAAAAAGACTGAGAAACCAGAGTAAAATTTTCTCCTGCAAACCTTTCCATTTGTGCTAAATGAACGAACGTCTCTCCACATGCTCAGTTCTGAGAGATAAGTTTATGTGAAAGTCATACTTCACATAACTTATTGGGAACACAAAGTTCCTTTCCAGTTGCAAACTACACTCCATACATATATATGGGGTGGTACTAGCTCCAACTCGGTTATAAGGTGAAAACTACACGAACTTGATACCGGCACTTGGAAACATACTGAGAAACCAAAGTAAATTTTCTCCTGCAAACTGTTCCCTTTGTGCTAGATGAACGAACGTCTCCCTTCATGCTCAGTTCTGAGAGATATATGTGTGTTAAAGCCGTCTTTAACCTAGCTTGTTTGGAACACAATGTTCCTTTTCAGTTGCAAACTACACTCCATACATATATAAGGGAGGTACTAGCCCAAACTCTGTTTTAGAGTGAAAACTGCAGGAACTTCAAACCGGAACTAGGAAACAGACTGAGAGACCAGAGTAAAATTTTCCCTGCATCCCGTTCCCTTTGTGCTAGATGAACGAACGTCTCTCCACATGCTCAGTTCTGAGAGATAAGTGTGTGTGAAAGCCATCCTTCACCTACTTTGTTGGGAACACAAAGTTCATTTCCAGTTTCAAACAACACTCCATACATATATATGGGGATATACTAGATCCAACTCGATTTTACAGTGAAAAGTGCAGGAACTTCATACCGGCACTGGGAATCAGACTGAGAAACCAGAGTAAAAGTTTCTCCTGCAACCCGTTCCCTTTGTGCTAGATGAACGAAATTCTCTATACATGCTCAATTCTGAATGACAATTATGTGTGAATGCCGTCCTTCACCTAGCTTGTTGGGAAAACGAAGTTCCTTTCCAGTGTCAAACTACACTCCATACATATATAATGGAATTACAAGCTCCAAATCGGTTTTAAAGTTAAAAATGCAGGAACTTCAAACCGGCACTAGGAAACAGTCTGAGAAACCAGAGTAAAAGTTTCTCCTGCAAAACGTTCAAATTGTGCTAGATGAACGAACGTGTCCCCACAAGCTCAGTTCTGAGAAATAAGTGTGTGTGAAAGCCATAATTCAACTAGCTTGTTGGGAACACAAAGTCCCTTTCCAGTTGCAAACTACACTCCATAAATATATATGGGGAGCTACTATCTCCAACTCGATTTTACAGTTAAAACTGCAGGAACTTCAAACCGGCAGTAGGAAACAGACTGTGAATCCAGAGTAAAAGGTTCTCCTGAAACCCGTTCCCTTTGTGCTAGATGAACGAACGTCTCTCCACATGCTCAGTTCTGAGAGATAAGTGTGTGTGAAAGCCATCCTTCACCTACTTTGTTGGGAACACAAAGTTCATTTCCAGTTTCAAACAACACTCCATACATATATATGGGGATATACTAGATCCAACTCGATTTTACAGTGAAAAGTGCAGGAACTTCATACCGGCACTGGGAATCAGACTGAGAAACCAGAGTAAAAGTTTCTCCTGCAACCCGTTCCCTTTGTGCTAGATGAACGAAATTCTCTATACCTGCTCAATTCTGAATGACAATTATGTGTGAATGCCGTCCTTCACCTAGCTTGTTGGGAAAACGAAGTTCCTTTCCAGTGTCAAACTACACTCCATACATATATAATGGAATTACAAGCTCCAAATCGGTTTTAAAGTTAAAAATGCAGGAACTTCAAACCGGCACTAGGAAACAGTCTGAGAAACCAGAGTAAAAGTTTCTCCTGCAAAACGTTCAAATTGTGCTAGATGAACGAACGTCTCTCCACATGCTCAGTTCTGAGAGATAAGTGTGTGTGAAAGCCGTTCTTCACCTAGCTTGTTGGGAATACAAAGTTCCTTTCCAGGTTCAAACTACACTCCATACATATATATGGAGTTGTACTAGCTCCAACTCGGTTTTACAGTGAGAAATGCAGGAACTTCGAACCGGTACTAAGAAACAGACTGAGAAACCAGAGTAAAAGTTTATCCTGCAAACATTTCCCTATGTGCTAGATGAACGAACGTCTCTCCACATGCTCAGTTCTGAGAGATAAGTGTGTGTGAAAGCCGTCCTTCAACTAGATTGTTGGGAACACAAAGTTCCTTTCCAGTTTCAAACTACACTCCATACATATATATGGGGATGTACTAGATCCAACTCTATTTTACAGTGATAACTGCAGGAACTTCAAATCGGCACTAGGAAACAGACTGAGAAACCAGGGTAAAATTTCTCCTTGAAACCGTTACATTTGTGCTAGATGAACGAACGTCTCTCCACATGCTCATTTGTGAGAGATAAGTGTGTGTGAAAGCCGTCATTCACCTAGCTTGTTGGGAAAACAAAGTTCCTTTCCAGTTGCAAACTACAATCCATACATATATAAGGGAAGTAGTAGGTCCAACTAGGTTTTAAAGTGAAAACTGCAGGAACTTCCAACCGGCACTAGGAAACAGACTGAGATACAAGAGTAAAAGTTTCTCCTGCAACCCGTTCCCATTGTGCTAGATGAACGAACATCTCCCACATGCTGAGTTCTGAGAGATAAGTGTGTGTGAAAGCCTTCCTTCACCTAGATTGTTTGGAACACAAAGTTCTTTTTCAGTTGCAAACTACAATTCCATACATATATATGGGGAAGTACTAGCTCCGAATCGGTTTTACATTGAAACTGCAGGAACTTCAAAACGGCACTAGGAAACAGAGTGAGAAAAAAGAGTAAACCATTCTTCTTGAAACAGTTCCCTTTGTGCTAGATGAACGAAAGTCTCTCCACATGCTCAGTTCTGAAAAATAAGTGTTTGTGAAAGCCGCCCTTCACCTAGATTTTTGGGAACACAAAGATTCTTTTCATTTGCAAACTACAATCCATACATATATATGGGGATGTATTAACTTCAACTCGGTTTTACATTGAAAACTGCAGGAACTTCAACCGCACTAGGAAACAAACTGAGAATCCAGAGAAAAAGTTTCTCCTGCAAACCTTTCCCTTTTTGCTAGATGAACGAAATTCTCTCCACATGCTCAGTTCTGAGATATAACTGTGTGTGAAAGCCGTACTTCACCCAGCTTGTTTGGAACACAAGGTTTCTTTTCAGTTGCAAACTACACTCCATACACATATATGGGGAGGTACAAGGTCCAACTCGGTTTTACAGAGAAAACTGCAGGAACTACTAACCGGTCCTAGGAAACAGGATGAGAATCCAGAGTAAATGTTTTTCCTGCAATCCTTTCCCATTGTGCTAGATGAACGAAATTCTCTCCACATGCTCAGGTCTGAGAGATAATTGTGTGTTAAAGCCGTCCTTCACCTAGCTTGTTGGGAACACAAAGTTTAAGTTGCAAACTACACACCATACAAATATATGGGGTGATAATAGGCCCAACTCGGTTTTACACTGATAACTGCAGGAACTACAAACTGGCACTAGGAAAAAGTCTGAGAAACCAGAATAAAAGTTTCTCCTGCAAGCAATTCCATTTGTGCTAGATGAACGAAGGTCTCTCCTCATGCTCAGTTCTGAGAGATAAGTGTGTGTGAAAGCCGTCCTTCACCTAGCTTGTTGGAAACACAAAGATTCTTTTCAGTTGCAAAATACACTCCATACATATATATGGGGAGTACTAGCTCCAACTCGGTTTTACAGGGAAAATGGACAGGTAATTCCAACCGGCACTAGGAAACAGACTGAGAAACCGGAGTAAAATTTTATCCTGCAATCTATTCCATTTGTGCTAGATGAACGAATGTCTCTCCTCATGCTCAGTTCTGAGAGATAAGTGTGTGTGAAAGCCGTACTTCACCTAGCTTGTTGGGAACACAAAGTTTCTTTTCAGTAGCAAAATACACTCCGTAGATTTATATCGTTAGGTACTAGCTCCAACTCCATTGTACAGTGAAATCTGCAGGAACTTCAAACCGGCACTAGGAAACAGAGTGAGAAACCAGAGTAATAGTTTCTCCTGCAAAACGATCCTTTGTTCTAAATGAACGAAAGTCTCTCGACTAGATCCGTTCTGAGAGATAAGTGTGTGTGAAAGCCGTCCTTCAGCTAGCTTGTTGGGAACACAAAGTTCCTTTCCAGTTGCAAACAACACTCCATACATATATATGGGGATGTACTAGCTCCAAAACTGTTTTACAGTGAAAACTGCAGGAACATCAATCCGGCACTAGGAAACAGACTGAGAAACGAGAGTAAAAGTTTCTCCTGCAACCCGTTCCCTTTGAGCTAGATGAAAGAACGTCTATCCTCATGCTCAGTTCTGAGAGATAATTGTGTGTGAAAGCCGTCCTTCACGTAGCTTGTTGGGAACACATAGTTTCTTTTCAGTTTGCAAACTATACTCCATACATATGTACGGGGAGATACAAGCTCCAACTCTGTTTTACAGTGAAAACTGCAGAAACTTCAAACCGGTACTAGGAAACAGACTGAGAAATTATAGAAAAGATTCTCATGCCAACCGTTCCATTTGTGCTAGATGTACGAAAGTCTCTCCACATGCTCAGTTCAGAGAGATAAGTGTGTGTGAAACCCGTACTTCACCTAACTTGTTGGGAACACAAAGTTCCTTTTCAGTTGCAAACTACACTCCAAACATATATATGGGGAGGTACTAGCTCCAACTCGATTTTACAGAGAAAACGGCAGGAAATTCAAACAGGCACTAGGAAACAGACTGAGAATCCAGAGTAATAGTTTCTCCTGAAACCCGTTCCATTTGTGCTAGATGAACGAACGTGTCCCCACATGCTGAGTTCTGAGAGATACGTGTGTGTGAAATCCGTCATTCACCTAGCTTTTGGGAACACAAAGATTCTTTTCAGGTGCAAACTACACTCCATACATATATATGGGGAGGTACTACCTCCAAATCGGGTTTACAGTAAAACTGCAGGAAATTCAAACCGACACTAGGAAACAGACTGATAAAAATGAGTAAAAGTTTCCCCTGCAAACCGTTCCCTTTGTGCTAGATGAACGAACGTCTCTCCACATGCTCAGGTCTGAGAGATAAGTGTGTGTGAATGCCGCCCTTCACCTAGTTTGTTGGGAACACAAAGTTAATTTTCAGTAGCAAACTACAGTCCATTCATATACATGGGAGAGTAAAAGCTCCAACACGGTTTTACAGTGAAAACTGCAGGAAATTCAAACCGTCACTAGGAAACAGACTGAGAAAAATGAGTAAAAGTTTCCCCTGCAACCCGTTCCCTTTGTGCTAGATGAACGAACGTCTCTCCACATGCTCATTTCTGAGAAATAAGTGTGTGTGAAAGCCGCCCTTCACCTAGATTGTTGGGAACACAAAGATTCTTTTCATTTGCAAACTACAATCCATACATATATATGGGGATGTACTAACTCCAACTCTGTTTTACAGTGAAACTTCAGGAACCTCAACAGGCACTAGGAAACAAACTGAGAAACCAGAGAAAAAGTTGCCCCTGCAACCCGTTCCCTTTGTGCTAGATGAACGAACGTCTCTCCACATGCTCAATTGTGAGAGATAACTGTGTGTGAAAGCCGTAATTCACCCAGCTTGTTGGGAACACAAAGTTTCTTTTCAGTTGCAAACTACACTCCATAAACATATATGGGGAGGTACAATGTCCAACACGGTTTTACAGAGAAAACTGCAGGAAATTCTAACCGGTCCTAGGAAACAGGGTGAGAATCCAGAGTAAATGTTTTCCCTGCAATCCTTTCCCATTTTGCTAGATGAACGAAAGTCTCTACACATGCTATGTTCTCAGAGATAATTGTGTGAAAAAGCCGTACTTCACCCAGCTTGTTTGGAACACAAAGTTTCTTTTCAGTTGCAAACTACACTCCATATATATATATGGGTTTGTACTAGCTCCAAGTCTGTTTTACAGTGAAAACTGCAGGAACTTCTAACTGGCACTAGGAAACAGACTGAGGAACCAGAGTAAAATTTCTCCTGCAAGCCGTTCCTTTTTTGCTAGGTGAACGAATGTCCCTCCACATGCTCTATTCTGAGAGATATTTGTGTGTGAATGTCGTACTTCACCCAGCTTTTTGGGAACACAAAGTTTCTTTTCATTTGCAAACTACACTCCATACTTATTTATGGTGATATTCTGTCTCCAACTGTGTTTCATAGTTTAAACTGGTGAAAGTCCCAACAGCACTAGGAAACAGACTGAGAAACCGGAGTAATTGGTTCTCCTGCATCCCATTCTCTTTGTGCTAGATGAATAAATATCTCTC
Source organism: Camelus bactrianus (assembly GCF_048773025.1). Classification (NCBI taxonomy): domain Eukaryota; kingdom Metazoa; phylum Chordata; class Mammalia; order Artiodactyla; family Camelidae; genus Camelus; species Camelus bactrianus. Next base: position 2,870,076 of record NC_133549.1, on the reverse strand, counting down.
CTCATGGTCATTTCTGAGAGATAAATTTGTGTTAAAGACCTTCTTCACCTGGCTCCTTTCGAACATTATGTTTCTTTTTAGTTCCTAAATTCCCTACATTCATGTATATTGGATGCAGTATATGCCTATTTGATTTACAGTGATATCTGCATGAAGTTCAGACCGAGATTAGGAAAAATATTGAGTAAACAGTATAAGCGTTTCAACTGTAAACATTACCTTTATGGTATATGTTCGAACGTCTCTCCTCAAGCTCATTTCTGAGAGATAATTGTCCATAAAAGCAGTCTTTCACCTATCTTCCTGGGAACACATAGTTTCTTTTGTGTTGGACACAACACTACATATATATATTTTTGGGATGTACAAGCTCGTATTCGGTTTTGCTCTGAAAGCCGCATGAACTTCAAACCGGCCGTAGGAAACAGACTAAGAAGCCATTATAAGACTTTCTACTGAACCACCTCCCTTTTGCTAGATGAACGAACGTCTCTCTATATGTTGAATATTGAGTGTTAAGTGTGTGGGAAGCCTTCAATCTTCTAGGTTGCTGGGAACACATTTTTTTCTGTTGGAAACTGCCCTACATACATATATATGGGGATTACTAGCTCCAACTCAGCTTTACAGAAAAACTTCATGAAATTTACCCGGATCTATAATAAGATACTGAGAAACCAGTGTAATATTTTCTACTGCAGACCATTCCATTTATACTGGATGATAGAAATTCTCATTCTCAATTCTGACAGATAAATATTTGTGTATGGCATCAGAAACCTTACTTGTTCGGAAAACAGTTTCTTTTCTGTAGGTAAATACACTACATGCATATATATGGGGAGGTACTAGCTCCAACTCGGTTTTACAGTGAAAATTGCAGGAACTTCAAACAGGCACTAGGAAACAGAATGAGAAACCAGAGTAAAAGTTTCCCCTTCAACCCGTTCCATTTGTGCTAGATGAACCAAAGTCTTTCCACATGCTCATATCTGAGAGATAATTGTGTGTTAAAGTCGTCCTTCACCTAGATTTCTTGGAACACAAAGTTTCTTTTCAGTTGCAAACTACACTCCATACATAAATATGGGGAGGTACTAGCTCCAAAACTGTTTTATATTGAAAACTGCCGGAAATTCAAAACGGCACTGGGAAACAGACTGATAAAAAGAGTTAACAATTCCCCTTGAACCCTTTCCATTTGTGCTAGATGAACGTACGTCTCTCCACATGCTCAGGTCTGAGAGATAAGTGTGTGTGAAAGCCGTCCTTCACTTTATGTTGTTGGAAACACAAAGATTCTTTTCAGTTGCAAAATACACTCCATTTATATTTATGGGTAGGTACTAGCTCGAACTCGGGTTTACAGGGAAAATCGGCAGGAAATTCCAACCGGCACTACGGAACAGAATGTGAAACCAGAGTAAAAGTGTCCCCTGCAAGCCATTCACTTTGTGCTAGATGAAGGAACTTATCTCCACATGCTCAGTTCTGAGAAATATTTGTGTGTGATAGCCGAACTTCACTTATCTTGTTGGGAACACAAAGTTCCTTTTAATTTGCAAACTACACTCCATACATATAAATGGGGAGGTACTAGCTCCAACTCGGTTTTACAGATAAAACTGCAGGAACTTAAAACCGGCACTAGGAAACAGACTGAGAAACCATAGTAAAATTTTCTCCTGCAAGCCATTTCATTTGTGCTACATGAAGGAACGTCTCTCCACATACTCAGTTCTGAGAAATATGTGTGTGTGAAAGCCGAACTTCACGTAGCTTGTTGGGAACACAAAGTTCCTTTTCATTTGCAAACTACACTCCATACAAATATATGGGGAAGTACTAGATCCAACTCGGTTTTACAGTGAAATCTGCAGGAAATTCAAACCGGCACTAGAAAAATACTTAGAAAAGTAAGTATAAGTTTCCCCTGCAACCCGTTCCCTTTGTGCTAGATGAACGAACGTCTCTCCACATGCTCAGTTCTGAAAAATAAGTGTTTGTGAAAGACGCACTTCACCTAGATTATTGGGAACACAATAATTCTTTTCATTTGCAAACTACAATTCATACATATATATGGGGATGTACTAACTCCAAGTCGGTTTTACAGTGAAAAATGCAGGAACTTCAACCGGCACTAGGAAACAAACTGAGAAACCAGAGAAAAAGTTTCTCCTGCAAACCGTTCCCTTTGTGCTAGATGAACGAAACTCTATCCACATTCTCAGTTCTGAGAGATAACTGTGTGTGAAAGCCGTACTTCACCCTGCTTGTTGGGAACACAAGGTTTCTTTTCAGTTGCAAACTACTCTTCATACATATATATGGGTTTGTACTAGCTCCAAGTCTGTTTTACAGTGAACACTGAAGGAACTTCTAACCGGCACTAGGAAACCGACATAAAAAAGAGTAAACCATTCACCTTGAACCCGTTCCATTTGTGCTAGATGAACGAACGTCTCTGCACATGCTCAGGTCTGAGAGATAAGTGTGTGTGAATGCCATCCTTCACCTTATCTTGTTGGAAACACAAAGATTCTTTTCAGTTGCAAAATACACTCCATAAATATTTATGGGTAGGTACTAGCTCAAACTCGTGTTTACAGGGAATATCGGCAGGAAATTCCAACCTGCACTACGGAACAGACTGAGAAACCAGAGTAAAAGGGTCTCCTACAAGCCATTCTCTTTGTGCTAGATGAAGGAACGTCTCTCCACATGCTAAGTTCTGAGAAATATGTGTGTGTGAAAGCCGCGCTTCACCTAGCTTGTTGGGAACACAAAGCCCCTTTTCAGTTGCAATCTACACTCCAAACATATATATGGGGACGTAATAACTCCAACTCTATTTTACAGTGGAAACTGCAAGAACTTCAAAAAGGCAATAGGAAACAGACTGAGAAAAAGGAGTAAAAGTTTCTCGTTGAACCCTTTCTTTTTGTGTTAGATGAACGAAAGTCTCACCACATGCTCAATTCTTAGAAATAAGTGTTTGTGAAAGCCATTCTTCACCTAGCTTGTTGGGAACACAAAGTTTCTTTTCAGTTGCAATCTACACTCCATAAATATATATGGGGAGGTACTAGCTCCAACTCGGTTTTACAGTGAAAACTGCTGGAACTTCAAACCGGCACTAGGAAACAGAATGAGAAATCAGAGAAAAAGTTTCTCCTTCAACACGTTCCCTTTGGCTAGATTAATGAACGTGTCTCCAAATGCTCAATTCTAAGAAATAATCGTGTGTGAAAGCCTTCTTTCAACAAGCTTGTTGGGAACACAAGATTCTTTTCAGTTGCAAACTACACTCGATAAATATATATGGGGTGGTACGAGCTCCAAATTGGTTTTAGAGTGAAAACTGCAGGAACTTCAAACCGGCAGTAGGAAACAGACTGAGAAAGCAGAGTAAAAGTTTCTCCTGCAACCCGTTCCATTTGAGCTAGATTAACGAACGTCTCTCCACATGGTGAGTTCTGAGATATAAATGTGTGTGAAAGACATTCTTCAACTAGCTTGTTGGGAAAACAAAGATTCTTTTCAGTTGCAAACTACAATCCATATATATATATATCGGGTGGTACTAGCTCCAAATCGATTTTACAGTGAAATCTGCAGGAACTTCATACGGGCACTATAAAACAGAGTGAGAAAAAAAGAGTAAATGTTTCTCCTGCAAACCGTTCCATTTGTGCTAGATGAACGAACGTCTGTACTCATGCTCAGATATGAGAGATATGTGTGTGTGAAAGCCGTACTTCACCTAGCATGTTTGGAACACAATGTTTCTTTTCAGTTGCAAACTACACTCCATACATTTATATGGGAAGGTACTAGCTCCAAATCGGTTTTACAGTGAAAATTGCAGGAACTTCAAAACGGCACTAGGAAACAGACTGAGAAAAAAGAGTAAACCATTACCCTTGAAACCGTTCCCTTTGTGCTAGATGAACGAACGTCTCTACACATGTTCAGTTCTGAGAAATATGTGTGTGTCAAAGCCGTTCATTACCTAGCTTATTTGGAACACAAACTTTCTTTTCAGTTGCAAACTAAACTCCATACATATATATGGGGAGGTACTAGCTCCAAATCGGTTTTACAATGGAAACTGCAGGGAACTTCAAACCGGCACCAGGAAACAGACTGAGAAACAAGAGTATAAGTTTAACTGCAAGACGTTCCCTTTGTGCTAGATGAACGAAGGTCTCTCCTCATGCTCAGTTCTTAAGAGATAAGTGTGTGTGAAAGCCGTTCTTCACCTAGCTTGTTGGGAACACAAAGTTTCTTTTCAGTTGCAAAATACACTCCGTAGATTTATATGGGGTGGTACTAGCTCCAACACGGTTTTACTAGGAAAACTGCAGGAAATTCAAACCGGCACTAGGAAACAGACTGAGAAACCAGAGTAAAAGTGCCCCCTGCGAGCCATTCACTTTGTGCTAGATGAAGGAACGTCTCTCCACATGCTCAGTTCTGCGAAATATGTGTGTGTGAAAGCCGAACTTCACTTAGCTTGTTGGGAACACAAAGTTCCTTTACATTTGCAAACTACACTCCATATATATATATGGGGAAGTACTACCTCCAAATCGGTTTTACAGTAAAACTGCAGGATATTCAAACCGGCACTAGGAAACATACTGGGACAAATGAGTAAAAGTTTCCCCTGCAACCCGTTCCCTTTGTGCTAGATGAACGAAAGTATCTCCACATGCTCAGTTCTGAGAAATAATTGTGTGTGAAAGCCGAACTTCACCTAGCTTGTTGGGAAAACAAACATTTTTTTTCATTTGCAAACTACAATCCATACATATATATGGGGATGTACTAATTCCAACTCCGTTTTACAGTGAAAACTGCTGGAACTTCAACCGGCACTAAGAAACAAACTGAGAAACCAGAGAAAAAGTTTCCCCTGCAACCCGTTCCCTTTGTGCTAGATAACGAACGTCTCTCCACATACTCAGTTCTGAGAGAAAACTGTGTGTGATAGCCGTACATAACCCAGCTTGTGGGGAACACAAAGTTTCTTTTCAGTTTCAAACTACACTCCATAAACTTCTATGGGGAGGTACAAGGTCCAACTCGATTTTACAGAGAAACCTAGAGGAAATTCTTACCAGTCCTAGGAAACAGGATGAGAATCCAGAGTAAATGTTTTACCTGCAAACCTTTCCCATTGTGCTAGATGAAAGAACGTCTCTACACATGCTATGTTCTCAGAGGTAAGTGTGTGAGAAAGCCGTACTTCACCCAGCTTGTTTGGAACACAAAGTTTCTTTTCAGTTTCAAACTATACTCCATACATATATATGGCTTGGTACTAGCTCCAAGTCTGTTTTACAGTGAAAACTGCAGGAATTTCTAACCGGCACTAGGAAACAGACTGAGAAACCAGAGTAAAATTTCTCCTGCAAGCCGTTCCTTTTGTGCTAGATGAATGAATGTCTCTCCACATGCTGTGTTCTGAGGAATATTTGTGTGTGAATGTCGTACTTCACCCAGCTTTTTGGGAACACAAAGTTACTTTCCAGTTGCAAAATCCACTCCATATATATATATGGTTAGGGACTAGCTCCAACTCCGTTGTACAGTGAAATCTGCAGGAACTTCAAACCGGCACTAGGAAACAGACTGAAAAACCAGAGAAAGACTTTCTCCTGCAACTCGTTCCCTTTGTGCTAGATGAACGAACATCTCTCCACATGCTCAGTTGTGAGAGATATCTGTGTGTTAAAGCCGTACTTCACCCAGCTTGTTGGGAACAAAAAGTTTCTTTTCAGTAGCAAACTACAGTCCATACATATATATGGGGAAGTAATAGCTCCAACTCTGTTTTACAGTGACAACTGAAGGAACTTCAAACCGGCACTAGGAAACACACTGAGAAAAATGAGTAAAAGTTTCACCTGCAAACCGTTCCCTTTGTGCTAGATGAACGAACGTCTCTCCACATGCTCATTTCTGAGAAATAAGTGTGTGTGAAAGCCGCCCTTCACCTAGATTGTTGGGAACACAAAGATTCTTTTCATTTGCAAACTACAATGCATACATATACATAGGGATGTATTAACACCAACTCTATTTTACAGTGAAAACTGCAGGAACTTCAACCGGCACTAGGAAACAAACTGAGAAACCAGAGAAGAAGTTTCTCTTGCAACCCGTTCTCTTTGTGCTAGATGAACGAATGTTTCTCCACATGCTCAGTTGTGGGAGATAACTGTGTGTTAAGGCCGTAGTTCTCCCAGGTTGTTGGGAACACAATGTTCCTTTTCAGTTGCAAACTACACTCCATACATATATATGGGGTGGTACTAGCTCCAACTCGGTTATAAGGTGAAAACTACACGAACTTGATACCGGCACTTGGAAACATACTGAGAAACCAGAGTAAATTTTCTCCTGCAAACTGTTCCCTTTGTGCTAGATGAACGAACGTCTCTCTTCATGCTCAGTTCTGAGAGATAAACGTGTGTTAAAGCCGTCTTTAACCTAGCTTGTTTGGAACACAATGTTCCTTTTCAGTTGCAAACTACACTCCATACATATATAAGGGAGGTACTAGCCCAAACTCTGTTTTAGAGTGAAAACTGCAGGAACTTCAAACCGGAACTAGGAAACAGACTGAGAAACCAGAGTAAAATTTTCCCTGCAGCCCGTTCCCTTTGTGCTAGATGAACGAACGTCTCTCCACATGCTCAGTTCTGAGAGATAAGTGTGTGTGAAAGCCGTCCTTCACCTACTTTGTTGGGAACACAAAGTTCATTTCCAGTTTCAAACTACACTCCATACATATATATGGGGATATACTAGATCCAACTCGATTTTACAGTGAAAAGTGCAGGAACTTCAGACCGGCACTAGGAATCAGACTGAGAAACCAGAGTAAAAGTTTCTCCTGCAACCCGTTCCCTTTGTGCTAGATGAACGAAAGTCTCTATAGATGCTCAATTCTGAATGACAATTGTGTGTGAATGCCGTCCTTCACCTAGCTTGTTGGGAAAACGAAGTTCCTTTCCAGTGTCAAACTACACTCCATACATATATAATGGAATTACTAGCTCCAAATCGGTTTTAAAGTTAAAAATGCAGGAACTTCAAACCGGCACTAGGAAACAGTCTGAGAAACCAGAGTAAAAGTTTCTCCTGCAACACGTTCAAATTGTGCTAGATGAACGAACGTGTCTCCACATGCTCAGTTCTGAGAGATAAGTGTGTGTGAAAGCCATAATTCAACTAGCTTGTTGGGAACACAAAGTCCCTTTCCAGTTGCAAACTACACTCCATAAATATATAGGGAGGTACTATCTCCAACTCGCTTTTACAGTTAAAACTGCAGGAACTTCAAACCGGCAGTAGGAAATAGACTGAGAATCCAGAGTAAAAGTTTCTCCTGCAACGCGTTCCCTTTGTGCTAGATGAACGAACGTCTCTCCACATGCTCAGTTCTGAGAGATAAGTGTGTGTGAAAGCCGTTCTTCACCTAGCTTGTTGGGAATACAAAGTTCCTTTCCAGTTTCAAACTACACTCCATACATATATATGGAGTTGTACTATCTCCAACTCGGTTTTACAGTGAAAAATGCAGGAACTTCAAACCGGTACTAAGAAACAGACTGAGAAACCAGAGTAAAAGTTTATCCTGCAAATATTTCCCTATGTGCTAGATGAACGAACGTCTCTCCACATGCTCAGTTCTGAGAAATATGTGTGTGTGAAAGCCGAACTTCACTTAGCTTGTTGGGAACACAAAGTTCCTTTTCATTTGCAAACTACACTCCATACAAATATATGGGGAGGTACTAGCTCCAACTCGATTTTACAGTGAAAACTGAAGGAACTTCAAACCGGCACTAGGAAATAGACTGAGAAACCAGAGTAAAATTTTCTCCTGCAAGCCATTCAATTTGTGCTACATGAAGAACGTCTCTCCACATGCTCAGTTCTGAAAAATAAGTGTTTGTGAAAGACGCCCTTCACCTAGATTGTTGGGAACACAAAGATCCTTTTCATTTGCAAACTACAATCCATATATCTATATGGGGATGTACTAACTCCAAATCGGTTTTACAGTGAAAAATGCAGGAATTTCAACCGGCACTAGGAAACAAACTGATAAACCAGAGAAAACGTTTCACCTGCAACCCGTTCCATTTGTGCTAGATGAACGAACGTCTCTCCACATGCTCAGTTCTGAGAGACAACTGTGTGTGAAAGCCGTACTTCACCCAGCTTGTTGGTAACACAAAGTTTCTTTTCAGTTGCAAACTACACTCCAAACATATATATGGGGAGGTACGAGGTCCAACTAGGTTTTACAGAGAAAACTGCAGGAACTTCTAACCCGTCCTAGGAAACAGGATGAGAATCCAGAGTAAATGTTTTCCTGCAAACCTTTCCCATTGTGCTAGATGAACGAACGTCTCTACACATGCTAACTTCTCAGAGATATGTGTGTGAGAAAGCCGTAGTTCACCCAGCTTGTTTGGAACACAAATTTTCTTTTCAGTTGCAAACTACACTCCATACATATATATGGGTTGGTACTAGCTCCAAGTCTATTTTACAGTGAAAACTGCAGGAAATTCTAACAGGCACTAGAAATCAGACTGAGAAAACAGAGTAAAATTTTTCCTTCAAGCCGTTCCTTTTGTGCTAGATGAACGAATGTCTCTCCATATACTCTGTTCTGAGAGATATTTGTGTGTGAATGCCGTACTTCACCCAGCTTTTTGGGAACACAACGTTTCTTTTCAGTTGCATACTCCACTCCGTACATATATATGGTTAGGTACTAGCTCCAACTCCATTGTACAGTGAAATCTGTAGGAACTTCCAACCGGAACTAGGAAACAGACTGAGAAACCAGAGTAAAAGTTTCTCCTGTAAACCGTTCCCTTTGTGCTAGATGAACGAACGTCTCTCCACATGCTCACTTCTGAGAGATAAGTGTGTGTGAAAGCCGTTCTTCACCCAGATTGTTGGGAACACAAAGTTTCTTTTCATTTGCATACTACACTCCATATATATTTATGGTGATATTCTGTCTCCAACTGTGTTTCATAGTTTAAACTGGTGGAAGTCCAAACAGCACTAGGAAACAGACTGAGAAACCGGAGTAATTGGTTCTCTTGCACCCCCTTCTCTTTGTGCTAGATGAACAAATATCTCTCCTCATGGTCATTTCTGAGAGATAAATTTGTTTGAAAGACCTTCTTCATCTGGCTCCTTTCCAATAATATGTTTCTTTTTAGTTCCTAATTTCCCAACATTCATGTATATTAGGATGCAGTATTTGCTCAATTGATTTACAGTGATATCTTCATGAAGTTCAGACCGAGATTAGGAAAAATATTGAGTAACCAGTATAAGCGTTTCAACTGTAAAAATTACCTTTATGTTATATGTTCGAACGGCTCTCCTCAAGCTCATTTCTGAGAGATAATTGTCCATAAAAGCAGTCTTTCACCTATCTTCCTGGGAACACATAATTTCTTTTGTGTTGGAAACAACACTACATATATATATTTTTGGGATGTACTAGCTCGTATTCTGTTTTGCTCAGAAAGCCGCATGTACTTCAAACCGGCCGTAGGAAACAGACTAATAAACCATTATAAGTCTTTATACTGAACCACCTCCCTTTTACTAGATGAATGAACGTCTCTCTATATGTTGAATATTGACTGTTAAGTGTGTGGGAATTCTTCAATCTTCTAGGTTGTTGGGAACACATTTTTTTGTGTTGGAAACTGCCCTACATACATATATATGGGGATTACTAGCTCCAACTCAGCTTTACAGAAAAACTTCATGAAATTTACCCGGATCAATAATAAGATACTGAGAAACCAGTGTAATTATTCTACTACAGACCATTCCATTTATACAGGATGATAGAAATTCTCGTTCTCAATTCTGACAGATAAATATTTGTGTATGTCATCAGAAACCTTACTTGTAGGGAAAACAGTTTCTTTTCAGTAGGTAAATACACTACATGCATATATATGGGGAGGTACTAGCTCCACCTCGATTTTACAGTGAAAACTGCAGGAACTTCAAACCGGAACTAGGAAACAGAATGAGAAACCAGAGTAAAAGTTTCCCCTTCAACCCGTTCCATTTGTGCTAGATGAACCAAAGTCTTTCCACATGCTCATATCTGAGAGATAAGTGTGTGTGAAAGCCGTCCTTCACCTAGCTTTCTTGGAACACAAAGTTTCTTTTCAGTTGCAAACTAAACTTCATACCTAAATATGGGGAGCTACTAGCTCCAAATCGGTTTTACATTGAAAATTGCAGGAACTTCAAAACGGCACTAGGAAACAGACTGAGAAACAGAGCAAATCATTCCCCTTGAACCCGTTCCATTTGTGCTACATGAACGAACGTCTCTCCTCATGCTCAGTTCAGAGAGTTAAGTGTGTGTGAAAGCCATACTTCACGTAGCTTGTTGGGAACACAAAGTTTCTTTTCAGTTTGCAAACTATACTCCATACATATATACGGGGAGATACAAGCTCCAACTCTGTTTTACAGTGAAAACTGCAGAAACTTCAAACCGGTACTAGGAAACAGACTGAGAAATTATAGAAAAGATTCTCATGCCAACCGTTCCATTTGTGCTAGATGGACGAAAGTCTCTCCACATGCTCAGTTCAGAGAGATAAGTGTGTGTGAAACCCGTACTTCACCTAACTTGTTGGGAACACAAAGTTCCTTTTCAGTTGCAAACTACACTCCAAACATATATGGGGAGGTACTAGCTCCAACTCGATTTTACAGAGAAAACGGCAGGAAATTCAAACAGGCACTAGGAAACAGACTGAGAATCCAGAGTAATAGTTTCTCCTGAAACCCGTTCCATTTGTGCTAGATGAACGAACGTGTCCCCACATGCTGAGTTCTGAGAGATACGTGTGGGTGAAATCCGTCATTCACCTAGCTTTTGGGAACACAAAGATTCTTTTCAGGTGCAAACTACACTCCATACATATATATGGGGAGGTACTACCTCCAAATCGGTTTTACAGTAAAACTGCAGGAAATTCAAACCGACACTAGGAAACAGACTGATAAAAATGAGTAAAAGTTTCCCCTGCAAACCGTTCCCTTTGTGCTAGATGAACGAAAGTCTCTCCACATGCTCAGGTCTGAGAGATAAGTGTGTGTGAATGCCGCCCTTCACCTAGTTTGTTGGGAACACAAAGTTAATTTTCAGTAGCAAACTACAGTCCATTCATATACATGGGGGAGTAAAAGCTCCAACACGGTTTTACAGTGAAAACTGCAGGAACTTCAAACCGTCACTAGGAAACAGACTGAGAAAAATGAGTAAAAGTTTCTCCTGCAACCCGTTCCCTTTGTGCTAGATGAACGAACGTCTCTCCACATGCTCATTTCTGAGAAATAAGTGTGTGTGAAAGCCGCCCTTCACCTAGATTGTTGGGAACACAAAGATTCTTTTCATTTGCAAACTACAATCCATACATATATATGGGGATGTACTAACTCCAACTCTGTTTTACAGTGAAACTTCAGGAACCTCAACAGGCACTAGGAAACAAACTGAGAAACCAGAGAAAAAGTTGCCCCTGCAACCCGTTCCCTTTGTGCTAGATGAACGAACGTCTCTCCACATGCTCAATTGTGAGAGATAACTGTGTGTGAAAGCCTTAATTCACCCAGCTTGTTGGGAACACAAAGTTTCTTTTCAGTTGCAAACTACACTCCATAAACATATATGGGGAGGTACAATGTCCAACACGGTTTTACAGAGAAAACTGCAGGAACTTCTAACCGGTCCTAGGAAACAGGATGAGAATCCAGAGTAAATGTTTTCCCTGCAATCCTTTCCCATTTTGCTAGATGAACGAAAGTCTCTACACATGCTAAGTTCTCAGAGATAATTGTGTGAAAAAGCCGTACTTCACCCAGCTTGTTTGGAACACAAAGTTTCTTTTCAGTTGCAAACTACACTCCATATATATATATGGGTTTGTACTAGCTCCAAGTCTGTTTTACAGTAAAAACTGCAGGAACTTCTAACTGGCACTAGGAAACAGACTGAGGAACCAGAGTAAAATTTCTCCTGCAAGCCGTTCCTTTTTTGCTAGGTGAACGAATGTCTCTCCACATGCTCTGTTCTCAGAGATATTTGTGTGTGAATGCCGTACTTCACCCAGCTTTTTGGGAACACAAATTTCTTTTCATTTGCAAACTACACTCCATACTTATTTATGGTGATATTCTGTCTCCAACTGTGTTTCATAGTTTAAACTGGTGAAAGTCCCAACAGCACTGGGAAACAGACTGAGAAACCAGAGTAATTGGTTCTCCTGCATCCCATTCTCTTTGTGCTTGATGAATAAATATCTCTCCTCATGGTCATTTCTGAGAGATAAATTTGTGTTAAAGACCTTCTTCACCTGGCTCCTTTCGAACATTATGTTTCTTTTTAGTTCCTAAATTCCCTACATTCATGTATATTGGATGCAGTATATGCCTATTTGATTTACAGTGATATCTGCATGAAGTTCAGACCGAGAGTAGGAAAAATATTGAGTAAACAGTATAAGCGTTTCAACTGTAAACATTACCTTTATGGTATATGTTCGAACGTCTCTCCTCAAGCTCATTTCTGAGAGATAATTGTCCATTAAAGCAGTCTTTCACCTATCTTCCTGGGAACACATAGTTTCTTTTGTGTTGGAAACAACACTACATATATATATTTTTGGGATGTACAAGCTCGTATTCGGTTTTGCTCTGAAAGCCGCATGAACTTCAAACCGGCAGTAGGAAACAGACTAAGAAGCCATTATAAGACTTTCTACTGAACCACCTCCCTTTTGCTAGATGAACGAACGTCTCTCTATATGTTGAATATTGAGTGTTAAGTGTGTGGGAAGCCTTCAATCTTCTAGGTTGCTGGGAACACATTTTTTTCTGTTGGAAACTGCCCTACATACATATATATGGGGATTACTAGCTCCAACTCAGCTTTACAGAAAAACTTCATGAAATTTACCCGGATCTATAATAAGATACTGAGAAACCAGTGTAATTTTTTCTACTGCAGACCATTCCATTTATACTGGATGATAGAAATACTCATTCTCAATTCTGACAGATAAATATTTGTGTATGGCATCAGAAACCTTACTTGTTCGGAAAACAGTTTCTTTTCTGTAGGTAAATACACTACATGCATATATATAGGGAGGTACTAGCTCCAACTCGGTTTTACAGTGAAAATTGCAGGAACTTCAAACAGGCACTAGGAAACAGACTGAGAAACCAGAGTAAAATTTTCTCCTGCAAGCCATTTCATTTGTGCTACATGAAGGAACGTCTCTCCACATACTCAGTTCTGAGAAATATGTGTGTGTGAAAGCCGAACTTCACGTAGCTTGTTGGGAACACAAAGTTCCTTTTCATTTGCAAACTACACTCCATACAAATATATGGGGAAGTACTAGATCCAACTCGGTTTTACAGTGAAAATTGCAGGAAATTCAAACCGGCACTAGAAAAATACTGAGAAAAGTAAGTATAAGTTTCCCCTGCAACCCGTTCCCTTTGTGCTAGATGAACGAACGTCTCTCTACATGCTCAGTTCTGAAAAATAAGTGTTTGTGAAAGACGCACTTCACCTAGATCATTGGGAACACAATAATTCTTTTCATTTGCAAACTACAATCCATACATATATATGGGGATGTACTAACTCCAAGTCGGTTTTACAGTGAAAATTGCAGGAATTTCAACCGGCACTAGGAAACAAACTGAGAAACCAGAGAAAAAGTTTCTCCTGCAAACCGTTCCCTTTGTGCTAGATGAACGAAACTCTATCCACATTCTCAGTTCTGAGAGATAACTGTGTGTGAAAGCCGTACTTCACCAAGCTTGTTGGGAACACAAGGTTTCTTTTCAGTTGCAAACTACTCTTCATACATATATATGGGTTTGTACTAGCTCCAAGTCTGTTTTACAGTGAACACTGAAGGAACTTCTAACCGGCACTAGGAAACCGACATAAAAAAGAGTAAACCATTCACCTTGAACCCGTTCCATTTGTGCTAGATGAACGAACGTCTCTGCACATGCTCAGGTCTGAGAGATAAGTGTGTGTGAAAGCCATCCTTCACCTTATCTTGTTGGAAACACAAAGATTCTTTTCAGTTGCAAAATACACTCCATAAATATTTATGGGTAGGTACTAGCTCAAACTCGTGTTTACAGGGAATATCGGCAGGAAATTCCAACTGGCACTACGGAACAGACTGAGAAACCAGAGTAAAAGGGTCTCCTGCAAGCCATTCTCTTTGTGCTAGATGAAGGAACGTCTCTCCACATGCTCAGTTCTGAGAAATATGTGTGTGTGAAAGCCGCGCTTCACCTAGCTTGTTGGGAAAACAAAGTCACTTTTCAGTTGCAATCTACACTCCAAACATATATACGGGGACGTAATAACTCCAACTCTATTTTACAGTGGAAACTGCAAGAACTTCAAAAAGGCAATAGGAAACAGACTGAGAAAAAGGACTAAAAGTTTCTCGTTGAACCCTTTCTTTTTGTGTTTGATGAACGAAAGTCTTGCCACATGCTCAATTCTTAGAAATAAGTGTTTGTGAAAGCCGTTCTTCACCTAGCTTGTTGGGAACACAAAGTTTCTTTTCATTTGCAAACTACACTCCATAAATATATATGGAGAAGTACTAGCTCCAACTCGGTTTTACAGTGAAAACTGCTGAAACTTCAAACCGGCACTAGGAAACAGAATGAGAAATCAGAGAAAAAGTTTCTCCTTCAACACGTTCCCTTTGGCTAGATTAATGAACGTCTCTCCAAATGCTCAGTTCTAAGAAATAATCGTGTGTGAAAGCCTTCTTTCAACAAGCTTGTTGGGAACACAAGATTCTTTTCAGTTGCAAACTACACTCGATAAATATATATGGGGTGGTACGAGCTCCAAATTGGTTTTAGAGTGAAAACTGCAGGAACTTCAAACCGGCAGTAGGAAACAGACTGAGAAAGCAGAGTAAAAGTTTCTCCTGCAACCCGTTCCATTTGAGCTAGATTAACGAACGTCTCTCCACATGGTGAGTTCTGAGATATAAATGTGTGTGAAAGACATACTTCAACTAGCTTGTTGGGAAAACAAAAATTCTTTTCAGTTGCAAACTACAATCCATATATATATATCGGGTGGTACTAGCTCCAACTCGATTTTACAGTGAAATCTGCAGGAACTTCATACCGGCACTATAAAAAAGAGTGAGAAAAAAAGAGTAAATGTTTCTCCAGCAAACCGTTCCATTTGTGCTAGATGAACGAAAGTCTCTCCTCATGCTCAGATCTGAGAGATAAGTGTGTGTGAAAGCCGTCCTTCACCTAGCATGTTTGGAACACAAAGTTTCTTTTCAGTTGCAAACTACACTCCATATATTTATATGGGAAGGTACTAGCTCCAAATCGGTTTTACAGTGAAAATTGCAGGAACTTCAAAACGGCACTAGGAAACAGACTGAGAAAAAAGAGTAAACCATTACCCTTGAAACCGTTCCCTTTGTGCTAGATGAACGAACGTCTCTACACATGATCAGTTCTGAGAAATATGTGTGTGTCAAAGCCGTTCATCACCTAGCTTATTTGGAACACAAACTTTCTTTTCAGTTGCAAACTAAACTGCATACATATATATGGGGAGGTACTAGCTCCAACTCGGTTTTACAATGGAAACTGCAGGGAACTTCAAACCGGCACCAGGAAACAGACTGAGACACAAGAGTATAAGTTTAACTGCAAGACGTTCCCTTTGTGCTAGATGAACGAAGGTCTCTCCTCATGCTCAGTTCTTAAGAGATAAGTGTGTGTGAAAGCCGTTCTTCACCTAGCTTGTTGGGAACACAAAATTTCTTTTCAGTTGCAAAATACACTCCGTAGATTTATATGGGGTGGTACTAGCTCCAACACGGTTTTACTAGGAAAACTGCAGGAAATTCAAACCGGCACTAGGAAACAGACTGAGAAACCAGAGTAAAAGTGTCCCCTGCGAGCCATTCACTTTGTGCTAGATGAAGGAAAGTCTCTCCACATGCTCAGTTCTGCGAAATATGTGTGTGTGAAAGCCGAACTTCACTTAGCTTGTTGGGAACACAAAGTTCCTTTACATTTGCAAACTACACTCCATATATATATATGGGAAAGTACTACCTCCAAATCGGTTTTACAGTAAAACTGCAGGATATTCAAACGGCACTAGGAAACATACTGGGACAAATGAGTAAAAGTTTCCCCTGCAACCCGTTCCCTTTGTGCTAGATGAACGAAAGTCTCTCCACATGCTCAGTTCTGAGAAATAATTGTGTGTGAAAGCCGAACTTCACCTAGCTTGTTGGGAAAACAAACATTTTTTTTCATTTGCAAACTACAATCCATACATATATATGGGGATGTACTAATTCCAACTCCGTTTTACAGTGAAACCTGCTGGAACTTCAACCGGCACTAAGAAACAAACTGAGAAACCAGAGAAAATGTTTCCCCTGCAACCCGTTCCCTTTTTGCTAGATGAACGAACGTCTCTCCACATGCTCAGTTCTGAGAGAAAACTGTGTGTGATAGCCGTACTTCACCCAGCTTGTGGGGAACACAAAGTTTCTTTTCAGTTTCAAACTACACTCCATAAACTTATATGGGGAGGTACAAGGTCCAACTCGGTTTTACAGAGAAACCTAGAGGAAATTCTTACCAGTCCTAGGAAACAAGGTGAGAATCCAGAGTAAATGTTTTACCTGCAAACCTTTAACATTGTGCTAGATGAAAGAACGTCTCTACACATGCTATGTTCTCAGAGATAAGTGTGTGAGAAAGCCGTACTTCACCCAGCTTGTTTGGAACACAAAGTTTCTTTTCAGTTTCAAACTATACTCCATACATATATATGGGTTGGTACTAGCTCCAAGTCTGTTTTACAGTGAAAACTGCAGGAATTTCTAACCGGCACTAGGAAACAGACTGAGAAACCAGAGTAAAATTTCTCCTGCAAGCCGTTCCTTTTGTGCTAGATGAACGAATGTCTCTCCACATGCTCTGTTCTGAGGAATATTTGTGTGTGAATGTCGTACTTCACCCAGCTTTTTGGGAACACAAAGTTACTTTTCAGTTGCAAAATCCAATCCATACATATATATGGTTAGGGACTAGCTCCAACTCCGTTGTACAGTGAATTCTGCAGGAACTTCAAACCGGCACTAGGAAACAGACTGAAAAACCAGAGAAAAACTTTCTCCTGCAACCCGTTCCCTTTGTGCTAGATGAACGAACGTCTCTCCACATGCTCAGTTGTGAGAGATATCTGTGTGTTAAAGCCGTACTTCACCCAGATTGTTGGGAACAAAAAGTTTCTTTTCAGTAGCAAACTACAGTCCATACATTTATATGGGGAAGTAATAGCTCCAACTCTCTTTTACAGTGAAAACTGCAGGAACTTCAAACCGGCACTAGGAAACACACTGAGAAAAATGAGTAAAAGTTTCACCTGCAAACCGTTCCCTTTGTGCTAGATGATCGAACGTCTCTCCACATGCTCATTTCTGAGAAATAAGTTTGTGTGAAAGCCGCCCTTCACCTAGATTGTTGGGAACACAAAGAATCTTTTCATTTGCAAACTACAATCCATACATATATATAGGGATTTATTAACACCAACTCTATTTTACAGTGAAAACTGCAGGAACTTCAACCGGCACTAGGAAACAAACTGAGAAACCAGAGAAAAAGTTTCTCTTGCAACCCGTTCTCTTTGTGCTAGATGAACGAACGTTTCTCCACATGCTCAGTTGTGGGAGATAACTGTGTGTGAAAGCCGTACTTCTCCCAGGTTGTTGGGAACACAAAGTTTCTATTCAGTTGCAAATTACACTCCATACACATATATGGGGAGGTACAAAGTCCAACACGATTTTACAGAGAAAACTGCAGGAACGTCTAACCGGTCCTAAGAAAAAGGTTGAGAATCCAGAGTAAATGTTTTTCCTGCAATCCTTTCCCATTGTGCTAGATGAACGAACGTATCTACACATGTTAAGTTCTAAGAGATCATTGTGTGGAAAGCCGTACTTCACCCAGCTAGTTTGGAACACGAAGTTACTTTTCAGTTGCAAACAACACTCCATATATATATATGGGTTGGTACTAGCTCCAAGTGTGTTTTACAGTGAAAACTGCAGGAACTTCTAACCGGCACTAGGAAACAGACTGAGAAACCAGAGTAAAATTACCCCTGCAAGCCTTTCCTTTTGTGCTAGATGAAAGAATGTCTCTCCACATGCTCTGTTCTGAGAGATATTTGTGTTTTAATGCCGTACTTCACCCAGCTTTTTGGGAACACAAAGTTTCTTTTCAGTTGCAAACTACACTCCATACATATTTATGGTGATATTCTGTCTCCAACTGTGTTTCATAGTTTAAACTGGTGGAAGTCCCAACAGCACTATGAAACAGACTGAGAATCCGGAGTAATTGGTTCTCCTGCATCCCCTTCTCTTTGTGCTAGATGAAGAAATATCTCTCCTCATGGTCATTTCTGAGAGATAAATTTGTGTGAAAGACCTTCTTCACCTGGCTCCCTTCGAACATTATGTTTCTTTTTAGTTCCTAAATTCCCTACATTCATGTATATTGGGATGTAGTATCTGCCTATTTGATTTACAGTGATATCTGCATGAAGTTCATACCGAGAATAGGAAAAATATTGAGTAAACCGTATAAGCGTTTCAACTGTAAACATTACCTTTATGGTATATGTTCGAACGTCTCTCCTCAAGCTCATTTCTGAGAGATAATTGTCCATGAAAGCAGTCTTTCACCTATCTTCCTGGGAACACATAGTTTCTTTTGTGTTGGAAATAACACTACATATATATATTTTTGGGATGTACTAGCTCGTATTCTGTTTTGCTCAGAAAGCCGCATGAACTTCAAACCGGCAGTAGGAAACAGACAAAGAAACCATTATAAGTATTTCTATTGAACCACGTCCTTTTTGCTAGATGAACGAACGCCTCTCTATATGTTGAATATTGAGTGTTAAGTGTGTGGGAACTCTTCAATCTACTAGGTTGTTGGGAACACATTTTTTTCTGATGGAAACCGCCCTAAATACATATATATGGGGATTACAAGCTCCAACTCAGCTTTACAGAAAAACTTCATGAAATTTACCCGGATGAATAATAAGATACTGAGAAACCAGAGTAATATATTCTACTACAGTCCATTCCATTTATACTGGATGATAGAAATTCTCATTCTCATTTCTGACAGATAAATATTTGTGTATGGCATCAGAAAACTTACTTGTTGGGAAAACAGTTTCTTTTCAGTAGGTAAATACACTACATGCATATATATGGGGAGGTACTAGCTCCAACTCGGTTTTACAGTGAAAACTGCAGGAACTTCAAACCGGTACTAGGAAACAGAATGAGAAACAAGAGTAAAAGTTTCCCATTCAACCCGTTCCATTTATGCTAGATGAACCAAAGTCTCTCCACATGCTCATATCTGAGAGGTAAGTGTGTGTGAAAGCCGTCCTACACCAAGCTTTCTTGGAACAGAAAGTTTCTTTTCAGTTGCAAACTACACTCCATACATAAATATGTGGAGGTACTAGCTCCAAATCCGATTTACATACAAAACTGCAGGAACTTCAAAACGGCACTAGGAAACAGACTGAGAAAAAAGAGTAAACCATTCTCCTTGAAACTTTTTCATTTGTGCTAGATGAACGAACGTCTCTCCACATGCTCAATTCTGAGAAATATGTGTGTTTCAAAGCCGTCCTTCACCTAGCTTTTTAGAACACAAAGTTTCTTTTCAGTTTCAAACTACACTCCATACATATATATGGGGAGGCACTAGCTCCAACTCGATTTTACATTGGAAACTGCAGGAACTTCAAACCGGCACTAGGAAACAGCCTGGGAAACCAGAGTAAAATTTCTCCTGCAAGCGATTCTATTTGTGCTAGATGAACGAAGGTCTCTCCTCATGCTCAGTTCTGAGTGATAGTTGTGTGTGAAAGCCGTCCTTCACCTAGCTTTTTGGGAACACAAAGTTTCCTTTCAGTTGCAAAATACACTCCATGGATATATGGGGAGATACTAGTTCCAACACGGTTTTACAGGGAAAACTGCAGGAACTTCAAACCGGCACTAGGAAACAGACTGAGAAACCAGAGTAAAATTTTCTCCTGCAATCCGTTTCCTTTGTGCTAGATGATCGAAAGTCTCTCCACATGCTCAGTTCTGAAATATGAGTGTGTGTGAAAGCCGTCCTTCACCTAGCTTGTTGGGAACACAAAGTTCCTTTACAGTTGCAAACTACACTCCATAAAAATATATGGAGAGTTACAAGCTCCAACTCGGTTTTACAGTGAAAACTGCAGGAACTTCAAACCGGCACTAGTAAACAGACTGAGAAACCAGAGTAAAAGTTTCTCCTGCAGTCCGTACACTTTGTGCTAGATGAACGAAAGTGTCTCCACATGCTCAGTTCTGAGAGATAAGTGTGTGTGAAAGCCGTCCTTCACCTATCTTGTTGGGAACACAAAGTTCCTTTCCAGTTGCTAACTACCCTCCTTACATATATATATGGGGTACTAGCTCCTAGTCGATTTTACAGTGAAAACTGCAGGAACTTCAAACTGGAACTAGGAAACAGACTGTGAGACCAGAGTAAAAGTTTCTCCTGCAACCCTTTCCATTTGTGCTAGATGAACGAACGTCTCTCCACATGTTCATTTCTGAGAGATAAGTGTGTGTAAAAGCCGTTTTCACCTAGCTTATTGGGAACACAAAGTTCCTTTCCAGTTGCAAACTACAATCCATATATATATATGGGGAGGTACGAGCTCCAAATCGCTTTTACAGTGAAAACTGCAGTAACTTGAAACCGGCACTAGGAAACAGACTGATAATCCAGAGTAAATATTCCTACTGCAACCCGTTCCTTTGTGCTAGATGAACGAACGTCCCTCCACATGCTCAGTTCTGAGAGATAAGTCTGTGTAAATGCCGTCCTTCACCTAGCTTGTTGGGAACACAAAGTTCCTTTCCAGTTGTAAACTACACTCCATATATATATATTGGGTGGTAATAGCTCCAAATCGGTTTTACAGTGAAAACTGCAGGAAATTCAAAACGGCACTAGGAAACAGATTGAGAAACCAGATTAAAATTTCTCCTGCAACCCGTTCCATTTGTGCTAGATGAACGAACGTCTCTCCACATGCTCAGTTCTGAAAATAAGTGTGTGGGGAATCCGATATTCACCTAGCTTGTTGGGAAAAATAAGTTCCTTTATAGTTGCAAACTACACTCCATACATATATATGGGGAGCTAATAGCTCCAAGTCGGTTTACAGTGAAATCTGCAGGAACTTCAAACCGGCACTAGGAAACAGACTGAGAAACCAGAGTAAAAGTTTCTCCTGCAACCCGTTCCCTTTGTGCTAGATGAACGAACGTCTCTCCAAATGCTCATTTCTGAGAGAAAAATGTGTGTGAAAGCCATCCTTCACCTAGCTTGTTGGGAACACAAAGTTCCTTTTCAGTTGCAAACTACAGTCTGTACACATATATGGGGAGGTACTAGCTCCAAATCCGTTTTACAGTGAAAACTGCAGGAACATCAAACTAGCACAAAGAAACAGTCTGAGAATCCAGAGTAACAGTTTGTTCTGCAACCCGTTCCTTTGTGCTACATGAACGAACGTCTCTCCACATGCTCAGTTCTGAGACAAAAGTGTGTGTGAAAGCCGTACTTCACCTAGCTTGTTGGGAACACAAAGTACCTTTCCAGTTGCAAACTACAATCCATATATATATATATGGGGAGGTACTAGCTCCAACTCGGTTTTACACAGAAAACTGCAGGAAATTCAAACCGGCACTAGGAAACAGACTGAGAAATCAGAGTAAAAGTTTCTCATGCAACCCGTTCCCTTTGTGCTAGATGAATGAACGTCTATACACATGCTCAGTTCTGAGGGACAAGTTTGTGTGAAAGCCGTCATTTTAACCTGCTTGTTGGGAACACAAAGTTCCTTTCCAGTTGCAAAGTACACTCCATACATATATGTGTGTTGGTACTAGTTCCAACTCGGTTTTACAGTGAAAACTACAGGAACTTGAAACCGGCACTTGGAAACAGACTGAGAAACCAGAGTAAAATTTCTCCTGCAAACCGTTCCCTTTGTGCTAGATGAACGAACGTCTCTCCACATACTCAGTTCTGAGAGATAAATGTGTGTTAAAGCCGTCCTTAAGCTAGCTTGTTGGGAACACAAAGTTCCTTTCCATTTGCAAACTACAATCCATAAATATATATGGGGAGGTACGAGCTCCAAATCGGTTTTACAGTGAAAACTGCAGTAACTTGAAACCGGCACTAGGAAACATACTGAGAAACCAGAGTAAATGTTTCTACTGCAAACCGTTCCTTTGTGCTGGATGAACGAACTTCTCTCCACATGCTCAGTTCTGAGAGATGTGTGTGTGTGAAAGACGCCCTTCAACTATCTTGTTGGGAACACAAATTTCCTTTTCAGTTGCAAACTAGAATCCATATATATATATCGGGATGTACAAGCTCCAATTGTGTTTTACAGTGAAAATTGCAGAAACTTCAAACCGGCACTAGGAAACAGACTGAGAAACCAGAGTAAAAGTTTCACCTGCAACCCGTTCTGTTTGTGCTAGATGAACGAACGTCTCTCCACATGCTCAATTCTGAGAGATAATTGTGTGTGAAAGCCGTACTTCACCTAGCTTTTTGGGAACACATAGTTCCCTTTCAGTTGCAAACAACTTTCCATACATATATATTGGGAGGTATTAGCTCCAACTCGGTTTTACTGTGAAAATTGCAGGAACTTGAAACCGGCACTAGGAAACAGACTGAGAAACCAGAGCAAAAGTTTCCCCTGCAACCCGTTCCCTTTGTGTTAGATGAACGAACGTCTCTCCACATGCTCAGTTCTGAGAGATATGTGAGTGTTAAAGCCGTCCTTCACCTAGCTTGTTGGGAACACAAAGTTCCTTTTCAATTGCAAACTACACCCCATACATATATATGGGGATGTACTAGCTCCAACTCGGTTTTACATTGAAAATTCCAGGAACTTCAAACCAGCACTAGGAAACAGTGTGAGAAACCATATTAAAAGTTCCTCCTGCAACCCGTTCCTTTGTGCTAGATGAACGAAAGTCTCTCCACATGCTCAGTTCTGAGAGATGTGTGTGTGAAAGCCGACCTTCACATAGATTGTTGGGAACACCAAGTTGCTATCCAGATGCAGACTACACTCCATAAATATATATGGGGAAGTACTAGCTCCAAATCGGTTTTACAGTGAAAAGTGCAGGAAATTCAAACTGGCACTAGGAAACAGACTGAGAAACCAGAGTAAAATTTTCTCCTGCAATCCGTTTCTTTGTGCTAGATGATCGAAAGTCTCTCCACATGCTCCCTTCTGAAAAATGAGTGTGTGTGAAAGCCGTCCTTCACCTAGCTTGTTGGAAACACAAAGTTCCTTTCCAGTTACAAACTACACTCCATAAAAATATATGGAGAGTTACAAGCTCCAACTCGATTTTACAGTGAAAACTGCATGAACTTCAAACTGGCACTAGGAAACAGACTGAGAATCCAGAGTAAAAGTTTCTCCTGCAACCCGTTCCGTTTGTGCTAGATGAACGAACGTCTCTCCACATGCTCAGTTCTGAGAGATAACTGTGTGTGAAAGCCGTCCTTCACCTAGCTTGTTGGGAAAACAAAGTTCCTTTCCAGTTGCAAACTACCCTCCTTACATATATATATGGGTACTAGCTCCTAGTCGATTTTACAGTGAAAACTGCAGGAACTTCAAACTGGAACTAGGAAACAGACTGAGAGACCAGAGTAAAAGTTTCTCCTGCAACCCGTTCCATTTGTGCTAAATTAACGAACGTCTCTCCACATGTTCAGTTCTGAGAGATAAGTGTGTGTAAAAGCCGTTCTTCACCTAGCTTGTTGGGAACACAAACTTCGTTTCCAGTTGCAAACTACAATCCATATATATATATGGGGAGGTACGAGCTCCAAATCGCTTTTACAGTGAAAACTGCAGTAACTTGAAACCGGCAGTAGGAAACAGACTGATAAACCAGTGTAAATATTCCTACTGCAACCCGTTCCTTTGTGTTAAATGAACGAACGTCTATCTACATCCTCAGTTCTGAGAGATAAGTGTGTGTGAAAGCCGTCCTTCACCTAGCTTGTTGGGAACACAAAGTTCCTTTTCAGTTTCAAACTACACTCCATACATATATATGGGGATGTAATAGCTCCAACTCGGTATTACAGTGAAAACTACAGGAACTTCAAACCGGCACTAGGAAACAGACTGAGAAACCAGAGTGAAAGTTTCTTCTGCAACCCGTTCCTTTTGTGCTATAAAAAGGAACGTCTCTCCACATTCTCAGTTCTGAGAGAAATTTCTGTGTGAAACCCGTTCTACACGTAGCTTGTTGGGAACACAAATTTCCTTTCCATTTGCAAACTACAATCCATACATGTATATGGGTGGTACTAGCTCCAACTCGGTTTTACAGTGAATACTGCAGGATAATCAAACCGGCACTAGGAAACAGACAGAAAATCCAGGGTAAAATTTTCTCCTGCAAACCGTTCCCTTTGTGCTACATGAATGAAATTCTCTCCAAATCCTCAGGTCTGAGAGATAAGTGTGTGTGAAAGCCGTCCTTAAACTGGCTTGTTGGGAACACAAAGATCCTTTTCAGTTGCAAACTACACTCCATACATATATATGGGGATGTAATAGCTCCAAATCGTTGCTACAGTGAAAACTACAGGAACTTCAAACCGGCACTAGGAAACAGACTTAGAAACCAGAGTAAAAGTTTCTCCTGCAAACCGTTCAATATGTGCTAGATGAACGAACGTCCCTCCACATGCTCAGTTCTGAGAGATAAGTGTGTGTGAAAGCCGTTCTTAACCTAGCTTGTTTGGAACACATATTTCCTATAGAGTTGCAAACTACACTCCATAAATATATAAGGGGAAGTACTAGCCCCAACACGGTATTACAGTGAAAACTGCAATAACTTCAAACCGGCACTAGGAAACAGACTGAGAAACCAGAGTAAAAGTTTCTCCTGCAAAACGTTCCATTTGTGCTAGATGAAAGAACGTCTCTCAACAAGCACAGTTCTGAGAGATAAGTGTGTGTGAAAGCCGTCCTTCACCTAGCTTGTTGGGAACACAAAGTTCATTTCCAATTGCAAACTACACTCCATACATATATATGGGGAAATACTAGCTCCAAATCGATTTTACAGTGATATCTGCAGGAACTTCAGACCGGCACTAGGAATCAGACGGAGAACCCAGAGGAAAATTTCTCTTGCAAACCGTTCATTTTGTGCTAGATGAACGAAAGTCTCTATATATGCTCAGTTCTGAGAGATAATTGTGTGTGAAAGCCGTACTTCACCTAGCTTATTGGGAAAACGAAGTTCCTTTCAGGATGCAAACTACACTCCATAAATATATATGGGGTTGTACTAGCTCCAAATCGGTTTTACAGTGGAACCTGCAGGAACTTCAAACCGGGACTAAGAAACAGACTGAGAAACCAGAGTAAAAGTTTCTCCTGCAAACCGTTCCGTTTCTGCTAGATGAACGAACGTCTCTCCACATGCTCAGTTCTGAGAGATAACTGTGTGTGAAAGCCGTCCTTCACCAAGCTTGTTGGGAACACAAAGTTCCTTTCCAGTTGCAAACTACACTCCATACATATATATGGGGATGTACTAGCTCCAACTCGGTTTTACAGTGAACACTGCAGGAATTTCATACCTTCACTAGGAAACAGATTGAGAAAACATAGTAAAAATTTCTCCTGCAACCCTTTCCTTTGTGCTTGATGAACGAACTTCTCTACATATGCTCAGTTCTGAGAGATAAGTGTGTGTGAAAGCCATCCTTCACATAGTTTGTTGGAACACAAAGATCCTTTCCATTTGCAAACTACACTCCATACATATATATGGGGATGTACTAGCTCCAACCCGGTTTTAGAGTGAAAACTGCAGGAAATACAAACCGGCTCTAGGAAACAGACTAAGAAACCAGAGTAAAAGTTCCTCCTGCAAACCGTTCCGTTTGTGCTAGATGAACGAACGTCTCTCCAGATGCTCAGTTCTGAGAGATAACTGTGTGTGAAAGCCGTCCTTCACCAAGCTTGTTGGGAACACAAAGTTCCTTTCCAGTTGCAAACTACACTCCATACATATATAAGGGAATTACTATTTCCAAGCGGTTTTAAAGTGTAAACTGCAGGAAATTCAACACGGCACTAGGAAACAGATTGAAAAACCAGAGTAAAACTTTCTCCTGCAACCCTTTCCCTTTGTGCTAGATGAACGAAATTCTCTCCAAATCCTCAGATCTGAGAGATATGTGTGTGGGAAAGCCGTCCTTCACCTAGCTTGTTGGGAACACAAAGATCCTTTTCAGTTGCAAACTACACTCCATACATATATATGGGGATGTAACAGCTCCAACTCTGTGTTACATTGAAAACTACAGTAACTTCAAACCGGCACTAGGAAACAGACTGAGATACCAGAGTAAAAGTTTCTCCTGAAAACCTTTCAATTTGTGCTAAATGAACGAACGTCTCTCCACATGCTCAGTTCTGAGAGAAAATTGTCTGTGAAAGCCGAACTACTACAAGCTTTTTGGGAACACATAGTCCCTATTCAGTTGCAAACTACACTCCATAAATATATAAGGGGAGGTACTAGCCCCAACTCGGTTTTACAGTGAAAGCTGTAGGAAATTCAAACCGGCACTAGGAAACAGAGTGAAAAACCAGAGTAAAATTTTCTCCTGCAAACCGTTCCTTTTGTGCTAGAAGAACGAAATTCTCTCCACATGCTCAGTTCTGAGAGATAAGTTTGTGTGAAAGCCGTACTTCACGTAGCTTGTTGGGAACACAAAGTCCCTTTCCAGTTGCAAACTAGTCTCCATACATTTATAAGGGGATGTACTAGCTATAACTCGATTTTACAGTGAAAACTCCAGTAAATTCAAACCGGGACTAGGAAACAGACTGTGAAATCAGAGTTAAAGTTTCCCCTGGAACCCGTTCATTTTGTCCTAGATGAATGAACGTCTCTCCACATGTTCAGTTCTGAGAGATAAGTGTGTGTAAGCCATCCTTCACATAGCTTGTTGGGAACACAAAGTTCCTTTCCAGTTGCAAACTACACACCATATTTTTATATGGGGAGGTACTAGCTCCAAATCGGTTTTACAGTGAAAACTGAAGGAACTTCAAACCGGCACTAGGAAACAGACTGAGAAACCAGAGTAAAAGTTTCTCCGGCAATCCTTTCCCTTTCTGCTAAATCAACGAGCGTCTCTCCAAATTCTCATTTCTGAGAAATAAGTGTTTGTGAAAGCTGTACTTCAACTACCTTGTTGGGAACTCAAAGTTCCTTTCCAATTGCAACTACACTTCATACATATATATCGGGAAGTACTAACTCCAAATCGGTTTTACAGTGAAATATGCAGAGACTTCAAACCGGCACTAGGAAACAGACTGAGAAACCAGAGTAAAAGTTTCTCCTGCAACCCGATCCCTTTGTGCTAGTTGAACGAACGTCTCTCCACATGCTCAGTTCTGAGAGACAAGTATGTGCAAAAGCCGTCCTTCATATAGCTTGTTGGGAACACAGAGTTCCTTTCCAGTTGCAAACTAAACTCCATACATATATATGGGGTTGTACTAGCTCCAACACTGTTTTATAGTGAAAACTGCAGGAACTTCAAACCGGCACTCGGAAACACACTGAGAAAATAGAGTATAAATTTCTCCTGCACTCCGTTCCATTTTTCCTAGATGAACGAACGTCTCTTCACATGCTCAGTTCTGAGAAATAAGTGTGTGTGAAAGCTGTCCTTCACCTAGCTAGTTGGGAAAACAAAGTTCCTGTCTAGTTGCAAACTAAACTTCATAAATATATATATATGGGTAAGTACTAGAACAAACTCGGTTTTACAGTGATAATTGAAGGAAATTCAAACCGGCACAAGGAAACAGACTGAGAAACCCGAGTAAAATTTTCTCCTGCAAACCGTTCCCTTTGTGCTAAATGAACGAACGTCTCTCCACATGCTAAGTTCGGAGAGATAAGTATATGTGAATGTCGTACTTCACATAACTTATTGGGAACACAAAGTTCCTTTCAAGTTGCAAACTACACTCCATACATATATATGGGTTGGTACTATCTCCAACTCGGTTTTACAGCGATAACTGCAGGGACTTCAAACCGGCACTAGGAAACAGACTGAGAAACCAGAGTAAAATTTTCTCCTGCAAACCGTTCCTTTTGTGCTAGATGAACGAAAGTCTCTCCACATGCTCAGTTCTGAGAGATAAGTTTGTGTGAATGCCGTACTTCACCTAGCTTGTTGGGAACACAAAGATCCTTTCCAGTTGGAAACTACCCTCCTTATATATATATATGGGGTACTAGCTCCTAGTCGATTTTACAGTGAAAACTGCAGGAAATTCAAACCGGAACTAGGAAACATACTGAGAGACCAGAGTAAAATTTTCTCCTGCAACCCGTTCCCTTTGTGCTAGATGAACGAACGTCTCTCCACATGTTCAGTTCTGAGAAATAAGTGTGTGTTAAAGCCGTCTTTCACCTAGCTTGTTGGGAACACAAAGTTCCTTTCCAGTTGCAAACTACAATCCATACGTATATATAGGGAGGTACGAGCTCCAAATCGCATTTACAGTGAAAACTGCAGTAACTTGAACCCGGCACTAGGAAACAGACTGATAAACCAGAGCAAATGTTACTACTGCAACCCGTTCCTTTGTGCTAGATGAACGAACGTCTCTCCACATGCTCAGTTCTGAGAGATAAGTCTGTGTGAATGCCGTACTTCACCTTGATTGTTGGGAACACAAAGTTCCTTTCCAGTTGTAAACTACAATCCATATATATATATGGTGTGGTAATAGCTCCAACTCGGTTTTACAGTGAAAACTGCAGGAAATTCATAACGGCACTAGGAAACAGACTGAGAAACCAGAGTAAAAGTTTCTCCTGCAACCCGTTCCATTTGTGCTAGATGAACGAACGTCTCTCCACATGCTCAGTTCTGAAAATAAGTGTGTGTGGAAGCCGTCCTTCACCTATCTTGTTGGGAACACAAAGTTCCTTTCCAGTTGCGAACTACCCTCCTTACATATATATATGGGGTACTAGCTCCTAGTCGATTTTACAGTGAAAACTGCAGGAACTTCAAACTGGAACTAGGAAACAGACTGTGAGACCAGAGTAAAAGTTTCTCCTGCAACCCTTTCAATTTGTGCTAGATGAACGAACGTCTCTCCACATGTTCATTTCTGAGAGATAAGTGTGTGTAAAAGCCGTTTTCACCTAGCTTATTGGGAACACAAAGTTCCTTTCCAGTTGCAAACTACAATCCATATATATATATGGGGAGGTACGAGCTCCAAATCGCTTTTACAGTGAAAACTGCAGTAACTTGAAACCGGCACTAGGAAACAGACTGATAATCCAGAGTAAATATTCCTACTGCAACCCGTTCCTTTGTGCTAGATGAACGAACGTCCCTCCACATGCTCAGTTCTGAGAGATAAGTCTGTGTAAATGCCGTACTTCACCTAGCTTGATGGGAACACAAAGTTCCTTTCCAGTTGTAAACTACACTCCATATATATATATTGGGTGGTAATAGCTCCAAGTCGGTTTTACAGTGAAAACTGCAGGAAATTCAAAACGGCACTAGGAAACAGATTGAGAAACCAGAATAAAATTTCTCCTGCAACCCGTTCCATTTGTGCTAGATGAACGAACGTCTCTCCACATGCTCAGTTCTGAAAATAAGTGTGTGGGGAATCCGATATTCACCTAGCTTGTTGGGAAAAATAAGTTCCTTTATAGTTGCAAACTACACTCCATACATATATATGGGGAGCTAATAGCTCCAAGTCGGTTTACAGTGAAATCTGCAGGAACTTCAAACCGGCACTAGGAAACAGACTGAGAAACCAGAGTAAAAGTTTCTCCTGCAACCCGTTCCCTTTGTGCTAGATGAACGAACGTCTCTCCAAATGCTCATTTCTGAGAGAAAAATGTGTGTGAAAGCCATCCTTCACCTAGCTTGTTGGGAACACAAAGTTCCTTTTCAGTTGCAAACAACAGTCTGTACACATATATGGGGAGGTACTAGCTCCAACTCGGTTTTACAGTGAAAGCTGTAGGAAATTCAAACCGGCACTAGGAAACAGAGTGAAAAACCAGAGTAAAATTTTCTCCTGCAAACCGTTCCTTTTGTGCTAGAAGAACGAAATTCTCTCCACATGCTCAGTTCTGAGAGATAAGTTTGTGTGAAAGCCGTACTTCACGTAGCTTGTTGGGAACACAAAGTCCCTTTCCAGTTGCAAACTAGTCTCCATACATTTATAAGGGGATGTACTAGCTATAACTCGATTTTACAGTGAAAACTCCAGTAAATTCAAACCGGGACTAGGAAACAGACTGTGAAATCAGAGTTAAAGTTTCCCCTGGAACCCGTTCATTTTGTCCTAGATGAATGAACGTCTCTCCACATGTTCAGTTCTGAGAGATAAGTGTGTGTAAGCCATCCTTCACATAGCTTGTTGGGAACACAAAGTTCCTTTCCAGTTGCAAACTACACACCATATTTTTATATGGGGAGGTACTAGCTCCAAATCGGTTTTACAGTGAAAACTGAAGGAACTTCAAACCGGCACTAGGAAACAGACTGAGAAACCAGAGTAAAAGTTTCTCCGGCAATCCTTTCCCTTTCTGCTAAATCAACGAGCGTCTCTCCAAATTCTCATTTCTGAGAAATAAGTGTTTGTGAAAGCTGTACTTCAACTACCTTGTTGGGAACTCAAAGTTCCTTTCCAATTGCAACTACACTTCATACATATATATCGGGAAGTACTAACTCCAAATCGGTTTTACAGTGAAATATGCAGAGACTTCAAACCGGCACTAGGAAACAGACTGAGAAACCAGAGTAAAAGTTTCTCCTGCAACCCGATCCCTTTGTGCTAGTTGAACGAACGTCTCTCCACATGCTCAGTTCTGAGAGACAAGTATGTGCAAAAGCCGTCCTTCATATAGCTTGTTGGGAACACAGAGTTCCTTTCCAGTTGCAAACTAAACTCCATACATATATATGGGGTTGTACTAGCTCCAACACTGTTTTATAGTGAAAACTGCAGGAACTTCAAACCGGCACTCGGAAACACACTGAGAAAATAGAGTATAAATTTCTCCTGCACTCCGTTCCATTTTTCCTAGATGAACGAACGTCTCTTCACATGCTCAGTTCTGAGAAATAAGTGTGTGTGAAAGCTGTCCTTCACCTAGCTAGTTGGGAAAACAAAGTTCCTGTCTAGTTGCAAACTAAACTTCATAAATATATATATATGGGTAAGTACTAGAACAAACTCGGTTTTACAGTGATAATTGAAGGAAATTCAAACCGGCACAAGGAAACAGACTGAGAAACCCGAGTAAAATTTTCTCCTGCAAACCGTTCCCTTTGTGCTAAATGAACGAACGTCTCTCCACATGCTAAGTTCGGAGAGATAAGTATATGTGAATGTCGTACTTCACATAACTTATTGGGAACACAAAGTTCCTTTCAAGTTGCAAACTACACTCCATACATATATATGGGTTGGTACTATCTCCAACTCGGTTTTACAGCGATAACTGCAGGGACTTCAAACCGGCACTAGGAAACAGACTGAGAAACCAGAGTAAAATTTTCTCCTGCAAACCGTTCCTTTTGTGCTAGATGAACGAAAGTCTCTCCACATGCTCAGTTCTGAGAGATAAGTTTGTGTGAATGCCGTACTTCACCTAGCTTGTTGGGAACACAAAGATCCTTTCCAGTTGGAAACTACCCTCCTTATATATATATATGGGGTACTAGCTCCTAGTCGATTTTACAGTGAAAACTGCAGGAAATTCAAACCGGAACTAGGAAACATACTGAGAGACCAGAGTAAAATTTTCTCCTGCAACCCGTTCCCTTTGTGCTAGATGAACGAACGTCTCTCCACATGTTCAGTTCTGAGAAATAAGTGTGTGTTAAAGCCGTCTTTCACCTAGCTTGTTGGGAACACAAAGTTCCTTTCCAGTTGCAAACTACAATCCATACGTATATATAGGGAGGTACGAGCTCCAAATCGCATTTACAGTGAAAACTGCAGTAACTTGAACCCGGCACTAGGAAACAGACTGATAAACCAGAGCAAATGTTACTACTGCAACCCGTTCCTTTGTGCTAGATGAACGAACGTCTCTCCACATGCTCAGTTCTGAGAGATAAGTCTGTGTGAATGCCGTACTTCACCTTGATTGTTGGGAACACAAAGTTCCTTTCCAGTTGTAAACTACAATCCATATATATATATGGTGTGGTAATAGCTCCAACTCGGTTTTACAGTGAAAACTGCAGGAAATTCATAACGGCACTAGGAAACAGACTGAGAAACCAGAGTAAAAGTTTCTCCTGCAACCCGTTCCATTTGTGCTAGATGAACGAACGTCTCTCCACATGCTCAGTTCTGAAAATAAGTGTGTGTGGAAGCCGTCCTTCACCTATCTTGTTGGGAACACAAAGTTCCTTTCCAGTTGCGAACTACCCTCCTTACATATATATATGGGGTACTAGCTCCTAGTCGATTTTACAGTGAAAACTGCAGGAACTTCAAACTGGAACTAGGAAACAGACTGTGAGACCAGAGTAAAAGTTTCTCCTGCAACCCTTTCAATTTGTGCTAGATGAACGAACGTCTCTCCACATGTTCATTTCTGAGAGATAAGTGTGTGTAAAAGCCGTTTTCACCTAGCTTATTGGGAACACAAAGTTCCTTTCCAGTTGCAAACTACAATCCATATATATATATGGGGAGGTACGAGCTCCAAATCGCTTTTACAGTGAAAACTGCAGTAACTTGAAACCGGCACTAGGAAACAGACTGATAATCCAGAGTAAATATTCCTACTGCAACCCGTTCCTTTGTGCTAGATGAACGAACGTCCCTCCACATGCTCAGTTCTGAGAGATAAGTCTGTGTAAATGCCGTACTTCACCTAGCTTGATGGGAACACAAAGTTCCTTTCCAGTTGTAAACTACACTCCATATATATATATTGGGTGGTAATAGCTCCAAGTCGGTTTTACAGTGAAAACTGCAGGAAATTCAAAACGGCACTAGGAAACAGATTGAGAAACCAGAATAAAATTTCTCCTGCAACCCGTTCCATTTGTGCTAGATGAACGAACGTCTCTCCACATGCTCAGTTCTGAAAATAAGTGTGTGGGGAATCCGATATTCACCTAGCTTGTTGGGAAAAATAAGTTCCTTTATAGTTGCAAACTACACTCCATACATATATATGGGGAGCTAATAGCTCCAAGTCGGTTTACAGTGAAATCTGCAGGAACTTCAAACCGGCACTAGGAAACAGACTGAGAAACCAGAGTAAAAGTTTCTCCTGCAACCCGTTCCCTTTGTGCTAGATGAACGAACGTCTCTCCAAATGCTCATTTCTGAGAGAAAAATGTGTGTGAAAGCCATCCTTCACCTAGCTTGTTGGGAACACAAAGTTCCTTTTCAGTTGCAAACAACAGTCTGTACACATATATGGGGAGGTACTAGCTCCAAATCCGTTTTACAGTGAAAACTGCAGGAACATCAAACTGGCACAAAGAAACAGTCTGAGAATCCAGAGTAACAGTTTGTTCTGCAACCCGTTCCTTTGTGCTACATGAACGAACGTCTCTCCACATGCTCAGTTCTGAGACAAAAGTGTGTGTGAAAGCCGTACTTCACCTAGCTTGTTGGGAACACAAAGTACCTTTCCAGTTGCAAACTACAATCCATATATATATATATGGGGAGGTACTAGCTCCAACTCGGTTTTACACAGAAAACTGCAGGAAATTCAAACTGGCACTAGGAAACAGACTGAGAAATCAGAGTAAAAGTTTCTCATGCAACCCGTTCCCTTTGTGCTAGATGAATGAACGTCTATACACATGCTCAGTTCTGAGGGACAAGTTTGTGTGAAAGCCGTCATTTTAACCTGCTTGTTGGGAACACAAAGTTCCTTTCCAGTTGCAAAGTACACTCCATACATATATGTGTGTTGGTACTAGTTCCAACTCGGTTTTACAGTGAAAACTACAGGAACTTGAAACCGGCACTTGGAAACAGACTGAGAAACCAGAGTAAAATTTCTCCTGCAAACCGTTCCCTTTGTGCTAGATGAACGAACGTCTCTCCACATACTCAGTTCTGAGAGATAAATGTGTGTTAAAGCCGTCCTTAAGCTAGCTTGTTGGGAACACAAAGTTCCTATTCAGTTGCAAACTACACTCCATACATATATAAGGGGAGGAACTAGCCCCAACTTTGTTTTACAGTGATAACTGCAGGAACTTCAGACAGGCACTAGGAATCTGACGGAGAAACCAGAGTAAAAGTTTCTCTTGCAACCAGTTCCATTTGTGCTAGATGAACGAACGTCTCTCCACATGCTAAGTTCTGAGAGATAAGTGTGTGTGAAAGCCGTCCTTCAACTAGCTTGTTGTTGACACAATGTTCCTTTCCAGTTGCCAACTACACTACATACATTTATAAGGGAAGTACTAGCTCCAACGCGTTTTTCAAGTGAAAACTGCAGGAATTTCAAACCGGCACTAGGAAAAAGACTGAGAAACCAGAGTAAAATTTTCTCCTGCAATCCGTTTCTTTGTGCTAGATGATCGAACTTCTCTCCACATGCTCAGTTCTGAAAGATAAGTGTGTGTGAAAGCCGTCCTTCACCTAGCTTGTTGGGAACACAAAGTTCCTTTCCAGTTGCAAACTACATTCCATAAAAATATATGGGGAGTTACTAGCTCCAACTCGGTTTTACAGTGAAAACTGCAGGAACTTCAACACGGCACTAGGAAACAGACTGAGAAACCAGAGTAAAAGTTTCTCCTGCAATCCGTTCCTTTTGTGGTAGATGAACGAACGTGTCTCCACATGCTCAGTTCTGAGAGATAAGTGTGTGTTAAAGCCGTACTTCACCTAGCTTGTTGGGAACACAAAGTTCCTTTCCATTTGCAAACTAAAATCCATAAATATATATGGGGAGGTACGAGCTCCAAATCGGTTTTACAGTGAAAACTGCAGTAACTTGAAACCGGCACTAGGAAACATACTGAGAAACCAGAGTAAATGTTTCTACTGCAACCCGTTCCTTTGTGCTGGATGAACGAACTTCTCTCCACATGCTCAGTTCTGAGAGATGTGTGTGTGTGAAAGACGCCCTTCAACTATCTTGTTGGGAACACAAATTTCCTTTTCAGTTGCAAACTAGAATCCATATATATATATCGGGATGTACAAGCTCCAATTGTGTTTTACAGTGAAAATTGCAGAAACTTCAAACCGGCACTAGGAAACAGACTGAGAAACCAGAGTAAAAGTTTCACCTGCAACCCGTTCTGTTTGTGCTAGATGAACGAACGTCTCTCCACATGCTCAATTCTGAGAGATAATTGTGTGTGAAAGCCGTACTTCACCTAGCTTTTTGGGAACACATAATTCCCTTTCAGTTGCAAACAACTTTCCATACATATATATTGGGAGGTATTAGCTCCAACTCGGTTTTACTGTGAAAATTGCAGGAACTTGAAACCGGCACTAGGAAACAGACTGAGAAACCAGAGCAAAAGTTTCCCCTGCAACCCGTTCCCTTTGTGTTAGATGAACGAACGTCTCTCCACATGCTCAGTTCTGAGAGATATGTGAGTGTTAAAGCCGTCCTTCACCTAGCTTGTTGGGAACACAAAGTTCCTTTTCAATTGCAAACTACACCCCATACATATATATGGGGATGTACTAGCTCCAACTCGGTTTTACATTGAAAATTCCAGGAACTTCAAACCAGCACTAGGAAACAGTGTGAGAAACCATATTAAAAGTTCCTCCTGCAACCCGTTCCTTTGTGCTAGATGAACGAAAGTCTCTCCACATGCTCAGTTCTGAGAGATGTGTGTGTGAAAGCCGACCTTCACATAGATTGTTGGGAACACCAAGTTGCTATCCAGATGCAGACTACACTCCATAAATATATATGGGGAAGTACTAGCTCCAAATCGGTTTTACAGTGAAAAGTGCAGGAAATTCAAACTGGCACTAGGAAACAGACTGAGAAACCAGAGTAAAATTTTCTCCTGCAATCCGTTTCTTTGTGCTAGATGATCGAAAGTCTCTCCACATGCTCCCTTCTGAAAAATGAGTGTGTGTGAAAGCCGTCCTTCACCTAGCTTGTTGGAAACACAAAGTTCCTTTCCAGTTACAAACTACACTCCATAAAAATATATGGAGAGTTACAAGCTCCAACTCGATTTTACAGTGAAAACTGCAGGAACTTCAAACCGGCACTAGGAAACAGACTGAGAATCCAGAGTAAAAGTTTCTCCTGCAACCCGTTCCGTTTGTGCTAGATGAACGAACGTCTCTCCACATGCTCAGTTCTGAGAGATAACTGTGTGTGAAAGCCGTCCTTCACCTAGCTTGTTGGGAAAACAAAGTTCCTTTCCAGTTGCAAACTACCCTCCTTACATATATATATGGGTACTAGCTCCTAGTCGATTTTACAGTGAAAACTGCAGGAACTTCAAACTGGAACTAGGAAACAGACTGAGAGACCAGAGTAAAAGTTTCTCCTGCAACCCGTTCCATTTGTGCTAAATTAACGAACGTCTCTCCACATGTTCAGTTCTGAGAGATAAGTGTGTGTAAAAGCCGTTCTTCACCTAGCTTGTTGGGAACACAAACTTCGTTTCCAGTTGCAAACTACAATCCATATATATATATGGGGAGGTACGAGCTCCAAATCGCTTTTACAGTGAAAACTGCAGTAACTTGAAACCGGCAGTAGGAAACAGACTGATAAACCAGTGTAAATATTCCTACTGCAACCCGTTCCTTTGTGTTAAATGAACGAACGTCTATCTACATCCTCAGTTCTGAGAGATAAGTGTGTGTGAAAGCCGTCCTTCACCTAGCTTGTTGGGAACACAAAGTTCCTTTTCAGTTTCAAACTACACTCCATACATATATATGGGGATGTAATAGCTCCAACTCGGTATTACAGTGAAAACTACAGGAACTTCAAACCGGCACTAGGAAACAGACTGAGAAACCAGAGTGAAAGTTTCTTCTGCAACCCGTTCCTTTTGTGCTATAAAAAGGAACGTCTCTCCACATTCTCAGTTCTGAGAGAAATTTCTGTGTGAAACCCGTTCTACACGTAGCTTGTTGGGAACACAAATTTCCTTTCCATTTGCAAACTACAATCCATACATGTATATGGGTGGTACTAGCTCCAACTCGGTTTTACAGTGAATACTGCAGGATAATCAAACCGGCACTAGGAAACAGACAGAAAATCCAGGGTAAAATTTTCTCCTGCAAACCGTTCCCTTTGTGCTACATGAATGAAATTCTCTCCAAATCCTCAGGTCTGAGAGATAAGTGTGTGTGAAAGCCGTCCTTAAACTGGCTTGTTGGGAACACAAAGATCCTTTTCAGTTGCAAACTACACTCCATACATATATATGGGGATGTAATAGCTCCAAATCGTTGCTACAGTGAAAACTACAGGAACTTCAAACCGGCACTAGGAAACAGACTTAGAAACCAGAGTAAAAGTTTCTCCTGCAAACCGTTCAATATGTGCTAGATGAACGAACGTCCCTCCACATGCTCAGTTCTGAGAGATAAGTGTGTGTGAAAGCCGTTCTTAACCTAGCTTGTTTGGAACACATATTTCCTATAGAGTTGCAAACTACACTCCATAAATATATAAGGGGAAGTACTAGCCCCAACACGGTATTACAGTGAAAACTGCAATAACTTCAAACCGGCACTAGGAAACAGACTGAGAAACCAGAGTAAAAGTTTCTCCTGCAAAACGTTCCATTTGTGCTAGATGAAAGAACGTCTCTCAACAAGCACAGTTCTGAGAGATAAGTGTGTGTGAAAGCCGTCCTTCACCTAGCTTGTTGGGAACACAAAGTTCATTTCCAATTGCAAACTACACTCCATACATATATATGGGGAAATACTAGCTCCAAATCGATTTTACAGTGATATCTGCAGGAACTTCAGACCGGCACTAGGAATCAGACGGAGAACCCAGAGGAAAATTTCTCTTGCAAACCGTTCATTTTGTGCTAGATGAACGAAAGTCTCTATATATGCTCAGTTCTGAGAGATAATTGTGTGTGAAAGCCGTACTTCACCTAGCTTATTGGGAAAACGAAGTTCCTTTCAGGATGCAAACTACACTCCATAAATATATATGGGGTTGTACTAGCTCCAAATCGGTTTTACAGTGGAACCTGCAGGAACTTCAAACCGGGACTAAGAAACAGACTGAGAAACCAGAGTAAAAGTTTCTCCTGCAAACCGTTCCGTTTCTGCTAGATGAACGAACGTCTCTCCACATGCTCAGTTCTGAGAGATAACTGTGTGTGAAAGCCGTCCTTCACCAAGCTTGTTGGGAACACAAAGTTCCTTTCCAGTTGCAAACTACACTCCATACATATATATGGGGATGTACTAGCTCCAACTCGGTTTTACAGTGAACACTGCAGGAATTTCATACCTTCACTAGGAAACAGATTGAGAAAACATAGTAAAAATTTCTCCTGCAACCCTTTCCTTTGTGCTTGATGAACGAACTTCTCTACATATGCTCAGTTCTGAGAGATAAGTGTGTGTGAAAGCCATCCTTCACATAGTTTGTTGGAACACAAAGATCCTTTCCATTTGCAAACTACACTCCATACATATATATGGGGATGTACTAGCTCCAACCCGGTTTTAGAGTGAAAACTGCAGGAAATACAAACCGGCTCTAGGAAACAGACTAAGAAACCAGAGTAAAAGTTCCTCCTGCAAACCGTTCCGTTTGTGCTAGATGAACGAACGTCTCTCCAGATGCTCAGTTCTGAGAGATAACTGTGTGTGAAAGCCGTCCTTCACCAAGCTTGTTGGGAACACAAAGTTCCTTTCCAGTTGCAAACTACACTCCATACATATATAAGGGAATTACTATTTCCAAGCGGTTTTAAAGTGTAAACTGCAGGAAATTCAACACGGCACTAGGAAACAGATTGAAAAACCAGAGTAAAACTTTCTCCTGCAACCCTTTCCCTTTGTGCTAGATGAACGAAATTCTCTCCAAATCCTCAGATCTGAGAGATATGTGTGTGGGAAAGCCGTCCTTCACCTAGCTTGTTGGGAACACAAAGATCCTTTTCAGTTGCAAACTACACTCCATACATATATATGGGGATGTAACAGCTCCAACTCTGTGTTACATTGAAAACTACAGTAACTTCAAACCGGCACTAGGAAACAGACTGAGATACCAGAGTAAAAGTTTCTCCTGAAAACCTTTCAATTTGTGCTAAATGAACGAACGTCTCTCCACATGCTCAGTTCTGAGAGAAAATTGTCTGTGAAAGCCGAACTACTACAAGCTTTTTGGGAACACATAGTCCCTATTCAGTTGCAAACTACACTCCATAAATATATAAGGGGAGGTACTAGCCCCAACTCGGTTTTACAGTGAAAGCTGTAGGAAATTCAAACCGGCACTAGGAAACAGAGTGAAAAACCAGAGTAAAATTTTCTCCTGCAAACCGTTCCTTTTGTGCTAGAAGAACGAAATTCTCTCCACATGCTCAGTTCTGAGAGATAAGTTTGTGTGAAAGCCGTACTTCACGTAGCTTGTTGGGAACACAAAGTCCCTTTCCAGTTGCAAACTAGTCTCCATACATTTATAAGGGGATGTACTAGCTATAACTCGATTTTACAGTGAAAACTCCAGTAAATTCAAACCGGGACTAGGAAACAGACTGTGAAATCAGAGTTAAAGTTTCCCCTGGAACCCGTTCATTTTGTCCTAGATGAATGAACGTCTCTCCACATGTTCAGTTCTGAGAGATAAGTGTGTGTAAGCCATCCTTCACATAGCTTGTTGGGAACACAAAGTTCCTTTCCAGTTGCAAACTACACACCATATTTTTATATGGGGAGGTACTAGCTCCAAATCGGTTTTACAGTGAAAACTGAAGGAACTTCAAACCGGCACTAGGAAACAGACTGAGAAACCAGAGTAAAAGTTTCTCCGGCAATCCTTTCCCTTTCTGCTAAATCAACGAGCGTCTCTCCAAATTCTCATTTCTGAGAAATAAGTGTTTGTGAAAGCTGTACTTCAACTACCTTGTTGGGAACTCAAAGTTCCTTTCCAATTGCAACTACACTTCATACATATATATCGGGAAGTACTAACTCCAAATCGGTTTTACAGTGAAATATGCAGAGACTTCAAACCGGCACTAGGAAACAGACTGAGAAACCAGAGTAAAAGTTTCTCCTGCAACCCGATCCCTTTGTGCTAGTTGAACGAACGTCTCTCCACATGCTCAGTTCTGAGAGACAAGTATGTGCAAAAGCCGTCCTTCATATAGCTTGTTGGGAACACAGAGTTCCTTTCCAGTTGCAAACTAAACTCCATACATATATATGGGGTTGTACTAGCTCCAACACTGTTTTATAGTGAAAACTGCAGGAACTTCAAACCGGCACTCGGAAACACACTGAGAAAATAGAGTATAAATTTCTCCTGCACTCCGTTCCATTTTTCCTAGATGAACGAACGTCTCTTCACATGCTCAGTTCTGAGAAATAAGTGTGTGTGAAAGCTGTCCTTCACCTAGCTAGTTGGGAAAACAAAGTTCCTGTCTAGTTGCAAACTAAACTTCATAAATATATATATATGGGTAAGTACTAGAACAAACTCGGTTTTACAGTGATAATTGAAGGAAATTCAAACCGGCACAAGGAAACAGACTGAGAAACCCGAGTAAAATTTTCTCCTGCAAACCGTTCCCTTTGTGCTAAATGAACGAACGTCTCTCCACATGCTAAGTTCGGAGAGATAAGTATATGTGAATGTCGTACTTCACATAACTTATTGGGAACACAAAGTTCCTTTCAAGTTGCAAACTACACTCCATACATATATATGGGTTGGTACTATCTCCAACTCGGTTTTACAGCGATAACTGCAGGGACTTCAAACCGGCACTAGGAAACAGACTGAGAAACCAGAGTAAAATTTTCTCCTGCAAACCGTTCCTTTTGTGCTAGATGAACGAAAGTCTCTCCACATGCTCAGTTCTGAGAGATAAGTTTGTGTGAATGCCGTACTTCACCTAGCTTGTTGGGAACACAAAGATCCTTTCCAGTTGGAAACTACCCTCCTTATATATATATATGGGGTACTAGCTCCTAGTCGATTTTACAGTGAAAACTGCAGGAAATTCAAACCGGAACTAGGAAACATACTGAGAGACCAGAGTAAAATTTTCTCCTGCAACCCGTTCCCTTTGTGCTAGATGAACGAACGTCTCTCCACATGTTCAGTTCTGAGAGATAAGTGTGTGTAAAAGCCGTTTTCACCTAGCTTATTGGGAACACAAAGTTCCTTTCCAGTTGCAAACTACAATCCATATATATATATGGGGAGGTACGAGCTCCAAATCGCTTTTACAGTGAAAACTGCAGTAACTTGAAACTGGCACTAGGAAACAGACTGATAATCCAGAGTAAATATTCCTACTGCAACCCGTTCCTTTGTGCTAGATGAACGAACGTCCCTCCACATGCTCAGTTCTGAGAGATAAGTCTGTGTAAATGCCGTACTTCACCTAGCTTGATGGGAACACAAAGTTCCTTTCCAGTTGTAAACTACACTCCATATATATATATTGGGTGGTAATAGCTCCAAGTCGGTTTTACAGTGAAAACTGCAGGAAATTCAAAACGGCACTAGGAAACAGATTGAGAAACCAGAATAAAATTTCTCCTGCAACCCGTTCCATTTGTGCTAGATGAACGAACGTCTCTCCACATGCTCAGTTCTGAAAATAAGTGTGTGGGGAATCCGATATTCACCTAGCTTGTTGGGAAAAATAAGTTCCTTTATAGTTGCAAACTACACTCCATA
Organism: Camelus bactrianus; assembly: GCF_048773025.1. Taxonomy (NCBI): domain Eukaryota; kingdom Metazoa; phylum Chordata; class Mammalia; order Artiodactyla; family Camelidae; genus Camelus; species Camelus bactrianus. The sequence continues at coordinate 2,827,804 of NC_133549.1, read as the reverse complement.
CATATATATGGGGAGCTAATAGCTCCAAGTCGGTTTACAGTGAAATCTGCAGGAACTTCAAACCGGCACTAGGAAACAGACTGAGAAACCAGAGTAAAAGTTTCTCCTGCAACCCGTTCCCTTTGTGCTAGATGAACGAACGTCTCTCCAAATGCTCATTTCTGAGAGAAAAATGTGTGTGAAAGCCATCCTTCACCTAGCTTGTTGGGAACACAAAGTTCCTTTTCAGTTGCAAACAACAGTCTGTACACATATATGGGGAGGTACTAGCTCCAAATCCGTTTTACAGTGAAAACTGCAGGAACATCAAACTGGCACAAAGAAACAGTCTGAGAATCCAGAGTAACAGTTTGTTCTGCAACCCGTTCCTTTGTGCTACATGAACGAACGTCTCTCCACATGCTCAGTTCTGAGACAAAAGTGTGTGTGAAAGCCGTACTTCACCTAGCTTGTTGGGAACACAAAGTACCTTTCCAGTTGCAAACTACAATCCATATATATATATATGGGGAGGTACTAGCTCCAACTCGGTTTTACACAGAAAACTGCAGGAAATTCAAACCGGCACTAGGAAACAGACTGAGAAATCAGAGTAAAAGTTTCTCATGCAACCCGTTCCCTTTGTGCTAGATGAATGAACGTCTATACACATGCTCAGTTCTGAGGGACAAGTTTGTGTGAAAGCCGTCATTTTAACCTGCTTGTTGGGAACACAAAGTTCCTTTCCAGTTGCAAAGTACACTCCATACATATATGTGTGTTGGTACTAGTTCCAACTCGGTTTTACAGTGAAAACTACAGGAACTTGAAACCGGCACTTGGAAACAGACTGAGAAACCAGAGTAAAATTTCTCCTGCAAACCGTTCCCTTTGTGCTAGATGAACGAACGTCTCTCCACATACTCAGTTCTGAGAGATAAATGTGTGTTAAAGCCGTCCTTAAGCTAGCTTGTTGGGAACACAAAGTTCCTATTCAGTTGCAAACTACACTCCATACATATATAAGGGGAGGAACTAGCCCCAACTTTGTTTTACAGTGATAACTGCAGGAACTTCAGACAGGCACTAGGAATCTGACGGAGAAACCAGAGTAAAAGTTTCTCTTGCAACCAGTTCCATTTGTGCTAGATGAACGAACGTCTCTCCACATGCTAAGTTCTGAGAGATAAGTGTGTGTGAAAGCCGTCCTTCAACTAGCTTGTTGTTGACACAATGTTCCTTTCCAGTTGCCAACTACACTACATACATTTATAAGGGAAGTACTAGCTCCAACGCGTTTTTCAAGTGAAAACTGCAGGAATTTCAAACCGGCACTAGGAAAAAGACTGAGAAACCAGAGTAAAATTTTCTCCTGCAATCCGTTTCTTTGTGCTAGATGATCGAACTTCTCTCCACATGCTCAGTTCTGAAAGATAAGTGTGTGTGAAAGCCGTCCTTCACCTAGCTTGTTGGGAACACAAAGTTCCTTTCCAGTTGCAAACTACATTCCATAAAAATATATGGGGAGTTACTAGCTCCAACTCGGTTTTACAGTGAAAACTGCAGGAACTTCAACACGGCACTAGGAAACAGACTGAGAAACCAGAGTAAAAGTTTCTCCTGCAATCCGTTCCTTTTGTGGTAGATGAACGAACGTGTCTCCACATGCTCCGTTCTGAGAGATAAGTGTGTGTTAAAGCCGTACTTCACCTAGCTTGTTGGGAACACAAAGTTCCTTTCCATTTGCAAACTAAAATCCATAAATATATATGGGGAGGTACGAGCTCCAAATCGGTTTTACAGTGAAAACTGCAGTAACTTGAAACCGGCACTAGGAAACATACTGAGAAACCAGAGTAAATGTTTCTACTGCAACCCGTTCCTTTGTGCTGGATGAACGAACTTCTCTCCACATGCTCAGTTCTGAGAGATGTGTGTGTGTGAAAGACGCCCTTCAACTATCTTGTTGGGAACACAAATTTCCTTTTCAGTTGCAAACTAGAATCCATATATATATATCGGGATGTACAAGCTCCAATTGTGTTTTACAGTGAAAATTGCAGAAACTTCAAACCGGCACTAGGAAACAGACTGAGAAACCAGAGTAAAAGTTTCACCTGCAACCCGTTCTGTTTGTGCTAGATGAACGAAAGTCTCTCCACATGCTCAGTTCTGAGAGATAATTGTGTGTGAAAGCCGTACTTCACCTAGCTTTTTGGGAACACATAGTTCCCTTTCAGTTGCAAACAACTCTCCATACATATATATTGGGAGGTATTAGCTCCAACTCGGTTTTACTGTGAAAATTGCAGGAACTTGAAACCGGCACTAGGAAACAGACTGAGAAACCAGAGTAAAAGTTTCCCCTGCAACCCGTTCCCTTTGTGTTGGATGAACGAACGTCTCTCCACATGCTCAGTTCTGAGAGATATGTGAGTGTTAAAGCCGTCCTTCACCTAGCTTGTTGGGAACACAAAGTTCCTTTTCAATTGCAAACTACATCCCATACATATATAAGGGGATGTACTAGCTCCAACTCGGTTTTACATTGAAAATTCCAGGAACTTCAAACCAGCACTAGGAAACAGTGTGAGAAACCATATTAAAAGTTCCTCCTGCAACCCGTTCCTTTGTGCTAGATGAACGAAAGTCTCTCCACATGCTCAGTTCTGAGAGATGTGTGTGTGAAAGCCGACCTTCACATAGATTGTTGGGAACACCAAGTTGCTATCCAGATGCAAACTACACTCCATCAATATATATGGGGAAGTACTAGCTCCAAATCGGTTTTACAGTGAAAACTGCAGGAAATTCAAACTGGCACTAGGAAACAGACTGAGAAACCAGAGTAAAATTTTTTCCTGCAATCCGTTTCTTTGTGCTAGATGATCGAAAGTCTCTCCACATGCTTCCTTCTGAAAAATGAGTGTGTGTGAAAGCCGTCCTTCACCTAGCTTGTTGGGAACACAAAGTTCCTTTCCAGTTACAAACTACACTCCATAAAAATATATGGAGAGTTACAAGCTCCAACTCGATTTTACAGTGAAAACTGCAGGAACTTCAAACCGGCACTAGGAAACAGACTGAGAATCCAGAGTAAAAGTTTCTCCTGCAACCCGTTCCGTTTGTGCTAGATGAACGAACGTCTCTCCACATGCTCAGTTCTGAGAGATAACTGTGTGTGAAAGCCGTCCTTCACCTAGCTTGTTGGGAACACAAAGTTCCTTTCCAGTTGCAAACTACCCTCCTTACATATATATATGGGGTACTAGCTCCTAGTCGATTTTACAGTGAAAACTGCAGGAACTTCAAACTGGAACTAGGAAACAGACTGAGAGACCAGAGTAAAAGTTTCTCCTGCAACCCGTTCCATTTGTGCTAAATTAACGAACGTCTCTCCACATGTTCAGTTCTGAGAGATAAGTGTGTGTAAAAGCCGTTCTTCACCTAGCTTCTTGGGAACACAAACTTCGTTTCCAGTTGCAAACTACAATCCATATATATATATGGGGAGGTACGAGCTCCAAATCGCTTTTACAGTGAAAACTGCAGTAACTTGAAACCGGCAGTAGGAAACAGACTGATAAACCAGTGTAAATATTCCTACTGCAACCCGTTCCTTTGTGTTAAATGAACGAACGTCTATCTACATGCTCAGTTCTGAGAGATAAGTGTGTGTGAAAGCCGTTATTCACCTAGCTTGTTGGGAACACAAAGTTCCTTTTCAGTTTCAAACTACACTCCATACATATATATGGGGATGTAATAGCTCCAACTCGGTATTACAGTGAAAACTACAGGAACTTCAAACCGGCACTAGGAAACAGACTGAGAAACCAGAGTGAAAGTTTCTTCTGCAACCCGTTCCTTTTGTGCTATAAAAAGGAACGTCTCTCCACATTCTCAGTTCTGAGAGAAATTTCTGTGTGAAACCCGTTCTACACGTAGCTTGTTGGGAACACAAATTTCCTTTCCATTTGCAAACTACAATCCATACATGTATATGGGTGGTACTAGCTCCAACTCGGTTTTACAGTGAATACTGCAGGATAATCAAACCGGCACTAGGAAACAGACAGAAAATCCAGGGTAAAATTTTCTCCTGCAAACCGTTCCCTTTGTGCTACATGAATGAAATTCTCTCCAAATCCTCAGGTCTGAGAGATAAGTGTGTGTGAAAGCCGTCCTTAAAATGGCTTGTTGGGAACACAAAGATCCTTTTCAGTTGCAAACTACACTCCATACATATATATGGGGATGTAATAGCTCCAAATCGTTGCTACAGTGAAAACTACAGGAACTTCAAACCGGCACTAGGAAACAGACTTAGAAACCAGAGTAAAAGTTTCTCCTGCAAACCGTTCAATATGTGCTAGATGAACGAACGTCCCTCCACATGCTCAGTTCTGAGAGATAAGTGTGTGTGAAAGCCGTTCTTAACCTAGCTTGTTTGGAACACATATTTCCTATAGAGTTGCAAACTACACTCCATAAATATATAAGGGGAAGTACTAGCCCCAACACGGTATTACAGTGAAAACTGCAGGAAATTCATAACGGCACTAGGAAACAGACTGAGAAACCAGAGTAAAAGTTTCTCCTGAAACCCGTTCCATTTGTGCTAGATGAACGAACGTCTCTCCACATGCTCAGTTCTGAAAATAAGTGTGTGTGGAAGCCGTCCTTCACCTATCTTGTTGGGAACACAAAGTTCCTTTCCAGTTGCGAACTACCCTCCTTACATATATATATGGGGTACTAGCTCCTAGTCGATTTTACAGTGAAAACTGCAGGAACTTCAAACTGGAACTAGGAAACAGACTGTGAGACCAGAGTAAAAGTTTCTCCTGCAACCCTTTCAATTTGTGCTAGATGAACGAACGTCTCTCCACATGTTCATTTCTGAGAGATAAGTGTGTGTAAAAGCCGTTTTCACCTAGCTTATTGGGAACACAAAGTTCCTTTCCAGTTGCAAACTACAATCCATATATATATATGGGGAGGTACGAGCTCCAAATCGCTTTTACAGTGAAAACTGCAGTAACTTGAAACCGGCACTAGGAAACAGACTGATAATCCAGAGTAAATATTCCTACTGCAACCCGTTCCTTTGTGCTAGATGAACGAACGTCCCTCCACATGCTCAGTTCTGAGAGATAAGTCTGTGTAAATGCCGTACTTCACCTAGCTTGATGGGAACACAAAGTTCCTTTCCAGTTGTAAACTACACTCCATTTATATATATTGGGTGGTAATAGTTCCAAGTCGGTTTTACAGTGAAAACTGCAGGAAATTCAAAACGGCACTAGGAAACAGATTGAGAAACCAGAATAAAATTTCTCCTGCAACCCGTTCCATTTGTGCTAGATGAACGAACGTCTCTCCACATGCTCAGTTCTGAAAATAAGTGTGTGGGGAATCCGATATTCACCTAGCTTGTTGGGAAAAATAAGTTCCTTTATAGTTGCAAACTACACTCCATACATATATATGGGGAGCTAATAGCTCCAAGTCGGTTTACAGTGAAATCTGCAGGAACTTCAAACCGGCACTAGGAAACAGACTGAGAAACCAGAGTAAAAGTTTCTCCTGCAACCCGTTCCCTTTGTGCTAGATGAACGAACGTCTCTCCAAATGCTCATTTCTGAGAGAAAAATGTGTGTGAAAGCCATCCTTCACCTAGCTTGTTGGGAACACAAAGTTCCTTTTCAGTTGCAAACTACAGTCTGTACACATATATGGGGAGGTACTAGCTCCAAATCCGTTTTACAGTGAAAACTGCAGGAACATCAAACTGGCACAAAGAAACAGTCTGAGAATCCAGAGTAACAGTTTGTTCTGCAACCCGTTCCTTTGTGCTACATGAACGAACGTCTCTCCACATGCTCAGTTCTGAGACAAAAGTGTGTGTGAAAGCCGTACTTCACCTAGCTTGTTGGGAACACAAAGTACCTTTCCAGTTGCAAACTACAATCCATATATATATATATGGGGAGGTACTAGCTCCAACTCGGTTTTACACAGAAAACTGCAGGAAATTCAAACCGGCACTAGGAAACAGACTGAGAAATCAGAGTAAAAGTTTCTCATGCAACCCGTTCCCTTTGTGCTAGATGAATGAACGTCTATACACATGCTCAGTTCTGAGGGACAAGTTTGTGTGAAAGCCGTCATTTTAACCTGCTTGTTGGGAACACAAAGTTCCTTTCCAGTTGCAAAGTACACTCCATACATATATGTGTGTTGGTACTAGTTCCAACTCGGTTTTACAGTGAAAACTACAGGAACTTGAAACCGGCACTTGGAAACAGACTGAGAAACCAGAGTAAAATTTCTCCTGCAAACCGTTCCCTTTGTGCTAGATGAACGAACGTCTCTCCACATACTCAGTTCTGAGAGATAAATGTGTGTTAAAGCCGTCCTTAAGCTAGCTTGTTGGGAACACAAAGTTCCTATTCAGTTGCAAACTACACTCCATACATATATAAGGGGAGGAACTAGCCCCAACTTTGTTTTACAGTGATAACTGCAGGAACTTCAGACAGGCACTAGGAATCTGACGGAGAAACCAGAGTAAAAGTTTCTCTTGCAACCAGTTCCATTTGTGCTAGATGAACGAACGTCTCTCCACATGCTAAGTTCTGAGAGATAAGTGTGTGTGAAAGCCGTCCTTCAACTAGCTTGTTGTTGACACAATGTTCCTTTCCAGTTGCCAACTACACTACATACATTTATAAGGGAAGTACTAGCTCCAACGCGTTTTTCAAGTGAAAACTGCAGGAATTTCAAACCGGCACTAGGAAAAAGACTGAGAAACCAGAGTAAAATTTTCTCCTGCAATCCGTTTCTTTGTGCTAGATGATCGAACTTCTCTCCACATGCTCAGTTCTGAAAGATAAGTGTGTGTGAAAGCCGTCCTTCACCTAGCTTGTTGGGAACACAAAGTTCCTTTCCAGTTGCAAACTACATTCCATAAAAATATATGGGGAGTTACTAGCTCCAACTCGGTTTTACAGTGAAAACTGCAGGAACTTCAACACGGCACTAGGAAACAGACTGAGAAACCAGAGTAAAAGTTTCTCCTGCAATCCGTTCCTTTTGTGGTAGATGAACGAACGTGTCTCCACATGCTCAGTTCTGAGAGATAAGTGTGTGTTAAAGCCGTACTTCACCTAGCTTGTTGGGAACACAAAGTTCCTTTCCATTTGCAAACTAAAATCCATAAATATATATGGGGAGGTACGAGCTCCAAATCGGTTTTACAGTGAAAACTGCAGTAACTTGAAACCGGCACTAGGAAACATACTGAGAAACCAGAGTAAATGTTTCTACTGCAACCCGTTCCTTTGTGCTGGATGAACGAACTTCTATCCACATGCTCAGTTCTGAGAGATGTGTGTGTGTGAAAGACGCCCTTCAACTATCTTGTTGGGAACACAAATTTCCTTTTCAGTTGCAAACTAGAATCCATATATATATATCGGGATGTACAAGCTCCAATTGTGTTTTACAGTGAAAATTGCAGAAACTTCAAACCGGCACTAGGAAACAGACTGAGAAACCAGAGTAAAAGTTTCACCTGCAACCCGTTCTGTTTGTGCTAGATGAACGAAAGTCTCTCCACATGCTCAGTTCTGAGAGATAATTGTGTGTGAAAGCCGTACTTCACCTAGCTTTTTGGGAACACATAGTTCCCTTTCAGTTGCAAACAACTCTCCATACATATATATTGGGAGGTATTAGCTCCAACTCGGTTTTACTGTGAAAATTGCAGGAACTTGAAACCGGCACTAGGAAACAGACTGAGAAACCAGAGTAAAAGTTTCCCCTGCAACCCGTTCCCTTTGTGTTGGATGAACGAACGTCTCTCCACATGCTCAGTTCTGAGAGATATGTGAGTGTTAAAGCCGTCCTTCACCTAGCTTGTTGGGAACACAAAGTTCCTTTTCAATTGCAAACTACATCCCATACATATATATGGGGATGTACTAGCTCCAACTCGGTTTTACATTGAAAATTCCAGGAACTTCAAACCAGCACTAGGAAACAGTGTGAGAAACCATATTAAAAGTTCCTCCTGCAACCCGTTCCTTTGTGCTAGATGAACGAAAGTCTCTCCACATGCTCAGTTCTGAGAGATGTGTGTGTGAAAGCCGACCTTCACATAGATTGTTGGGAACACCAAGTTGCTATCCAGATGCAAACTACACTCCATCAATATATATGGGGAAGTACTAGCTCCAAATCGGTTTTACAGTGAAAACTGCAGGAAATTCAAACTGGCACTAGGAAACAGACTGAGAAACCAGAGTAAAATTTTTTCCTGCAATCCGTTTCTTTGTGCTAGATGATCGAAAGTCTCTCCACATGCTTCCTTCTGAAAAATGAGTGTGTGTGAAAGCCGTCCTTCACCTAGCTTGTTAGGAACACAAAGTTCCTTTCCAGTTACAAACTACACTCCATAAAAATATATGGAGAGTTACAAGCTCCAACTCGATTTTACAGTGAAAACTGCAGGAACTTCAAACCGGCACTAGGAAACAGACTGAGAATCCAGAGTAAAAGTTTCTCCTGCAACCCGTTCCGTTTGTGCTAGATGAACGAACGTCTCTCCACATGCTCAGTTCTGAGAGATAACTGTGTGTGAAAGCCGTCCTTCACCTAGCTTGTTGGGAACACAAAGTTCCTTTCCAGTTGCAAACTACCCTCCTTACATATATATATGGGGTACTAGCTCCTAGTCGATTTTACAGTGAAAACTGCAGGAACTTCAAACTGGAACTAGGAAACAGACTGAGAGACCAGAGTAAAAGTTTCTCCTGCAACCCGTTCCATTTGTGCTAAATTAACGAACGTCTCTCCACATGTTCAGTTCTGAGAGATAAGTGTGTGTAAAAGCCGTTCTTCACCTAGCTTCTTGGGAACACAAACTTCGTTTCCAGTTGCAAACTACAATCCATATATATATATGGGGAGGTACGAGCTCCAAATCGCTTTTACAGTGAAAACTGCAGTAACTTGAAACCGGCAGTAGGAAACAGACTGATAAACCAGTGTAAATATTCCTACTGCAACCCGTTCCTTTGTGTTAAATGAACGAACGTCTATCTACATGCTCAGTTCTGAGAGATAAGTGTGTGTGAAAGCCGTTATTCACCTAGCTTGTTGGGAACACAAAGTTCCTTTTCAGTTTCAAACTACACTCCATACATATATATGGGGATGTAATAGCTCCAACTCGGTATTACAGTGAAAACTACAGGAACTTCAAACCGGCACTAGGAAACAGACTGAGAAACCAGAGTGAAAGTTTCTTCTGCAACCCGTTCCTTTTGTGCTATAAAAAGGAACGTCTCTCCACATTCTCAGTTCTGAGAGAAATTTCTGTGTGAAACCCGTTCTACACGTAGCTTGTTGGGAACACAAATTTCCTTTCCATTTGCAAACTACAATCCATACATGTATATGGGTGGTACTAGCTCCAACTCGGTTTTACAGTGAATACTGCAGGATAATCAAACCGGCACTAGGAAACAGACAGAAAATCCAGGGTAAAATTTTCTCCTGCAAACCGTTCCCTTTGTGCTACATGAATGAAATTCTCTCCAAATCCTCAGGTCTGAGAGATAAGTGTGTGTGAAAGCCGTCCTTAAACTGGCTTGTTGGGAACACAAAGATCCTTTTCAGTTGCAAACTACACTCCATACATATATATGGGGATGTAATAGCTCCAAATCGTTGCTACAGTGAAAACTACAGGAACTTCAAACCGGCACTAGGAAACAGACTTAGAAACCAGAGTAAAAGTTTCTCCTGCAAACCGTTCAATATGTGCTAGATGAACGAACGTCCCTCCACATGCTCAGTTCTGAGAGATAAGTGTGTGTGAAAGCCGTTCTTAACCTAGCTTGTTTGGAACACATATTTCCTATAGAGTTGCAAACTACACTCCATAAATATATAAGGGGAAGTACTAGCCCCAACACGGTATTACAGTGAAAACTGCAATAACTTCAAACCGGCACTAGGAAACAGACTGAGAAACCAGAGTAAAAGTTTCTCCTGCAAAACGTTCCATTTGTGCTAGATGAAAGAACGTCTCTCAACAAGCAGAGTTCTGAGAGATAAGTGTGTGTGAAAGCCGTCCTTCACCTAGCTTGTTGGGAACACAAAGTTCATTTCCAATTGCAAACTACACTCCATACATATATATGGGGAAATACTAGCTCCAAATCGATTTTACAGTGATATCTGCAGGAACTTCAGACCGGCACTAGGAATCAGACGGAGAACCCAGAGGAAAATTTCTCTTGCAAACCGTTCATTTTGTGCTAGATGAACGAAAGTCTCTATATATGCTCAGTTCTGAGAGATAATTGTGTGTGAAAGCCGTACTTCACCTAGCTTATTGGGAAAACGAAGTTCCTTTCAGGATGCAAACTACACTCCATAAATATATATGGGGTTGTACTAGCTCCAAATCGGTTTTACAGTGGAACCTGCAGGAACTTCAAACCGGGACTAAGAAACAGACTGAGAAACCAGAGTAAAAGTTTCTCCTGCAAACCGTTCCGTTTCTGCTAGATGAACGAACGTCTCTCCACATGCTCAGTTCTGAGAGATAACTGTGTGTGAAAGCCGTCCTTCACCAAGCTTGTTGGGAACACAAAGTTCCTTTCCAGTTGCAAACTACACTCCATACATATATATGGGGATGTACTAGCTCCAACTCGGTTTTACAGTGAACACTGCAGGAATTTCATACCTTCACTAGGAAACAGATTGAGAAAACATAGTAAAAATTTCTCCTGCAACCCTTTCCTTTGTGCTTGATGAACGAACTTCTCTACATATGCTCAGTTCTGAGAGATAAGTGTGTGTGAAAGCCATCCTTCACATAGTTTGTTGGAACACAAAGATCCTTTCCATTTGCAAACTACACTCCATACATATATATGGGGATGTACTAGCTCCAACCCGGTTTTAGAGTGAAAACTGCAGGAAATACAAACCGGCTCTAGGAAACAGACTAAGAAACCAGAGTAAAAGTTCCTCCTGCAAACCGTTCCGTTTGTGCTAGATGAACGAACGTCTCTCCACATGCTCAGTTCTGAGAGATAACTGTGTGTGAAAGCCGTCCTTCACCAAGCTTGTTGGGAACACAAAGTTCCTTTCCAGTTGCAAACTACACTCCATACATATATAAGGGAATTACTATTTCCAAGCGGTTTTAAAGTGTAAACTGCAGGAAATTCAACACGGCACTAGGAAACAGATTGAAAAACCAGAGTAAAACTTTCTCCTGCAACCCTTTCCCTTTGTGCTAGATGAACGAAATTCTCTCCAAATCCTCAGATCTGAGAGATATGTGTGTGGGAAAGCCGTCCTTCACCTAGCTTGTTGGGAACACAAAGATCCTTTTCAGTTGCAAACTACACTCCATACATATATATGGGGATGTAACAGCTCCAACTCTGTGTTACATTGAAAACTACAGTAACTTCAAACCGGCACTAGGAAACAGACTGAGATACCAGAGTAAAAGTTTCTCCTGAAAACCTTTCAATTTGTGCTAAATGAACGAACGTCTCTCCACATGCTCAGTTCTGAGAGAAAATTGTCTGTGAAAGCCGAACTACTACAAGCTTTTTGGGAACACATAGTCCCTATTCAGTTGCAAACTACACTCCATAAATATATAAGGGGAGGTACTAGCCCCAACTCGGTTTTACAGTGAAAGCTGTAGGAAATTCAAACCGGCACTAGGAAACAGAGTGAAAAACCAGAGTAAAATTTTCTCCTGCAAACCGTTCCTTTTGTGCTAGAAGAACGAAATTCTCTCCACATGCTCAGTTCTGAGAGATAAGTTTGTGTGAAAGCCGTACTTCACGTAGCTTGTTGGGAACACAAAGTCCCTTTCCAGTTGCAAACTAGTCTCCATACATTTATAAGGGGATGTACTAGCTATAACTCGATTTTACAGTGAAAACTCCAGTAAATTCAAACCGGGACTAGGAAACAGACTGTGAAATCAGAGTTAAAGTTTCCCCTGGAACCCGTTCATTTTGTCCTAGATGAATGAACGTCTCTCCACATGTTCAGTTCTGAGAGATAAGTGTGTGTAAGCCATCCTTCACATAGCTTGTTGGGAACACAAAGTTCCTTTCCAGTTGCAAACTACACACCATATTTTTATATGGGGAGGTACTAGCTCCAAATCGGTTTTACAGTGAAAACTGAAGGAACTTCAAACCGGCACTAGGAAACAGACTGAGAAACCAGAGTAAAAGTTTCTCCGGCAATCCTTTCCCTTTCTGCTAAATGAACGAGCGTCTCTCCAAATTCTCATTTCTGAGAAATAAGTGTTTGTGAAAGCTGTACTTCAACTACCTTGTTGGGAACTCAAAGTTCCTTTCCAATTGCAACTACACTTCATACATATATATCGGGAAGTACTAACTCCAAATCGGTTTTACAGTGAAATATGCAGAGACTTCAAACCGGCACTAGGAAACAGACTGAGAAACCAGAGTAAAAGTTTCTCCTGCAACCCGATCCCTTTGTGCTAGTTGAACGAACGTCTCTCCACATGCTCAGTTCTGAGAGACAAGTATGTGCAAAAGCCGTCCTTCATATAGCTTGTTGGGAACACAGAGTTCCTTTCCAGTTGCAAACTAAACTCCATACATATATATGGGGTTGTACTAGCTCCAACACTGTTTTATAGTGAAAACTGCAGGAACTTCAAACCGGCACTCGGAAACACACTGAGAAAATAGAGTATAAATTTCTCCTGCACTCCGTTCCATTTTTCCTAGATGAACGAACGTCTCTTCACATGCTCAGTTCTGAGAAATAAGTGTGTGTGAAAGCTGTCCTTCACCTAGCTAGTTGGGAAAACAAAGTTCCTGTCTAGTTGCAAACTAAACTTCATAAATATATATATATGGGTAAGTACTAGATCAAACTCGGTTTTACAGTGATAATTGAAGGAAATTCAAACCGGCACAAGGAAACAGACTGAGAAACCCGAGTAAAATTTTCTCCTGCAAACCGTTCCCTTTGTGCTAAATGAACGAACGTCTCTCCACATGCTAAGTTCGGAGAGATAAGTATATGTGAATGTCGTACTTCACATAACTTATTGGGAACACAAAGTTCCTTTCAAGTTGCAAACTACACTCCATACATATATATGGGTTGGTACTATCTCCAACTCGGTTTTACAGCGATAACTGCAGGGACTTCAAACCGGCACTAGGAAACAGACTGAGAAACCAGAGTAAAATTTTCTCCTGCAAACCGTTCCTTTTGTGCTAGATGAACGAAAGTCTCTCCACATGCTCAGTTCTGAGAGATAAGTTTGTGTGAATGCCGTACTTCACCTAGCTTGTTGGGAACACAAAGATCCTTTCCAGTTGGAAACTACCCTCCTTATATATATATATGGGGTACTAGCTCCTAGTCGATTTTACAGTGAAAACTGCAGGAAATTCAAACCGGAACTAGGAAACATACTGAGAGACCAGAGGAAAATTTTCTCCTGCAACCCGTTCCCTTTGTGCTAGATGAACGAACGTCTCTCCACATGTTCAGTTCTGAGAAATAAGTGTGTGTTAAAGCCGTCTTTCACCTAGCTTTTTGGGAACACAAAGTTCCTTTCCAGTTGCAAACTACAATCCATACGTATATATAGGGAGGTAAGAGCTCCAAATCGCATTTACAGTGAAAACTGCAGTAACTTGAAACCGGCACTAGGAAACAGACTGATAAACCAGAGCAAATGTTACTACTGCAACCCGTTCCTTTGTGCTAGATGAACGAACGTCTCTCCACATGCTCAGTTCTGAGAGATAAGTCTGTGTGAATGCCGTACTTCACCTTGATTGTTGGGAACACAAAGTTCCTTTCCAGTTGTAAACTACAATCCATATATATATATGGTGTGGTAATAGCTCCAACTCGGTTTTACAGTGAAAACTGCAGGAAATTCATAACGGCACTAGGAAACAGACTGAGAAACCAGAGTAAAAGTTTCTCCTGCAACCCGTTCCATTTGTGCTAGATGAACGAACGTCTCTCCACATGCTCAGTTCTGAAAATAAGTGTGTGTGGAAGCCGATATTCACCTAGCTTGTTGGGAACACAAAGTTCCTTTTCAGTTGCAAACTACACTCCAAACATATATATGGGGAGCTACTAGCTCCAAGTCGTTTTACTGTGAAATGTGCAAGAACTTGAACCCGCACTAGGAAACAGACTGAGAAAACCGAGTAAAAGTTTCTCCTGCAAACCGTTCCCTTTGTGCTAGATGAACGAACGTCTCTCCAAATGATCAGTTCAGAGAGAAAAATGTAAGTGAATGTCGTTCTTCACCTAGCTTGTTGGGAACACAAAGTTCCTTTCCAGTTGCAAACTACACACCATATATTTATATGGGGAGGTAGTAGCTCCAAATCGGTTTTACAGTGAGAACTGAAGGAACTTCAAACCGGCACTAGGAAACAGACTGAGAAACCAGAGTAAAGTTTCTCCTGCAATCCTTTCCCTTTGTGCTAAATGAACGAACGTCTCTCCAAATGCTCATTTCGGAGAAATAATTGTGTGTGAAAGCCGTACTTAAACTAATTTGTTGGGAACTCAAAGTTCCTTTCCAATTGCAAACTACACTTCATAGATATATATCGGGAAATACTAGCTCCAAATCTGTTTTACAGTGAAATATGCAGAGACTTCAAACAGGCACTAAGAAACAGACTGAGAAACCAGAATAAAAGTTTCTCCTTCAACCCGTTCTTTGTGCTAGATGAACGAAAGTCCCTCCACATGCTCAGTTCTGACAGATAAGTTTGTGTGAAAGCCGTACTTCACCTAGCTTATTGGGAACCAAAAGTTCCTTTCTAGTTGCAAACTACACTCCACAAATATATATGGGGATATACTAGCTCCAACTCGGTTTTAGAGTGTAAACTGCAGGAATTTCAAACCGGCACAAGGAAACAGATGGAGAAACCAGAGTAAAAGTTTTTCCTGCAAACCGTTCCCTTTGTGCTTGATGAACGAACGTCTCTCCACATGCTCAGTTCTGAGAGAAAAGTGTGTGTGAAAGCCGTCCTTCACCTAGCTTGTTGGGAACACAAAGTTCCTTTCCAGTTGCAAACTACACTCCATACATATATAAAGGAATTACTAGTTCCAAATCGGTTTTAAAGTGAAAACTGAGGGAAATTCAACACGGCACTAGGAAACAGAATGAAAAACCAGAGTAAAAGTTTCTCCTGCAACCCGTACCCTTGTGCAAGATGAACGAAATTCTCTCCAAATCCTCAGTTCTGAGAATTATGTGTGTGGGAAAGCCGTCCTTCAACTATCTTGTTGGGAACACAAAGATCCTTTTCAGTTGCAAACTACACTCCATACATATATATTGGGATGTAATAGCTCCAACTCGGTGTTACAGTGAAAACTACAGGAACTTCAAACCGGCACTAGGAATCAGACTGAGAAACCAGAGAAAACTTTCTCCTGAAAAACTTTCAATTCGTGCTAGATGAACGAACTTTTCTCCACAAGCTCAGTTCTGAGAGATAAGTGGTGTGAAAGCTGTACTTCACCTAGCTTGTTGGGAACACAAAGTTCATTTCCAGCTGCAAACTACACTCCATACATATATATGGGGATGTACTAGATTCAAATCGATTTTACAGTGAAAACTGCAGGAATTTCAGACCGGCACTAGGAATCAGACTGAGAAACCAGAATAAAACTTTCTCCTGCAAACAGTTCCCATTGTGCTAGATGAACGAAATTCTCTCCACATGCTCAGTTCTGAGAGATAAGTGTGTGTGAAAGCCGTACTTCACCTAGCTTGTTGGGAACACAAAGTTCATTTCCAGATGCAAACTAGTCTTCATATATTTATAAGGGGATGTACTAGCTACAATTAGACTTTACAGTGAAAACTGCAGTAACTTCAAACCGGCACTAGGGAACAGACTGAGAAACCAGAGTAAAAGATTCTCCTGCAAACCGTTCCCTTTTTGGTAATAGAACGAACGTCTCTCCACAGGCTAAGTTATTAGAGATAAGTGTGTGTGAAAGCCGTTCTTCACCTAGCTTGTTGGGAATACAAATTTCCTTTCCAGTTGCAAACTACACTCCATATATATATATGGGGTTGTACTAGCTCCAACTCGGTTTTACAGTGAAAACTGCAGGAACTTCAAACCGGCACTAGGAAACAGACTGAGAAACCAGAGTAAAAGTTTCCCCTGCAACCCGTTCCCTTTGTGCTAAATGAACGAACGTCTCTCCACATGCTCAGTTCTGAGAGATAAGTGTGTGTGAAAGCCGTCCTTCACCTACTTTGTTGGGAACACAAAGTTCCTTTCCAGTTTCAAACTACACTCCATACATATATATGGGGGGTACTAGCTCCAAATCGGTTTTAAAGTGAATACTGCAGGATCTTCAAACCGGCACTAGGAAACAGACAGAAATCCACGGTAAAATTTTCTCCTGCAAACCGTTCCCTTTGTGCTAGATGAACGAAATTCTCTACAAATCCTCAGTTCTGAGAGATATGTGTGTGTGAAAGCCGTCCTTAAACTAGCTTGTTGGGAACACAAAGTTCCTTTCCAGTTGCAAACTACACTCCATACATATATAAGGGAATTACTAGTTCCAAGCGGTTTTAAAGTGAAAACTGCAGGAAATTCAAACCGGCACTAGGAAACAGACTGAGATACCAGAGTAAAAGTTTCTCCTGAAAACCATTCAATTTTTGCTAAATGAACGAACGTCTCTCCACATGCTCAGTTCTGAGAGAAAAGTGTGTGTGAAAGCCGAACTTCTACTAGCTTTTTGGGAACACATAGTTCCTATTCAGTTGCAAACTACACTCCATAAATATATAAGGGGAGGTTCCAACCCCAACTCGGTTTTACTTTGAAAGCTGTAGGAACTTCAAACCGGCACTAGGAAAGAGAGTGAAAAACCAGAGTAAAATTTTCTCCTGCAAACCGTACCCTTGTGCAAGATTAACGAAATTCTCTCCAAATCCTCAGTTCTGAGAGATATGTGTGTGGGAAAGCCGTCTTTCAACTATCTTGTTGGGAACACAAAAATCCTTTTCAGTTGCAAACTACACTCCATACATATATATTGGGATGTAATAGCTCCAACTCGGTGTTACAGTGAAAACTACAGGAACTTCAAACCAGCACTAGGAATCAGATTTGGAAACCAGAGAAAAGTTTCTCCTGAAAAACTTTCAATTCGTGCTAGATGAACGAACTTCTCTCCACAAGCTCAGTTCTGAGAGATAAGTGTGTGTGAAAGCCGAACTTCTCCTAGCTTGTTGGGAACACATAGTTCCTATTCAGTTGCAAACTATACTCCATAAATATATAAGGGGAGGTACTAGCCCCAACTCGATTTTACAGTGAAAACTGCAGGAACTTCAAACCGGCACTACGAAACAGACTGATAAACCAGAGTAATATTTTCTCCTGCAAACCGTTCCCTTTGTGCTAGATGAACGAACGTCTCTCCACATGCTCAGTTCTGAGAGATAAGTGGTGTGAAAGCCGTCCTTCACCTAGCTTGTTGGGAACACAAAGTTCATTTCCAGTTGCAAACTACACTCAATACATATATATGGGGATGTACTAGATTCAAATCGATTTTACAGTGAAAACTGCAGGAATTTCAGACCGGCACTAGGAATCAGACTGAGAAACCAGAATAAAACTTTCTCCTGCAAACAGTTCCCATTGTGCTAGATGAACGAAATTTTCTCCACATGCTCAGTTCTGAGAGATAAGTGTGTTTGAAAGCCGTACTTCACCTAGCTTGTTGGAAACACAAAGTTCATTTCCAGATGCAAACTAGTCTCCATATATTTATAAGGGGATGTACTAGCTACAATTAGACTTTACAGTGAAAACTGCAGTAACTTCAAACCGGCACTAGGGAACAGACAGAGAAACCAGAGTAAAAGATTCTCCTGCAAACCGTTCCCTTTTTGCTAATTGAACGAACGTCTCTCCACAGGCTAAGTTATTAGAGATAAGTGTGTGTGAAACCCGTTCTTCACCTAGCTTTTTGGGAATACAAATTTCCTTTCCAGTTGCAAACTACACTCCATAAATATATATGGGGTTGTACTAGCTCCAACTCGGTTTTACAGTGAAAACTGCAGGAACTTCAAACCGGCACTAGGAAACAGACTGAGAAACCAGAGTAAAAGTTTCGCCTGCAACCCGTTCCCTTTGTGCTAAATGAACGAACGTCTCTCCACATGCTCAGTTCTGAGAGAAATGTGTGTGTGAAAGCCGTCTTTAAACTAGCTTGTTGGGAACACAAAGTTCCTTTCCAGTTGCAAACTACACTCCATACATATATAAGGGAATTACTAGTTCCAAGCGGATTTAAAGTGAAAACTGCAGGAAATTCAACCCGGCACTAAGAAACAGACTGAAAAACCAGAGTAAAAGTTTCTCCTGCACCCCGTTCCCTTTGTGCTAGATGAACGAAATTCTCTCCAAATCCTCAGTTCTGAGAGATATGGGTGTGGGAAAGCCGTCCTTCACCTAGCTTGTTGGGAACACAAAGATCCTTTTCAGTTGCAAACTACACTCCATACATATATATGGGGATGTAATAGCTCCAACTCTGTGTTACATTGAAAACTACAGGAACTTCAAACCGGCACTAGGAAACAGACTGAGATACCAGAGTAAAAGTTTCTCCTGAAAACCGTTCAATTTGTGCTAAATGAACGAACGTCTCTCCACATGCTCAGTTCTGAGAGAAAAGTGTGTGTGAAAGCCGAACTTCTCCTAGCTTTTTGGGAACACATAGTTCCTATTCAGTTGCAAACTACACTCCAAAAATTTATAAGGGGATGTTCCAACCCCAACTCGGTTTTACATTGAAAGCTGTAGGAACTTCAAACCGGCACTAGGAAACAGAGTGAAAAACCAGAGTAAAATTTCTCCTGCAAACCGTTCCTTTTGTGCTAGAAGAACGAAATTCTCTCCACATGCTCAGTTCTGAGAGATAAGTTTGTGTGAAAGCCGTATTTCACATAGCTTGTTGGGAACACTAATTTCCTTTCCAGTTGCAAACTAGTCTCCATACATTTGTAAGGGGTTGTACTAGCTACAACTCGATTTTACAGTGAAAACTACAGTAATTTCAAACCGGGACTAGGAAACAGACTGTGAAACCAGAGTAAAAGTTTCCCCTGCAACCCGTTCATTTTGTGCTAGATGAAAGATCGTCTCTCCACATGTTCAGTTCTGAGAGATAAGTGTGTGTAAGCCGTCCTTCACCTAGCTTGTTGGGAACACAAAGTTCCTTTCCAGTTGCAAATTACACACCATATATTAATATGGGGAGATAGTAGCTCCAAATCGGTTTTACAGTGACAACTGAAGGAACTTCAAACAGGCACTAGGAAACAGACAGAGAAACCAGAGTAAAATTTCTCCTGCAATCCTTTCCCTTTGTGCTAAATGAACGAACGTCTCTCCAAATGCTCATTTCTGAGAAATAAGTGTGTGTGAAATCCGTACTTCTACTAGCTTGTTGGGAACTCAAAGTTCATTTCCAATTGCAAACTACACTTCATAAATATATATCGGGAAGTACTAGCTCCAAATCGGTTTTACAGTGAAATATGCAGAGACTTAAATCCGGCACTAGGGAACAGACTGAGAAACCAGAGTAATAGTTTCTGCTGCAACCCGTTCCTTTGTGCTAGATGAACGAATGTCTCTCCACATGCTCAGTTCTGACAGATAAGTTTGTGCGAAAGCCGTACTTCACCTAGCTTATTGGGAACCCAAAGTTCCTTTCTAGTTGCAAACTACACTCCGTAAATATATATGGGGATGTACTAGCCCCAACTCGGTTTTAGAGTGTAAACTGCAGGAAATACAAACCGGCACTAGGAAACAGACTGAGAAACCAGAGTAAAAGTTTCTCCTGCAACCCGATCCCTTTGTGCTAGTTGAACGAATGTCTCTACACATGCTCAGTTCTGAGAGATAAGTATGTGCGAAAGCCGTCCTTCATATAGCTTGTTGTTAACACAAAGTTCCTTTCCAGTTGCAAACTAAACTCCATACATATATATGGGGATGTACTAGCTCCAACACGGTTTTACAGTGAAAACTGCAGGAACTTCTTACCGGCACTCGGAAACAGACTGAGAAACCAGAGTATAAGTTTCTCCTGCAATCCGTTCCATTTTTCCTAGATGAACGAACGTCTCTTCACTTGCTCAGTTCTGAGAAATATGTGTGTGTGAAAGCTGTCTTTCACCTAGCTAGTTGGGAAAACAAAGTTCCTCTCTAGTTGCAAACTAAACTTCATAAATATATATATATGGGTAAGTACTAGATCAAACTCGGTTTCACAGTGATAACTGAAGGAAATTCAAACCCGCACAAGGAAACAGACTGAGAAACCAGAGTAAAATTTTCTCCTGCAAACCGTTCCCTTTGTGCTAGATGAACGAACGTCTCTCTACATGCTCAGTTCTGAGAGATAAACGTGTGTTAAAGCCGTCTTTAACCTAGCTTGTTTGGAACACAATGTTCCTTTTAAGTTGCAAACTACACTCCATACATATATAAGGGAGGTACTAGCCCAATCTCTGTTTTAGAGTGAAAACTGCAGGAAGTTCAAACCGGAACTAGGAAACAGACTGAGAAACCAGAGTAAAATTTTCCCTGCAACCCGTTCCCTTTGTGCTAGATGAACGAACGTCTCTCCACATGATCAGTTCTGAGAGATAAGTGTGTGTGAAAGCCGTCCTTCACCTACTATGTTGGGAACACAAAGTTCATTTCCAGTTTCAAACTACACTCCATACATATATATGGGGATATACTAGATCCAACTCGATTTTACAGTGAAAACTGCAGGAACTTCAGACCGGCACTAGGAATCAGACTGAGAAACCAGAGTAAAAGTTTCTCCTGCAAACCGTTCCCTTTGTGCTACATGAACGAACGTCTCCCGACAGGCTCAGTTCTGAGAGATAAATGTGTGTGAAAGCCGCCCTTGACATAGCTTGTTGGGAATACAAAGTTCCTTTCCAGTTGCAAACTACACTTCATACATATATATGTGGAGGTATTAGCTCCAACTCGTTTTTACAGTGAAAACTGCAGGAACTTCAAACCGGCACTAGGAAACAGACTGAGAAACGAGAGTAAAAGTTTCTCCTGCAACCCGTTCCTTTTGAGCTAGATGAACGAACGTCTCTCCAAATGATCAGTTCTGAGAGAAAAATGTAAGTGAATGTCGTTCTTCACCTAGCTTGTTGGGAACACAAAGTTCCTTTCCAGTTGCAAACTACACACCATATATTTATATGGGGAGGTAGTAGCTCCAAATCGGTTTTACAGTGAAAACTGAAGGAACTTCAAACCGGCACTAGGAAACAGACTGAGAAACCAGAGTAAAGTTTCTCCTGCAATCCTTTCCCTTTGTGCTAAATGAACGAACGTCTCTCCAAATGCTCATTTCGGAGAAATAATTGTGTGTGAAAGCCGTACTTAAACTAGTTTGTTGGGAACTCAAAGTTCCTTTAAAATTGAAAACTACACTTCATAGATATATATCGGGAAATACTAGCTCCAAATCGGTTTTACAGTGAAATATGCAGAGACTTCAAACAGGCACTAAGAAACAGACTGAGAAACCAGAGTAAAAGTTTCTCCTTCAACCCGTTCTTTTGTGCTAGATGAACGAAAGTCCCTCCACATGCTCAGTTCTGACAGATAAGTTTGTGTGAAAGCCGTCCTTCACCTAGATTGTTGGGAACAGAAAGTTCCTTTCACTTGCAAACTACACTCCATACATATATATAGTGATGTATTAACACCAAATCTGTTTTACAGTGAAAACTGCAGGAACTTCAACCGGCACTAGGAAACAAACTGAGAAACCAGAGAAAAAGTTTCTCTTGCAACCCGTTCCCTTTGTGCTAGATGAACGAACGTTTCTCCACATGCTCAGTTGTGGGAGATAACTGTGTGTGAAAGCCGTACTTCTCCCAGGTTGTTGGGAACACAAAGTGTCTTTTCAGTTGCAAACTACACTCCATACACATATATGGGGAGGTACAAAGTCCAACACGGTTTTTACAGAGAAAACTGCAGGAACTTCTAACCGGTCCTAAGAAAAATTTTGAGAATCCAGAGTAAATGTTTTTCCTGCAAACCTATCCCATTGTGCTAGATGAACGAACGTATCTGCACATGTTATTTTCTAAGAGATCATTGTGTGGAAAGCCGTACTTCACCCAGCTAGTTTGGAACACGAAGTTACTTTTCAGTTGCAAACTACACTCCATATATATATATGGGTTGGTACTAGCTCCAAGTGTGTTTTACAGTGAAAACTGCAGGAACTTCTAACCGGCACTAGGAAACAGACTGAGAAACCAGAGTAAAATTTCCCCTGCAAGCGGTTCTTTTTGTGCTAGATGAAAGAATGTCTCTCCACATGCTCTGTTCTGAGAGATATTTGTGTGTGAATGCCGTACTTCACCCAGCTTTTTGGGAACACAAAGTTTCTTTTCAGTTGCAAACTCCTCTCCATACATTTATATGGTTAGGTACTAGCTCCAACTCCGTTGTACAGTGAAATCTGCAGGAACTTCAAACCGGCACTAGGAAACAGACTGAGAACGCAGAGTTAAAGATTCTCCTGCAACCCGTTCCCTTTGTGCTAGATGAACGAACGTCTCTCCACATGCTCACTTCTGAGAGTTAAGTGTGTGTGAAAGCCGTCCTTCTCCTAGCTTGTTGGGAACACAAAGTTTCTTTTCATTTGCAAACTACACTCCATATATATTTATGGTGATATTCTGTCTCCAACTGTGTTTCATAATTTAAACTGGTGGAAGTCCCAACAGCACTATGAAACAGACTGATAATCCGGAGTAATTGGTTCTCCTGCATCCCCTTCTCTTTGTGCTAGATGAAGAAATATCTCTCCTCATGGTCATTTCTGAGAGATAAATTTGTGTGAAAGACCTTCTTCACCTGGCTCCTTTCGAACATTATGTTTCTTTTTAGTTCCTAAATTCCCTACATTCATGTATATTGGGATGTAGTATCTGCCTATTTGATTTACAGTGATATCTGCATGAATTTCAGACCGAGAGAAGGAAAAATTTTGAGTAAACAGTACAAGCGTTTCAACTGTAAACATTACCTTTATGGTATATGTTCGAACGTCTCTCCTCAAGCTCATTTCTGAGAGATAATTGTCCATGAAAGCAGTCTTTCACCTATCTTCCTGGGAACACATAGTTTCTTTTGTGTTGGAAACAACACTACATATATATATTTTTGGGATGTACTAGCTCGTATTCTGTTTTGCTCAGAAAGCCGCATGAACTTCAAACCGGCAGTAGGAAACAGACAAAGAAACCGTTATAAGTATATCTATTGAACCACGTCCCTTTTGCTAGATGAACGAACGCCTCTCTATATGTTAAATATTGAGTGTTAAGTGTGTGGGAAGTCTTCAATCTTCTAGGTTGTTGGGAACACAATTTTTTCTGTGGGAAACCGCCCTACATACATATATATGGGGATTACAAGCTCCAACTCAGCTTTACAGAAAAACTTCATGAAATTTACCCGGATGAATAGTAAGATACTGAGAAACCAGAGTAATTTATTCTACTAAAGACCATTCCATTTATACTGGATGATAGAAATTCTCATTCTCAATTCTGACAGATAAATAATTGTGTATGGCATCAGAAAACTTACTTGTTGGGAAAACAGTTTCTTTTCAGTAGGTAAATACACTACATGCATATATATGGGGAGGTACTAGCTCCAACTCGTTTTTACAGTGAAAACTGCAGGAACTTCAAACCGGCACTAGGAAACAGAATGAGAAACAAGAGTAAAAGTTTCCCATTCAACCCGTTCCATTTATGCTAGATGAACCAACGTCTCTCCACATGCTCATATCTGAGAGATAAGTGTGTGTGAAAGCCGTCCTACACCAAGCTTTCTTGGAACACAAAGTTTCTTTTCAGTTACAAACTACACTCCATACATAAATATGTGGAGGAACTAGCTCCAAATCGGATTTACATAGAAAACTGCAGGAACTTCAAAACGGCACTAGGAAACAGACTGAGAAAAAACAGTAAAATATTCCCCTTGAAACTTTTTCATTTGTGCTAGATGAACGAACGTCTCTCCACATGCTCAGTTCTGAGAAATATGTGTGTTTGAAAGCCGTCCTTCACCTAGCTTTTTAGAACACAAAGTTTCTTTTCAGTTTCAAAGTACACTCCATACATATATATGGGGAGGCACTAGCTCCAACTTGATTTTACAATGGAAACTGCAGGAACTTCAAAGCGGCACTAGGAAACAGCCTGAGAAACCAGAGTAAAATTTCTCCTGCAAGCGATTCCATTTGTGCTAGATGAACGAAGGTCTCTCCTCATGCTCAGTTCTCAGTGATAGGTGTGTGTGAAAGCCGTCCTTCACCTAGCTTTTTGGGAAGACATAGTTTCTTTTCAGTTGCAAAATACACTCCATGGATATATGGGAAGTTACTAGCTCCAACACGGTTTTACAGGGAAAACTGCAGGAAATTCAAACCGGCACTAGGAAACAGACTGAGAAACCAGAGTAAAATTTTCTCCTGCAATCCGTTTCCTTTGTGCTAGATGATCGAAAGTCTCTCCACATGCTCAGTTCTGAAAGATAAGTGTGTGTGAAAGCCGTCCTTCACCTAGCTTGTTGGGAACACAAAGTTCCTTTACAGTTGCAAACTACAATCCATAAAAATATATGGAGAGTTACTAGCTCCAACTCGGTTTTACAGTGAAAACTGCAGGAACTTCAAACCGGCACTAGGAAACAGACTGAGAAACCAGAGTAAAAGTTTCTCCTGCAATCCGTACAATTTATGCTAGATGAACGAACGTGTCTCCACATGCTCAGTTCTGAGAGATAACTGTGTGTGAAAGCCGTCCTTCACCTAGCTTGTTGGGAACACATAGTTCCTTTCCAGTTGCAAACTACCCTCCTTACATATATATATGGGGTACTAGCTCCTAGTCGATTTTACAGTGAAAACTGCAGGAACTTCAAACTGTAACTAGGAAACAGACTGAGAGACCAGAGTAAAAGTTTCTCCCGCAACCCGTTCCATTTGTGCTAGATGAACGAACGTCTCTCCACATGTTCAGTTCTGAGAGATAAATGTGTGTAAAAGCCGTTCTTCACCTAGCTTG
This sequence comes from Camelus bactrianus, assembly GCF_048773025.1. Lineage (NCBI taxonomy): Eukaryota > Metazoa > Chordata > Mammalia > Artiodactyla > Camelidae > Camelus > Camelus bactrianus. The sequence continues at coordinate 2,802,531 of NC_133549.1, read as the reverse complement.
TTGGGAACACAAAGTTCCTTTCCAGTTGCAAACTACAATCCATACATATATATGGGGAGGTACGAGCTCCAAATCGCTTTTACAGTGAAAACTGCAGTAACTTGAAACCGGCACTAGGAAACAGACTGATAAACCATAGTAAATATACCTACTGCAACCCGTTCTTTGTGCTAGATGAACGAACGTCCCTCCACATGTTCAGTTCTGAGAGATAAGTCTGTGTGAATGCCGTACTTCACCTAGCTTGTTGGGAACACAAAGTTCCTTTCCAGTTGTAAACTACTCTCCATATAAATATATTGTGTGGTAATAGCTCCAAATCGGTTTTACAGTGAAAACTGCAGGAAATTCAAAACGGCACTAGGAAACAGATAGAGAAACTAGATTAATAGTTTCTCCTGCAACCCGTTCCATTTGTGCTAGATGAACGAACTTCTCTCCACATTTTCAGTTCTGAAAATAAGTGTGTGTGGAAGCCTATATTCACCTAGCTTGTTGGGAACACTAAGTTCCTTTATAGTTCCAAACTACACTCCATACATATATATGGGGAGCTACTAGCTCCAAGTCGTTTTACAGTGAAATCTGCAGGAACTTCAAACCGGCACTAGGAAACAGACTGGGAAACCAGAGTAAAAGTTTCTCCTGCAACCCGTTCCCTTTGTGCTAGATGAACGAACGTCTCTCCAAATGCTCAGATCTGAGAGAAATATGTGTGTGAAAGCCATCCTTCACCTAGCTTGTTGGGAACACAAAGTTCCTTTTCAGTTGCAAACTACAGTCTGTACACATATATGGGGTGGTACTAGCTCCAAATCCGATTTAAGGTGAAAACTGCAGGAACTTCAAACTGGCACAAAGAAACAGTCTGAGAATCCAGAGTCATAGTTTGTCCTGCAACCCGTTCCCTTTGTGATAGATTAAAGAACGTCTCTCCACATGCTCAGTTCTGAGACAAAAGTGTGTGTGAAAGCCGTACTTCACCTAGCTTGTTGGGAACACAAAGTTCCTTTTCAGTTGCAAACTACACTCCATATATATATATATGGGGAGGTACTAGCTCCAACTCGGTTTTACACTGAAAACTGCAAGAAATTCAAACCGGCACTAGGAAACAGACTGAGAAATCAGAGTAAAAGTTTCTCATGCAACCCGTTCCCTTTGTGCTAGATGAAAGAACTTCTACACACATGCTCATTTCTGAGGGACAAGTTTGTGTGAAAGCCGTCATTTTAACCTGCTTGTTGGGAATACAAAGTTCCTTTCCATTTTCAAAGTACACTCCATACATATATGTGTGGTGATACTAGTTCCAACTCGGTTTTACAGTGAATACTACAGGAAATTTAAACCGGCACTTGGAAACAGACTGAGAAACCAGAGTAAAATTTCTCTTTCAAACCGTTCCCTTTGTGCTAGATGAACGAACGTCTCTCCACATACTCAGTTCTGAGAGAAAAATGTGTGTTAAAGCCGTCCTTAAGCTATCTTGTTGGGAACACAAAGTTCCTATTCAGTTGCAAACTACACTGCATACATATATAAGGGGAGGTACTAGTTCCAAATTTGTTTTACAGTGATAACTGCAGGAACTTCAGACAGACACTAGGAATCTGACTGAGAAACCAGAGTAAAAGTTTCTCTTGCAACCCGTACCATTTTTGCTAGATGAAGGAACGTCTCTCCACATGCTCAGTTCTGAGAGATAAGTGTGTGTGAAAGCCGTCCTTCAACTAGCTTGTTGTTGACACAAAGTTCCTTTCCAGTTGCCAACTACACTCCATACATTTATAAGGGAAGTACTAGCTCCAATGCGTTTTTAAAGTGAAAACTGTAGGAACTTCAAACCGGCACTAGGAAACAGACTGAAAAACCAGAGTAAAATTTTCTCCTGCAATCCGTTTCCTTTGTGCTAGATGATCGAACATCTCTCCACATGCTCAGTTCTGAAAGATAAGTGTGTGTGAAAGCCGTCCTTCACCTAGCTTGTTGGGAACACAAAGTTCCTTTCCAGTTGCAAACAACAGTCCATAAAAATATATGGGGAGTTACTAGCTCCAACTCGGTTTTACAGTGAAAACTGCAGGAACTTCAAAACGGCACTAGGGAACAGACTGAGAAACCAGAGTAAAAGTTTCTCCTGCAATCCGTTCCTTTTGTGCTAGATGAACGAACGTCTCTCCACATGCTTAGTTCTGAGAGATATGTGAGTGTGAAAGCCGTCTTTCACCTAGCTTGTTGGGAATACAAAGTTCCTTTCCAATTGCAAACTACACCCCATACATATATATGGGGATTTACAAGCTCCAACTCGGTTTTACATTGAAAACTCCAGGAACTTCAAACCGGCACTAGGAAACAGTGTGAGAAAACATAGTAAAAGTTTCTCCTGCAACACGTTCCTTTGTGCTAGATGAACGAAAGTCTCTCCACATGCTCAGTTCTGAGAGATAAGTGTGTGTGAAAGCCGACCTTCACATAGATTGTTGGGAACACCAAGTTGATATCCAGATGCAAACTAAACTCCATAAATATATATGGGGAGGTACTAGCTCCAAATCGGTTTTACAGTGAGAACTGCAGGAAATTCAAACTGGCACTAGGAAACAGACTGAGAAACCAGAGTAAAGTTTCTCCTGCAACCCGTTCTCTTTGTGCTAGATGAACGAACGTCTCTCCATATGCTCAGTTCTGAGAGATAAGTGTGTGTGAAAGCCGTCTTTCAAATAGCTTGTTGGGAACACAAATTTCCTTTTCAATTGCAAACTACATTCCTTACATATATATGGAGAGGTACAAGCTCCAACTCGGTTTTACAGTGAAAATTGCAGGAACTTGAAACCGGCACTAGGAAACAGACTGAGAAACCAGAGTAAAAGTTTCTCCTGCAACCCGTTCCTTTTGTGCTAGATGAACGAACGTCTCTCCACATGCTCAGTTCTGAGAGATAAGTATGTGTGAAAGCCGTCCTTCAACTAGCTTGTTGGGAACACAAAGTTCCTTTCCAAAAGCAAACTAGCATCCATATATTTATAAGGGTATGTACTAGCTACAACTCTATTTTACAGTGAAAACTGCAGGAGCTTCAAAACCGGCACTAGGAAACAGACTGAGAAACCACAGTAAAAGTTTGTCCTGCAAACCGTTCCATTTGTGCTAGATGAAAGAACGTCTCTCCACAAGCTCAGTTCTGAGAGATAAGTGTGTGTGAAAGCCGTCCTTCACCTAGCTTGTTGGGAACACAAAGTTCATTTCCAGTTGCAAACTACACTCCATACATATATATGGGGAAATTCTAGCTCCAACTCGATTTTACAGTGATATCTGCAGGAACTTCAGAACTGCACTAGGAATCAGACGGAGAACCCAGAGTAAAATTTCTCCTGCAACCCGTTCATTTTGTGCTAGATGAACGAAAGTCTCTATACATGCTCAGTTCTGAGAGATAATTGTGTGTGAAAGCCGTACTTCACCTAGCTTATTGGGAACACGAAGTTCCTTTCAAGATGCAAACTACATTCCATAAATATATAACGGAAGTACTAGCTCCAACGCGGTTTTAAAGTGAAAACTGCAGGAACTTCAAACCGGCACTAGGAAACAGACAGAGAAACCATAGTAAAAGTTTCACCTGCAACACTTTCCTTTGTGCTAGATGAACGAAAGTCTCTCCACATGCTCAGTTCTGAGAGATAAGTGTGTGTGAAAGCCGAACTTCACATAGATTGTTGGGAACACCAAGTTGCTATCCAGATGCAAACTACACTCCATAAATATATATGGGGAGGTACTAGCTCTAAATCGGTTTTACAGTGAATACTGCAGGAAATTCAAACTGGCACTAGGAAACAGACTGAGAAACCAGAGTAAAAGTTTCTCCTGCAACCCTTTCCCTTTGTGCTTGATGAACGAACGTCTCAACATATGCTCAGTTCTGAGAGATAAGTGTGTGTGAAAGCCTTCCTTCACCTAGTTTGTTGGAACACAAAGATCCTTTCCATTTGCAAACTACACTCCATACATATATATGGGGATGTACTAGCTCCAACCCGGTTTTAGAGTGAAAACTGCAGGAATTACAAACCATCACTAGGAAACAGACTGAGAAACCAGAGTAAAAGTTTCTCCTGCAAACCGTTCCGTTTGTGCTAGATGAACGAATGTCTCTCCACATGCTCAGTTCTGAGAGATAACTGTGTGTGAAAGCCGTCCTTCACCAAGCTTGTTGGGAACACAAAGTTCCTTTCCAGTTGCAAACTAAAATCCGTATATATATATGGGGGGTACTAGCTCCAAATCGGTTTTACAGTGAATACTGCAGGATGCTCAAACCGGCACTAGGAAACAGACAGAAAAACCACGGTAAAATTTTCTCCTGCAAACCGTTCCCTTTGGGCTAGATGAACGAAATTCTCTCAAAATCCTCAGTTCTGAGAGATATGTGTGTGGGAAAGTCGTCCTTCACCTAGCTTGTCGGGAACACAAAAATTTCCTTTCCAATTGCAAACTACACCCCATACATATATATGGGGATGTACTAGATCCAACTCGGTTTTACATTGAAAACTCCAGGAACTTCAAACCAGCACTAGGAAACACTGTGTGAAAACATAGAAAAAGTTTCTCCTGCAAGACGTTCCTTTGTGCTAGTTGAACGAAAGTCTCTCCACATGCTCAGTTCTGAGAGATAAGTGTGTGTGAAAGCCGACCTTCACATAGATTGTTGGGAACTCCAAGTTGCTATCCAGATGCAAACTACACTCCATAAATATATATGGGGAGGTACTAGATCCAAATCAGTTTTACAGTGAATACTGCAGGAAATTCAAACCGGCACTAGGAAACAGACTGAGAAACCAAAGTAAAGTTTCTCCTGCAACCCGTTCTCTTTGTGCTAGATGAACGAACGTCTCTCCACATGCTCAGTTCTGAGAGATAAGTGTGTGTGAAAGCCGTCCTTCAACTAGCTTGTTGGGAAAACAAAGTTCCTTTTCATTTGCAAACTACATTCCTTACATATATATGGAGAGGTACTAGCTCCTACTCGGTTTTACAGTGAAAATTGCAGGAACTTGAAACCGGCACTAGGAAACAGACTGAGAAACCAGAGTAATAGTTTCTACTGCAACCCGTTCCGTTTGTGCTAGATGAACGAAATTCTCTCCAAATCCTCAGTTCTGAGAGATATGTGTGTGGGAAAGCCGTCCTTCAACTATCTTCTTGGGAACACAAAGATCCTTTTCAGTTGCAAACTACACTCCATACATATATATGGGGATATAATAGCTCCAAATCGGTGTTACAGTGAAAACTGCAGGAACTTCAGACCGGCACTAGGAATCAGACTGAGAAACCAGAGTAAAAGTTTCCCCTGCAACCCGTTCCCTTTGTGCTAGATGAACGAACGTCTCTGCACATGTTCAGTTCTGAGAGATAAGTGTGTGTTAAAGCCGTCTTTCACCTAGCTTGTTGGGAACACAAAGTTCCTTTCCAGTTGCAAACTACAATCCATACGTATATATAGGGAGGTACGAGCTCCAAATCGCATTTACAGTGAAAACTGCAGTAACTTGAAACCGGCACTAGGAAACAGACTGATAAACCAGAGTAAATGTTCCAACTGCAACCCGTTCCTTTGTGCTAGATGAACGAACGTCTCTCCACATGCTCAGTTCTGAGAGATAAGTCTGTGTGAATGCCGTACTTCACCTAGATTGTTGGGAACACAAAGATCCTTTCCAGTTGTAAACTACTCTCCATATATATATATGGTGTGGTAATAGCTCAAAATCGGTTTTACAGTGAAAACTGCAGGAAATTCAAAACGGCACTAGGAAACAGATTGAGAAACCAGATTAAAAGTTTCTCCTGCAACCCGTTCCATTTGGGCTAGATGAACGAACATCTCTCCACATGCTCAGTTCTGAAAATAAGTGTTTGTGGAAGCCGATATTCACCTAGCTTGTTGGGAACACAATGTACATTTATAGTTGCAAACTACACTCCATACATATATATGGGGAGCTACTAGCTCCAAGTCGGTTTACAGTGAAATCTTCAGGAACTTGAACCCGGCACTAGGAAACAGACTGAGAATCCAGAGTAAAAGTTTCTCCTGCAAACCGTTCCCTTTGTGCTAGATGAACGAACGTCTCTCCAAATGCTCATTTCTGAGAGAAAAATGTATGTGAATGCCGTACATCACCTAGCTTGTTGGGAACACTAAGTTCCTTTCCAGTTGGAAACTACACACCATATATTTATATGGGGAGGTAGTAGCTCCAAATCGGTTTTACAGTGAAAACTGAAGGAACTTCAAACCGGCACTAGGAAACAGACTGAGAAACCAGAGTAAAAGTTTCTCCTGCAATCCTTTCTGTTTGTGCTAAATGAACGAACGTCTCTCCAAATGCTCATTTCTGAGAAATAATTGTGTGTGAAAGCCGTACTTCAACTAGGTTTTTGGGAACTCAAAGTTCCTTTCCAATTGCAAACTACACTTCATACATATATATCGGGAAGTACTAGCTCCAAATCGGTTTTACAGTGAAATATGCAGAGACTTCAACCCGGCACTAGGAAACAGACTGAGAAACCAGAGTAAAAGTTTCTCCTGCAACCCGTTCCTTTGTGCTAGATGAACGAATGTCTCTCCACATGCTCAGTTCTGACAGAAAAGTTTGTGTGAAAGCTGTACTTCACCTAGCTTATTGGGAACCCAAAGTTCCTTTCTAGTTGCAAACTACACTCCATAAATATATATAGGAATGTACTAGCTCCAACTCGGTTTTAGAGTGTAAACTGCAGGAAGTTCAAACCGGCACTAGGAAACAGACGGAGAAACCAGAGTAAAAGTTTTTCCTGCAAACCGTTCCCTTTGTGCTTGATGAACGAACGTCTCTCCACATGCTCAGTTCTGAGAGAAAATTGTGTGTGAAAGCCGTCCTTCACCTAGCTTGTTGGGAATACAAAGTTCCTTTCCAGTTGCAAACTACACTCCATACATATATAAAGGAATTACTTGCTCCAAATCGGTTTTTAAGTGAAAACTAAGGGAAATTCAACACGGCACTACTAAACAGACTGAAAAACCAGAGTAAAAGTTTTTCCTGCAACCCGTTCCCTTTGTGCAAGATGAACGAAATTCTCTCCAAATCCTCAGTTCTGAGAGATATGTGTGTGGGAAAGCCGTCCTTCAACTATCTTGTTGGGAACACAAAGATCCTTTTCAGTTGCAAACTACACTCCATACATATATATGGGGATGTAATAGCTCCAACTCGGTGTTACATTGAAAACTACAGGAACTTCAAACCGGCACAAGGAATCAGACTGAGAAACCAGAGAAAAGTTTCTCCTGAAAAACTTTCAATTCGTGCTAGATGAACGAACTTCTCTCCACAAGCTCAGTTCTGTGAGATAAGTGTGTGTGAAAGCCGAACTTTTCCTAGCTTGTTGGGAACACATAGTTCCTATTCAGTTGCAAACTATACTCCATAAATATATAAGGGGAGGTACTAGCCCCAACTCGGTTTTACAGTGAAAGCTGCAGGAACTTCAAACCGGCACTAGGAAACAGACTGAAAAACCAGAGTAATATTTTATCCTGCAAACCGTTCCCTTTGTGCTAGATGAACGAACATCTCTCCACATGCTCAGTTCTGAGAGATAAGTGGTGTGAAAGCCATCCTTCACCTAGCTTGTTTGGAACACAAAGTTCATTTCCAGTTGCAAATTACACTCCATACATTTATATGAGGTTGTACTAGTTTCAAATCGATTTTACAGTGAAAACTGCAGGAATTTCAGACCGGCACTAGGAATCAGACTGAGTAACCAGAATAAAACTTTCTCCTGAAAACAGTACCCTTAGTGCTAGATGAACGAAATTCTCTCCACATGCTTAGTTCTGAGAGATAAGTGTGTGTGAAAGCCGTACTTCACCTAGCTTGTTGGGAACACAAAGTTCATTTCCAGATGCAAACTAGTCTCCATACATTTATGAGGGGATGTACTAGCTACAATTAGATTTTACAGTGAAAACTGCAGTAACTTCAAACCGGGACTAGGAAACAGACTGTGAAACCAGAGTAAAAGTTTCCCCTGGAACCCGTTCATTTTGTGCTAGATGAAAGAACGTCTCTCCATATGTTCAGTTCTGAGAGATAAGTGTGTGTAAGCCGTCCTTCACCTAGCTTGTTGGGAACACAAAGTTCCTTTCCAGTTGCAAACTACACACCATATGTATTTATGGGGAGGTAGTAGCTCCAAATCGGTTTTACAGTGAAAACTGAAGGAACTTCAAACAGGCACTAGGATACAGACTTAGAAACCAGGGTAAAATTTCACCTGCAATCCTTTCCCTTTGTGCTAAATGAACGAAAGTCTCTCCAAATGCTCATTTCTGAGAAATAAGTGTGTGTGAAAGCCGTACTTCTACTAGCTTGTTGGGAACTCAAAGTTCCTTTTCAATTGCAAACTACACTTCATACATATATATCGGGAACTACTAGCTCCAAATCGATTTTACAGTGAAATATGCAGAGACTTCAAACCGGCACTAGGAAACAGACTGAGAAACCAGAGTAAAAGTTTCTCCTGCAACCCGTTCCTTTGTGCAAGATGAACGAATGTCTCTCCACATGCTCAGTTCTGACAGATAAGTTTGTGTGAAAGCCGTACTTCACCTAGCTTATTGGGAACCCAAAGTTCCTTTCTATTTGCAAACTACACTCCATATATATATAATGGGGATGTACTAGCTCCAACTCGGTTTTAGAGTGTAAACTGCAGGAAATTAAAACCGGCACTAGGAAACAGACTGAGAAACCAGAGTAAAACTTTCACCTGCAACCCATTCCCTTTGTGCTAGTTGAACGAACGTCTCTCAACATGCTCAGTTCTGAGAGATAAATATGTGCGAAAGCCGTCCTTCATATAGCTTGTTGGGAACACAAAGTTCCTTTCCTGTTGCAAACTAAACTCCATACATATATATGGGGATATACTAGCTCCAACACGGTTTTACAGTGAAAACTGCAGGAACTACAAACCGGCACTCGGAAACAGACTGAGAAACCAAAGTATAAGTTTCTCCTGCAATCCGTTCCATTTTTCCTAGATGAACGAACGTCTCTTCACATGCTCAGTTCTGAGAAATAAGTGTGTGTGAAAGCTGTCTTTCACCTAGCTAGTTGGGAAAACAAAGTTCCTCTCTAGTTGCAAACTATACTTCATAAATATATATATATGGGTAAGTACTAGATCAAAATCCGTTTTACAGTGATAACTGAAGGAAATTCAAACCCGCACAAGGAAACAGACTGAGAAACCAGAGTAAAATTTTCTCCTGCAAACCGTTCCCTTTGTGCTAAATGAACGAACGTCTCTCCACATGCTCAGTTCTGAGAGATAAATTTATGTGAATGTCGTACTTCACATAACTTAATGGGAACACAAAGTTCCTTTCCAGTTGCAAACTACACTCCATAAATATATATGGGTTGGTACTAGCCCCAACTCGGTTATAAGGTGAAAACTACACGAACTTGATACCGGCACTTGGAAACATACTGAGAAACCAGAGTAAATTTTCTCCTGCAAACCGTTCCCTTTGTGCTAGATGAACGAACGTCTCTCTACATTCTTAGTTCTGAGAGATTAACGTGTGTTAAAGCCGTCTTTAACCTAGCTTGTTTGGAACACAATGTTCTTTTTCAGTTGCAAACTACACTCCATACATATATAAGGGAGGTACTAGCCCAAACTCTGTTTTAGAGTGAAAGCTGCAGGAACTTCAAACCGGCACTAGGAAACAGACTGAGAAACCAGAGTAAAATTTTCCCTGCAACCCGTTCCCTTTGTGCTAGATGAACGAACGTCTCTCCACATGCTCAGTTCTGAGAGATGTGTGTGTGAAAGCGGTCCTTCACCTACTTTGTTGGGAACACAAAGTTCATTTCCAGTTTCAAACTACACTCCATACATATATATGGGGATATACTAGATCCAACTCGATTTTACAGTGAAAACTGCAGGAACTTCAGACCGGCACTAGGAATCAGACTGAGAAACCAGAGTAAAAGTTTCTCCTGCAACCCGTTCCTTTGTGCTAGATGAACGAATGTCCTTATACATGCTCAATTCTGAATGACAATTGTGTGTGAATGCCGTCCTTCACCTAACTTGTTGGGAAAACGAAGTTCCTTTCCAGTGTCAAACTACACTCCATACATATATAATGGAATTACTAGCTCCAAATCGGTTTTAAAGTTAAAAATGCAGGAACTTCAAACCGGCACTAGGAAACAGTCTGAGAAATCAGAGTAAAAGTTTATCCTACAAACATTTCCCTATGTGCTAGATGAACGAACATCTCTCCACGTGCTCTGATCTGAGAGAAACTATGTGTGAAAGCAGTACTTCACCTAGGTTGTTGGGAACGCAAAGTTCCTTTCCAGTTGCAAACTACACTCCATACATATATATGGGGATGTACTAGCTCCAAATCGGTTTTACAGTGAAAACTGCAGGAACTTAACCCGGCACTACGAAAAAGACTGAGAAACCAGAGTTATAGTTTCTCCTGCATCAGTTCCATTTGTGCTAGATGAACGAACGTCTCTCCACATGCTCAGTTCTGAGAGATAAGTGTGTGGGAAAGCCGTCCTTCAACTAGCTTGTTGGGAACACAAAGATTCTTTTCATTTGCATACTACACTACATACATATATATGGGGAAGTTCTAGCTCGAACTCGGTTTTACAGTGAAAACTGCAGGAACATCAAAACGACACTAAGAAACAGAATGAGAAACCAGAGTAAAAGTTTCAACTGCAAACCTTTCCCATTGTGCTAGATAGACGAACATCTCTATACATGCTCAGTACTGAGAGATAATTGTGTGTGAAAGCCGTCCTTAACCTAGCTTTTTGGGAACACAAAGTTCCTTTCCAGTTGCAAACTACACTCCATACATATATATGGGGATGTACTAGCTACAACTCGATTTTACAGTGAAAACTGCAGGAATTTCAAACCTTCACTAGGAAACAGAATGAGAAACCATAGTAAAAGTTTCTTCTGCAACCCTTTCCCTTTGTGCTTGATGAATAAACGTCTCTCCACAGACTCAGTTCTGAGAGATAAGTTTGTGGTAAAATCGTACTTCACCTAGCTTGTTGGGAACACAAAGTTCCTTTTCAGTTGCAAACTACAATCCATACCTATATATGTGGATGTACTAGCTCCAACTCTATTTTACAGTGATAACTGCAGGAACTTCAAACCGGCACTAGGAAACAGACTGAGAAACCAGGGTAAAATTTCTCCTGCAAACCGTTCCATTTGTGCTAGATGAACGAACGTCTCTCCACATGCTCAGTTCTGAGAGATAAGTGTGTGTGAAAGCCGTCATTCACCTAGCTTGTTGGGAAAACAAAGTTCCTTTCCAGCTGCAAACTGTAATCCGTACATATATAAGGGAATTACTAGCACCAACTCGGTTTTAAAGTGAAAACTGCAGGAACTTCAAACCGGCACTAGGAAACAGACTGAGATACAAGAGTAAATGTTTCTCCTGCAACCCGTTCCCATTGTGCTAGATGAACGAACGTCTCCCACATGCTGAGTTCTGAGAGATAAGTGTGTGTGAAAGCCGTCCTTCAACTAGCTTGTTGGGAACACAAATTTCCTTTCCAATTGCAAACTACACTCCATACATATATAAGGGAAGTACTAGCTCCAACGCGGTTTTAAAGTGAAAACTGCAGGAACTATAAATCTGCACTCGGAAACAGACTGAGAAACCAGATTATTAGTTTCTCCTGCAAACCGTTCCCTTTGTGCTAGATGAACGAACGTCTCCCCACAGGCTCAGTTCTGAGAGTTAATTGTGTGTGAAAGCCGCCCTTCATATAGCTTGTTGGGAATACAAAGTTCCTTTCCAGTTGCAAACTACAATTCCATACATATATATGGGGAAGTACTAGCTCCGAATCGGTTTTACATTGAAACTGCTGGAACTTCAAAACGCACTAGGAAATAGAGTGAGAAAAAAGAGTAAACCATTCTTCTTGAAACAGTTCCCTTTGTGCTAGATGAACGAACGTCTCTCCACATGCTCAGTTCTGAAAAATAAGTGTTTGTGAAAGCCGCCCTTCTCCTAGATTGTTGGGAACACAAAGATTCTTTTCTTTTGCAAACTACAATCCATACATATATATGGGGATGTACTAACTCCAACTCGGTTTTACAGTGAAAAATGCAGGAACTTCAACCGCACTAGGAAACAAACTGAGAAATCAGGGAAAATGTTTCTCCTGCAAACCTTTCCCTTTGTGCTAGATGAACGAACTTCTCTCCACATGCTCATTTCTGAGATATAACTGTGTGTGAAAGCCGTACTTCACGCAGCTTGTTTGGAACACAAGGTTTCTTTTCAGTTGCAAACTACACTCCATACACATATATGGGGAGGTACAAGGTCCAACTCGGTTTTACAGAGAAAACTGCAGGAACTACTAACCGGTCCTAAGAAACAGGATGAGAATCCAGAGTAAATGTTTTTCCTGCAATCCTTTCCCATTGTGCTAGATGAACGAAATTCTCTCCACATGCTCAGGTCTGAGAGATAATTGTGTGTTAAAGCCGTCCTTCACCTAGCTTGTTGGGAACACAAAGTTTCTTTTAAGTTGCAAACTACACACCATACAAATATATGGGGTGATAATAGGTCCATCTCGGTTTTACAGTGAAAACTGCAGGAACTTCAAACCGGCACTAGGAAAAAGTCTGAGAAACCAGAATAAAAGTTTCTCCTGCAAGTAATTCCATTTGTGCTAGATGAACGAAGGTCTCTCCTCATGCTCAGTTCTGAGAGATAAGTGTGTGTGAAAGACGTCCTTCACCTAGCTTGTTGGAAACACAAAGATTCTTTTCAGTTGCAAAATACACTCCATACATATATATGGGGAGGTACTAGCTCCAACTCTGTTTTACAGGGAAAATGGACAGGTAATTCCAACCGGCACTAGGAAACAGACTGAGAAACCGGAGTAAAATTTATCCTGCAATCCATTCCATTTGTGCTAGATGAACGAATGTCTCTCCTCATGCTCAGTTCTGAGAGATAAGTGTGTGTGAAAGCCGTCCTTCACCTAGCTTGTTGGGAACACAATGTTTCTTTTCAGTAGCAAAATACACTCCGTAGATTTATATGGTTAGGTACTAGCTCCAAATCCATTGTACAGTGAAATCTGCAGGAACTTCAAACCGGCACTAGGAAAAAGACTGAGAAACATGAGTAAAAGTTTCTCATGCAACCCGTTCCCTTTGTGCTAGATGAACGAACGTCTCTCCACATGCTCACTTCTGAGAGATAAGTGTGTGTGAAAGTCGTTCTTCACCCAGCTTGTTGGGAACACAAAGTTTCTTTCCATTTGCATACTACACTCCATATATATTTATGGTGATATTCTGTCTTCAACTGTGTTTCATAGTTTAAACTGGTGGAAGTCCCAACAGCACTAGGAAACAGACTGAGAAACCGGAGTAATTGGTTCTCTTGCACCCCCTTCTCTTTGTGCTAGATGAACAAATATCTCTCCTCATGGTCATTTCTGAGAGATAAATTTGTGTGAAAGACCTTCTTCATCTGGATCCTTTCCAATATCATGTTTCTTTTTAGTTCTTAATTTCCCAACATTCATGTATATTGGGATGTAGTATTTGCTCAATTGATTTACAGTGATACCTTCATGAAGTTCAGACCGAGATTTGGAAAAATATTGAGTAACCAGTATAAGCGTTTCAACTGTAAACATTACCTTTATGATATATGTTCGAACGTCTCTCCTCAAGCTCATTTCTGAGAGATAATTGTCCATGAAAGCAGTCTTTCACCTATCTTCCTGGGAACACATAGTTTCTTTTGTGTTGGAAACAACACTACATATATATATTTTTGGGATGTACTAGCTCGTATTCTGTTTTGCTCTGAAAGCCGCATGAACTTCAAACCGGCAGTAGGAAACAGACTAAGAAACCATTATAAGACTTTCTACTGAACCACCTCCCTTTTGCTAGATGAACGAACGTCTCTCTATATGTTGAATATTGAGTGTTAAGTGTGTGGGAATCTTCAATCTTCTAGGTTGTTGGGAACACTTTTTTTTCTGTTGGAAACTGCCCTACATACATATATATGGGGATTACTAGCTCCAACTCAGCTTTACAGAAAAACTTCATGAAATTTACCCGGATCAATAATAAGATACTGAGAAACCAGTGTAATTTTTCTACTACAGACCATTCCATTTATACTGGATGATAGAAATTCTCGTTCTCAATTCTGACAGATAAATATTTGTGTATGGCATCAGAAACCTTACTTGTAGGGAAAACAGTTTCTTTTCAGTAGGTAAATACACTACATGCATATATATGGGGAGGTACTAGCTCCACCTGGGTTTTACAGTGAAAACTGCAGGAACTTCAAACCGGAACTAGGAAACAGAATGAGAAACCAGAGTAAAAGTTTCCCCTTCAACCCGTTCCATTTGTGCTAGATGAACCAAAGTCTTTCCACATGCTCATATCTGAGAGATAAGTGTGTGTGAAAGCCGTCCTTCACCTAGCTTTCTTGGAAATCAAAGTTTCTTTTCAGTTGCAACCTAAACTTCATACCTAAATATGTAGAGTTACTAGCTCCAAATCGGTTTTACATTGAAAATTGCAGGAACTTCCAAACGGCACTAGGAAACAGACTGAGAAACAGAGCAAATCATTCCCCTTGAACCCGTTCCATTTGTGCTACATGAACGAACGTCTTTCCTCATGCTCAGTTCAGAGTGTTAAGTGTGTGTGAAAGCCATACTTCACGTAGCTTGTTGGGAACACAAAGTTTCTTTTCAGTTTGCAAACTATACTCCATACATATATACGGGGAGATACAAGCTCCAACTCTGTTTTACAGTGAAAACTGCAGAAACTTCAAACCGGTACTAGGAAACAGACTGAGAAATTATAGAAAAGATTCTCATGCCAACCGTTCCATTTGTGCTAGATGGACGAACGTGTCACCACATGCTGAGTTCTGAGAGATACGTGTGGGTGAAATCCGTCATTCACCTAGCTTTTGGGAACACAAAGATTCTTTTCAGGTGCAAACTGCACTCCATACATATATATGGGGAGGTACTACCTCCAAATCGGTTTTACAGTAAAACTGCAGGAAATTCAAACCGACACTAGGAAACAGACTGATAAAAATGAGTAAAAGTTTCCCCTGCAAACCGTTCCCTTTGTGCTAGATGAACGAACGTCTCTCCACATGCTCAGGTCTGAGAGATAAGTGTGTGTGAATGCCGCCCTTCACCTAGATTGCTGGGAAAACAAAGTTAATTTTCAGTAGCAAACTACAGTCCATTCATATATATGGGGGAGTAAAAGCTCCAACACGGTTTTACAGTGAAAACTGCAGGAACTTCAAACCGTCACTAGGAAACAGACTGAGAAAAATGAGTAAAAGTTTCCCCTGCAAACCTTTCCCTTTGTGCTAGATGAACGAACGTCTCTCCACAAGCTCATTTCTGAGAAATAAGTGTGTGTGAAAGCCGCCCTTCACCTAGATTGTTGGGAACACAAAGATTATTTTCATTTGCAAACTACAATTAATATATATATATGGGGATATACTAACTCCAACTCTGTTTTACAGTGAAAACTTCAGGAAGTTCAACCGGCTCTAGGAAACAAACTGAGAAACCAGAGAAAAAGTTTCCCCTGCAACCCGTTCCCTTTGTGCTAGATGAACGAACGTCTCACCACATGCTCAATTGTGAGAGATAACTGTGTGTGAAAGCCGTAATTCACCCAGCTTCTTGGGAACACAAAGTTTCTTTTCAGTTGCAAACTACACTCCATACACATATATGGGGAGGTACAATGTCCAACACGGTTTTACAGAGAAAACTGCAGGAACTTCTAACCGGTCCTAGGAAACAGGATGAGAATCCAGAGCAAATGTTTTCCCTGCAATCCTTTCCCATTTTGCTAGATGAACGAAATTCTCTACACATGCTAAGTTCTCAGAGATAATTGTGTGAGAAAGCCGTACTTCACCCAGCTTGTTTGGAACACAAAGTTTCTTTTCAGTTGCAAACTACACTCCATATATATATATGGGTTTGTACTAGCTCCAAGTCTGTTTTACAGTGAAAACTGCAGGAACTTCTAACTGGCACTAGGAAACAGACTGAGGAACCAGAGTAAAATTTCTCCTGCAAGCCGTTCCTTTTGTGCTAGGTGAACGAATGTCTCTCCACATGCTCTGTTCTGAGAGATATTTGTGTGTGAATGCCGTACTTCACCCAGCTTTTTGGGAACACAAAGTTTCTTTTCATTTGCAAACTACACTCCATAATTATTTATGGTGATATTCTGTCTCCAACTGTGTTTCATAGTTTAAACTGGTGAAAGTCCCAACAGAACTAGGAAACAGACTGAGAAACCGGAGTAATTGGTTCTCCTGCATCCCATTCTCTTTGTGCTAGATGAATAAATATCTCTCCTCATGGTCATTTGTGAGAGATAAATTTGTGTGAAAGACCTTCTTCACCTGGCTCCTTTCGAACATTATGTTTCTTTTTAGTTCCTAAATTCCCTACATTCATGTATATTGGATGCAGTATATGCCTATTTGATTTACAGTGATATCTGCATGAAGTTCAGAACGAGAGTAGGAAAAATATTGAGTAAACAGTATAAGCGTTTCAACTGTAAATATTACCTTTATGGTATATGTTCGAACGTCTCTCCTCAAGCTCATTTCTGAGAGATAATTGTCCATTAAAGCAGTCTTTCACCTATCTTCCTGGGAACACATAGTTTCTTTTGTGTTGGAAACAACACTACATATATATATTTTTGGGATGTACTAGCTCGTATTCCGTTTTGGTCTGAAAACCGCATGAACTTCAAACCGGCAGTAGGAAACAGAATAAGAAACCATTATAAGACTTTCTACTGAACCACCTCCCTTTTGCTAGATGAACGAACGTCTCTATATATGTTGAATATTGAGTGTTTAGTGTGTGGGATGTCTTCAATCTTCTAGGTTGCTGGGAACACATTTTTTTCTGTTGGAAACTGCCCTACATACATATATATGGGGATTACTAGCTCCAACTCAGCTTTACAGAAAAACTTCATGAAATTTACCCGGATCTATAATAAGAAACTGAGAAACCAGTGTAATTTTTTCTACTGCAGACCATTCCATTTATACTGGATGATAGAAATTCTCATTCTCAATTCTGACAGATAAATATTTGTGTATGGCATCAGAAAACTTACTTGTTCGGAAAACAGTTTCTTTTCTGTAGGTAAATACACTACATGCATATATATGGGGAGGTACTAGCTCCAACTCGGTTTTACAGTGAAAATTGCAGGAACTTCAAACAGGCACTAGGAAACAGAATGAGAAACCAGAGTAAAAGTTTCCCCTTCAACACGTTCCATTTGTGCTAGATGAACCAAAGTCTTTCCACATGCTCATATCTGAGAGATAAGTGTGTGTTAAAGCCGTCCTTCACCTAGATTTCTTGGAACACAAAGTTTCTTTTCACTTGCAAACTACACTCCATACATAAATATGGGGAGGTACAAGCTCCAAATCGGTTTTACATTGAAAACTGCAGGAACTTCAAAAAGGCACTAAGAAACAGACTGAGAAAAAAGAGTAAATAATTCTCCTTGAACCCGTTCCATTTGTGCTATATGAACGAACGTCTCTCCACATGCTCAGTTCAGAGTGTTAATTGTGTGTGAAAGCCGTCCTTCACCTAGCTTGTTGGGAACAAAAAGTTTCTTTTCAGTTGCAAACTACACTCCATATTTATGTATGGGTTGGTACTAGCTCCAAGTCTGTTTTACAGTGAAAACTGCAGGAACTTCTAACCGGCACTAGGAAACAGACTGAGAAACCAGAGTAAACTTTCTCCTGCAAGCCGTTCCTTATGTGCTATGTGAACGAATGTCTCTCAACATGCTCTGTTCTGAGAGATATTTGTGTGTGAAAGCCGTACTTCACCCAGCATGTTAGGAACACAAAGTTTTTTTCAGTTGCAAATTACACTCCACACACATATATGGGGAGGTACAAGGTCCAACTCGGGTTTACAGAAAAAACTGCAGGAACAACTAACCGGTCCTAGGAAACAGGATGAGAATCCAGAGTAAACGTTTTTCCTACAATCTTTTCCCATTGTGCTAGAGGAACCAAATTCTCTCCACATGTTCATATCTGAAAGATAAGTGTGTGTGAAAGCCGTCCTTCACATAGCTTGTTGAGAACACAAAGTTTCTTTTCAGTTGCAAACTACACTCCATACATAAATATGGGGGGGTACTAGCTCCAAAACTGTTTTATATTGAAAATTGCAGGAAATTCAAAACGGCACTGGGAAACAGACTGATAAAAAGAGTAAACAATTCCCCTTGAAACCTTTCCATTTGTGCTAGATGAACGGACGTCTCTGCACATGCTCAGGTCTGAGAGATAAGTGTGTGTGAAAGCCGTCTTTCACTTTATGTTGTTGGAAACACAAAGATTCTTTTCAGTTGCAAAATACACTCCATACATATTTATGGGTAGGTACTAGCTCCAACTCGGGTTTACAGGGAAAATCGGCAGGAAATTCCAACCGGCACTACGGAACAGACTGTGAAACCAGAATAAAAGTGTCCCTGCAAGCCATTCACTTTGTGCTAGATGAAGGAACGTCTCTCCACATGCTCAGTTCTGAGAAATATGTGTGTGTGAAAGCCGAACTTCACTTATCTTGTTGGGAACACAAAGTTCCTTTTCATTTACAAACTACACTCCATACATATAAATGGGGAGGTACTAGCTCCAACTCGGTTTTACAGATAAAACTGCAGGAACTTAAAACCGGCACTAGGAAACAGACTGAGAAACCAGAGTAAAATTTTCTCCTGCAAGCCATTTCATTTGTGCTACATGAAGGAACGTCTCTCCACATACTCAGTTCTGAGATATATGTGTGTGTGAAAGCCGAACTTCACTTAGCTTGTTGGGAACACAAAGTTCCTTTTCATTTGCAAACTACACTCCATACAAATATATGGGGAGGTACTAGATCCAACTCGGTTTTACAGTGAAAACTGCAGGAAATTCAAACCGGCACTAGAAAAATACTGAGAAAAGTAAGTATAAGTTTCCCCTGCAACCCGTTCCCTTTGTGCTAGATGAACGGACGTCTCTCCACATGCTCAGTTCTGAAAAATAAGTGTTTGTGAAAGACGCACTTCACCTAGATTATTGGGAACACAATAATTCTTTTCATTTGCAAACTACAATCCATACATATATATGGGGATGTACTAACTCCAAGTCGTTTTTACAGTGAAAAATGCAGGAATTTCAACCGGCACTAGGAAACAAACTGAGAAACCAGAGAAAAAGTTTCTCCTGCAACCCGTTCCCTTTGTGCTAGATGAACGAAACTCTATCCACATTCTCAGTTCTGAGAGATAAGAATGTGTCAAAGCCGTCCTTCACCTAGCTTGTTGGGAACACAAAGTTTCTTTTCAGTAGCAAAATACACTCCGTAGATTTATATGGTTAGGTACTAGCTCCAAATCCTTTGTACAGTGAAATCTGCAGGAACTTCAAACCGGCACTAGGAAAAAGACTGAGAAACCAGAGTAAAAGTTTCTCATGCAACCCGTTCCCTTTGTGCTAGATGAACGAACGTCTCTCCACATGCTCACTTCTGAGAGATAAGTGTGTGTGAAAGCCGTTCTTCACCCAGCTTGTTGGGAACACAAAGTTTCTTTTCATTTGCATACTACACTCCATATATATTTATGGTGATATTCTGTCTCCAAATGTGTTTCATAGTTTAAACTGGTGGAAGTCCCAACAGCACTAGGAAACAGACTGAGAAACCAGAGTAAAAGAGCCCCCTGCGAGCCATTCACATTGTTCTAGATGAAGGAACGTCTCTCCACATGCTCAGTTCTGAGAAATATGTGTGTGTGAAAGCCGAACTTCACTTAGCTTGTTGGGAACACAAAGTTCCTTTTCATTTGCAAACTACACTCCATACATATATATGGGGAGGTACTAGCTCCAACTCGATTTTACAGTGAAAACTGAAGGAACTTCAAACCGGCACTAGGAAATAGACTGAGAAACCAGAGTAAAATTTTCTCCTGCAAGCCATTCAATTTGTGCTAGATGAAGAACGTCTCTCCACATGCTCAGTTCTGAAAAATAAGTGTTTGTGAAAGACGCCCTTCACCTAGATTGTTGGGAACACAAAGATACTTTTCATTTGCAAACTAC
This sequence comes from Camelus bactrianus, assembly GCF_048773025.1. NCBI lineage: Eukaryota > Metazoa > Chordata > Mammalia > Artiodactyla > Camelidae > Camelus > Camelus bactrianus. The sequence goes on along the minus strand of NC_133549.1, from coordinate 2,782,157 downwards.
AATCCATATATATATATGGGGATGTACTAACTCCAAATCGGTTTTACAGTGAAAAATGCAGGAATTTCAACCGGCACTAGGAAACAAACTGATAAACCAGAGAAAACGTTTCACCTGCAACCCGTTCCATTTGTGCTAGATGAACGAACGTCTCTCCACATGCTCAGTTCTGAGAGACAACTGTGTGTGAAAGCCGTACTTCACCCAGCTTGTTGGGAACACAAGGTTTCTTTTCAGTTGAAAACTACACTCCATACATATATATGGGGAGGTACGAGGTCCAACTAGGTTTTACAGAGAAAACTGCAGGAACTTCTAAACCGTCCTAGGAAACAGGATGAGAATCCAGAGTAAATGTTTTCCTGTAAACCTTTCCCATTGTGCTAGATGAACGAACGTCTCTACACATGCTAACTTCTCAGAGATATGTGTGTGAGAAAGCCGTAGTTCACCCACCTTGTTTGGAACACAAAGTTTCTTTTCAGTTGCAAACTACACTCCATACATATATATGGGTTGGTACTAGCTCCAAGTCTATTTTACAGTGAAAACTGCAGGAAATTCTAACCGGCACTAGAAATCAGACTGAGAAAACAGAGTAAAATTTTTCCTGCAAGCCGTTCTTTTGTGCTAGATGAACGAATGTCTCTCCACATGCTCTGTTCTGAGAGATATTTGTGTGTGAATGCCGTACTTCACCCAGCTTTTTGGGAACACAACGTTTCTTTTCAGTTGCATACTCCACTCCATACATATATATGGTTAGGTACTAGCTCCAACTCCATTGTACAGTGAAATCTTCAGGAACTTCAAACCGGAACTAGGAAACAGACTGAGAAACCAGAGTAAAAGTTTCTCCTGTAACCCGTTCCCTTTGTGCTAGATGAACGAACGTCTCTCCACATGCTCAGTTCTGAGAGATAAGTGTGTGTGAAAGCCGTTCTTCACCCAGCTTTTTGGGAACACAATGTTTCTTTCCATTTGCATACTACACTCCATATATATTTATGGTGATATTCTGTCTCCAACTGTGTTTCATAGTTTAAACTGGTGGAAGTCCAAACAGCACTAGGAAACAGACTGAGAAACCGGAGTAATTGGTTCTCTTGCACCCCCTTCTCTTTGTGCTAGATGAACAAATATCTCTCCTCATGGTCATTTCTGAGAGATAAATTTGTGTGAAAGACCTTCTTCATCTGGATCCTTTCCAATATTATGTTTCTTTTTAGTTCCTAATTTCCCAACATTCATGTATATTGGGATGTAGTATTTGCTCAATTGATTTACAGTGATATCTTCATGAAGTTCAGACCGAGATTAGGAAAAATATTGAGTAACCAGTATAAGCGTTTCAACTGTAAACATTACCTTTATGATATATGTTCGAACGTCTCTCCTCAAGCTCATTTCTGAGAGATAATTGTCCATGAAAGCAGTCTTTCACCTATCTTCCTGGGAACACATAGTTTCTTTTGTGTTGGAAACAACACTACATATATATATTTTTGGGATGTACTAGCTCGTATTCTGTTTTGCTCAGAAAGCCGCATGAACTTCAAACCGGCAGTAGGAAACAGACTAAGAAATCATTATAAGATTTTCTACTGAACCACCTCCCTTTTGCTAGATGAACGAACGTCTCTCTATATGTTGAATATTGAGTGTTAAGTGTGTGGGAAGTCTTCAATCTTCTAGGTTGTTGGGAACACATTTTTATCTGTTGGAAACTGCCCTACATACATATATATGGGGATTACTAGCTCCAACTCAGCTTTACAGAGAAACATCATGAAATTTACCCGGATCAATAATAAGATACTGAGAAACCAGTGTAATTTTTCTACTACAGACCATTCCATTTATACTGGATGATAGAAATTCTCGTTCTCAATTCTGACAGATAAATATTTGTGTATGGCATCAGAAACCTTACTTGTAGGGAAAACAGTTTCTTTTCAGTAGGTAAATACCCTACATGCATATATATGGGGAGGTACTAGCTCCACCTCGGTTTTACAGTGAATACTGCAGGAACTTCAAACCGGAACTAGGAAACAGAATGAGAAACCAGAGTAAAAGTTTCCCCTTCAACCCGTTCCATTTGTGCTAGATGAACCAAAGTCTTTCCACATGCTCATATCTGAGAGATAAGTGTGTGTGAAAGCCGTCCTTCACCTAGCTTTTTGGAACACAAAGTTTCTTTTCAGTTGCAAACTAAACTTCATACCTAAATATGGGGAGTTACTAGCTCCAAATCGGTTTTACATTGAAAATTGCAGGAACTTCAAAACGGCACTAGGAAACAGACTGAGAAACAGAGCAAATCATTACCCTTGAACCCATTCCATTTGTGCTACATGAACGAACGTCTCTCCTCATGCTCAGTTCAGAGTGTTAAGTGTGTGTGAAAGCCGTCCTTCACCTAGCTTGTTGGGAACACAAAGTTTCTTTTCAGTTTGCAAACTATATTCCATACATATATACGGGGAGATACAAGCTCCAACTCTGTTTTACAGTGAAAACTGCAGAAACTTCAAACCGGTACTAGGAAACAGACTGAGAAATTATAGAAAAGATTCTCATGCCAACCGTTCCATTTGTGCTAGACGGACGAAAGTCTCTCCACATGCTCAGTTCAGAGAGATAAGTGTGTTTGAAACCCGTACTTCACCTAACTTGTTGGGAACACAAAGTTCCTTTTCAGTTGCAAACTACACTCCAAACATATATATGGGGAGGTACTAGCTCCAACTCGATTTTACAGAGAAAACGGCAGGAAACTCAAACCGGCACTAGGAAACAGACTGAGAATCCAGAGTAATAGTTTCTCCTGAAACCCGTTCCATTTGTGCTAGATGAACGAACGTTTCCCCACATGCTGAGATGTGAGAGATACGTGTGGGTGAAATCCGTCATTCACCTAGCTTTTGGGAACACAAAGATTCTTTTCAGGTGCAAACTGCACTCCATACATATATATGGGGAGGTACTACCTCCAAATCGGTTTTACAGTAAAACTGCAGGAAATTCAAACCGACACTAGGAAACAGACTGATAAAAATGAGTAAAAGTTTCCCCTGCAAACCGTTCTCTTTGTGCTAGATGAACGAACGTCTCTCCACATGCTCAGATCTGAGAGATAAGTGTGTGTGAATGCCGCCCTTCACCTAGATTGTTGGGAACACAAAGTTAATTTTCAGTAGCTAACTACAGTCCATTCATATATATGGGGGAGTAAAAGCTCCAACACGGTTTTACAGTGAAAACTGCAGGAACTTCAAACCGTCACTAGGAAACAGACTGAGAAAAATGAGTAAAAGTTTCCCCTGCAACCCTTTCCCTTTGTGCTAGATGAACGAACGTCTCTCGACAAGCTCATTTCTGAGAAATAAGTGTGTGTGAAAGCCGCCCTTCACCTAGATTGTTGGGAACACAAAGATTATTTTCATTTGCAAACTACAATTAATATATATATATGGGGATGTACTAACTCCAACTCTGTTTTACAGTGAAAACTTCAGGAACTTCAACCGGCACTAGGAAACAAACTGAGAAACCAGAGAAAAAGTTTCCCCTGCAACCCGTTCCCTTTGTGCTAGATGAACGAACGTCTCTCCACATGCTCCATTGTGAGAGATAACTGTGTGTGAAAGCCGTAATTCACCCAGCTTGTTGGGAACACAAAGTTTCTTTTCAGTTGCAAACTACACTCCATACACATATATGGGGAGGTACAATGTCCAACACGGTTTTACAGAGAAAACTGCAGGAACTTCTAACCGGTCCTAGGAAACAGGATGAGAATCCAGAGTAAATGTTTTCCCTGCAATCCTTTCCCATTTTGCTAGATGAACGAAATTCTCTACACATGCTAAGTTCTCAGAGTTAATTGTGTGAGAAAGCCGTACTTCACCCAGGTTGTGTGGAACACAAAGTTTCTTTTCAGTTGCAAACTACACTCCATATATATATATATGGGTTTGTACTAGCTCCAAGTCTGTTTTACAGTGAAAACTGCAGGAACTTCAAACCGGCACTCGGAAACAGACTGATAAAACAGAGTATACGTTTCTCCTGCAATCCGTTCCATTTTTCCTAGATGAACGAACGTCTCTTCACATGCTCAGTTCTGAGAAATAAGTGTGTGTGAAAGCTCTCCTTCACCTAGCTAGTTGGGAAAACAAAGTTCCTCTCTAATTGCAAACTAAACTTCATAAATATATATATATTGGTAAGTACTAGAAGAAACTCGGTTTTACAGTGATAACTGAAGGAAATTCAAACTGGCAAAAGGAAACAGACTGAGAATCCAGGGTAAAATTTTCTCCTGCAAACCGTTCCCTTTGTGCTAAATGAACGAACCTCTCTCCAAATGCTCAGTTCTGAGAGATAAGTATATGTGAATGTCGTACTTCACATAACTTATTGGGAACACAAACTTCCTTTCCAGTTGCAAACTACACTCCATACATATAAATGGTTTGGTAATATCTCCAACTCGGTTTTACAGTGATAACTGCAGGGACTTCAAACCGGCACTAGGAAACAGACTGAGAAACCAGAGTAAAATTTTCTCCTGCAAACCGTTCCCTTTGTGCTAAATGAACGAAAGTCTCTCCACATGCTAAGTTCTGAGAGATAAGTTTGTGTGAATGCCGTACATCACCTAGCTTGTTGGGAACACAAAGTTCCTTTCCAGTTGGAAACTACCCTCCTTACATATATATATGGGGTACTAGCTCCTAGTCGATTTTACAGTGAAAACTGCAGGAACTTCAAACCGGAACTAGGAAACAGACTGAAAAACCAGAGTAAAAATTTCTCCTGCAACCCGTTCCCTTTGTGCTAGATGAAAGAACGTCCCTCCACAGGCTCAGATCTGAGAGATAAGTTTGTGTTAAAATCATACTTCACATAGCTTGTTGGGAACCCAAAGTTCCTTTTCAGTTGCAAACTACACTCCATACAAATATATGGGGATGTACTAGCTACAACTCTGTTTTACAGTGATAAATGCAGGAACTTCAAACCGGCACTAGGAAACAGACTCAGATAAAAGATTAAAAGATTCTCCTGCAAACCGTTCCCATTTTTCTAGATGAACGAACGTATCTCCACATGCTCAGTTCTGAGAGATAAGTGTGTGTGAAAGCCATACTTCACCTAGCTTGTTGGGAACACAAAGTTCCTTCTGTTGCAAACTTCACTCCATACATATATATGGGAAGGTACTAGATCCAACTCTGTTTTACATTGAATACTGCAGGAACTTCACACCGGCACTAGGAATCAGACTGGGAAACCAGAGTAAAAGTTTCTCCTGCAACTCGATCACTTTGTGCTAGATGAACGAAAGTCTCTCCAAATGCTCATATCTGAGAGTTAAGTGTGTGTTAAATTCGTCCTTCATCTAGCTTGTTGGGAACACAAAGTTCCTTTCCAGTTGCAATCTACAATCCATACATATATATGGGGTGGTACTAGCTCCAACTCGTTTCTACAGTGAAAACTGCAGGAACTTCAAACCGGCCCTAGGAAACTGACTGAGATACAAGAGTAATAGTTTCTCCTGCAACCCGTTCCCATTGTGCTAGATGAACGAACGTCTCTCCACTTGCTCAGTTCTGAGAGATAAGTGTGATTGAAAGCCATTCTTCACCTAGCTTGTTGGGTACACAAAGTTCCTTTTCAGTTGCAAACTAGACTCCATACTTATATATGGGGAGGTAATAGCTCCAACTCGGTTATAAGGTGAAAACTACACGAACTTGGTACCGGCACTTGGAAACATACTGAGAAACCAGAGTAAATTTTCTCCTGCAAACAGTTCCCTTTGTGCTAGATGAACGAACGTCTCTCTACATGCTCAGTTCTGAGAGATAAACGTGTGTTAAAGCCGTCCTTAACCTAGCTTGTTGGGAACACAATGTTCCTTTTCAGTTGCAAACTACACTCCATACATATATAAGGGGAGGTACTAGCCCAAACTCTGTTTTAGAGTGAAAACTGCAGGAACTTCAAACCGGAACTAGGAAACAGACTGAGAAACCAGAGTAAAATGTTCCCTGCAAACCGTTCCATTTGTGCTAGATGAACGAACGTCTCTCCACATGCTCAGTTCTGAGAGAACAGTGTGTGTGAAAGCCGTCCTTCACCTAGCTTGTTGGGAACACAAAGTTCCTTTCAAGTTGCAAACTACACTCCATACATATATAAAGGAATTACTAGCACCAAATTGGTTTTAAAGTGAAAACTGAGGGAAATTCAACACGGCACTAGGAAACACACTGAAAAACCAGAGTAAAAGTTTCTCCTGCAACCCGTTCCCTTTGTGCTAGATGAACGAAATTCTCTCCAAATGCTCAGTTCTGAGAGATATGTGTGTGGGAAAGCCGTCCTTCACCTATCTTTTTGGGAACACAAAGATCCTTTTCAGTTGCAAACTACACTCCATACATATATATGGGGATGTAATAGCTCCAACTCGGTGTTACAGTGAAAACTACAGGAACTTCAAACCGGCACTAGGAATCAGACTGAGAAACCAGAGAAAAGTTTCTCCTGAAAAACTTTCAATTCGTGCTAGATGAACGAACTTCTCTCCACATGCTCACTTCTGAGAGATAAGTGTGTGTGAAAGCCGAACTTCTCCTAGCTTGTTGGGAACACATAGTTCCTATTCAGTTGCAAACTATACTCCATAAATATATAAGGGGAAGTACTAGCCCCAACTCAGTTTTACAGTGAAAGCTGCAGGAACTTCAAACCGGCACTAGGAAACAGACTGACAAACCAGAGTAATATTTTCTCCTGCAAACCGTTCCCTTTGTGCTAGATGAACGAACGTCTCTCCACATGCTCAGTTCTGAGAGATAAGTGGTGTGAAAGCCGTCCTTCACCTAGCTTGTTGGGAACACAAAGTTCATTTCCAGTTGCAAACTACACTCCATACATATATATGGGGATGTACTAGATTCAAATCGATTTTAAAGTGAAAACTGCAGGAATTTCAGACCGGCACTAGGAATCAGACTGAGAAACCAGAATAAAACTTTCTCCTGAAAACAGTTCCCTTTGTGCTAGATGAACGAAATTCTCTTCACATGCTCAGTTCTGAGAGATAAGTGTGTGTGAAAGCCGTACTTCAACTAGCTTGTTGGGAACACAAAGTTCATTTCCAGATGCAAACTAGTCTCCATACTTTTATAAGGGGATATACTAGCTACAATTAGATTTTGCAGTGAAAACTGCAGTAACTTCAAACCGGCACTAGGGAACAGACTGAGAAACCAGTGTAAAAGATTCTCCTGCAAACCGTTCCATTTTTGCTAATAGAACGAACGTCTCTCCACAGGCTAATTTCTTAGAGATAAGTGTGTGTGAAAGCCGTTCTTCACCTAGCTTGTTGGGAATACAAAGTTCATTTCCAGTTGCAAACTACACTCCATAATTATATATGGGGATGTACTAGATTCAACTCGATTTTACAATGAAATCTGCAGGAATTTCAGACTGGCACTAGGAATCAGACTGAGAAACAAGAGTAAAATTTTCTACTGCAACACGTTCCCTTTGTGCTAGATGAACGAAATTCTCTCCACATGCTCAGTTCTGATAGATAAGTGTGTGTGAAAGCCGTCCTTCACCTAGCTTGTTGGGAACACAAAGTTCCTTTCCAGTTGCAAACTACACTCCATACATATATATGGGAATGTACTAGCTCCAAAACGGTTTTACAGTGAAAACTGCAGGAACTTCAAACCGGCACTTGGAAACAGACTGAGAAAACAGAGTATAAGTTTCTCCTGCAATCCGTTCCATTTTTCCTAGATGAACGAACGTCTCTTCACATGCTCAGTTCTGAGAAATAAGTGTGTGTGAAAGCTCTCCTTCACCTAGCTAGTTGGGAAAACAAAGTTCCTCTCTAATTGCAAACTAAACTTCATAAATATATATATATGGGTAAGTACTAGATCAAACTCGGTTTTACAGTGATAACTGAAGGAAATTCAAACTGGCACAAGGAAACAGACTGAGAAACCAGGGTAAAATTTTCTCCTGCAAACCGTTCCCTTTGTGCTAAATGAACGAACGTCTCTCCAAATGCTCAGTTCTGAGAGATAAGTATATGTGAATGTCGTACTTCACATAACTTATTGGGAACACAAAGTTCCTTTCCAGTTGCAAACTACACTCCATACATATATATGGTTTGGTAATATCTCCAACTCGGTTTTACAGTGATAACTGCAGGGACTTCAAACCGGCACTAGGAAACAGACTGAGAAACCAGAGTAAAATTTTCTCCTGCAAACCGTTCCCTTTGTGCTAAATGAACGAAAGTCTCTCCACATGCTCAGTTCTGAGAGATAAGTTTGTGTGAATGCCGTACATCACCTAGCTTGTTGGGAACACAAAGTTCCTTTCCAGTTGGAAACTACCCTCCTTACATATATATATGGGGTACTAGCTCCTAGTCGATTTTACAGTGAAAACTGCAGGAACTTCTAACCGGAACTAGGAAACAGACAGAAAAACCAGAGTAAAAATTTCTCCTGCAACCCGTTCCCTTTGTGCTAGATGAAAGAACGTCCCTCCACAGGCTCAGATCTGAGAGATAAGTTTGTGTTAAAATCATACTTCACATAGCTTGTTGGGAACACAAAGTTCCTTTTCAGTTGCAAACTACACTCCATACAAATATATGGGGATGTACTAGCTACAACTCTGTTTTACAGTGATAAATGCAGGAACATCAAACCGGCACTAGGAAACAGACTGAGATAAAAGAGTAAAAGATTCTCCTGCAAACCGTTCCCATTTTTCTACATGAACGAACGTATCTCCACATGCTCAGTTCTGAGAGATAAGTGTGTGTGAAAGCCATACTTCACCTAGCTTTTTGGGAACACAAAGTTCCTTCTGTTGCAAACTTCACTCCATAAATATATATGGGAAGGTACTAGATCCAACTCTGTTTTACATTGAATACTGCAGGAACTTCACACCGGCACTAGGAATCAGACTGGGAAACCAGAGTAAAAGTTTCTCCTGCAACACGATCACTTTGTGCTAGATGAACGAACGTGTCTCCACATGCTCAGATCTGAGAGATATGTGTGTGTTAAATTCGTCCTTCATCTAGCTTGTTGGGAACACAAAGTTCCTTTCCAGTTGCAAACTACAGTTCATACATATATATGGGGATGTATTAGCTCCAACTCGGTTTTACAGTGAAAATGCAGGAACATCAAAAGGGCACTATTAAACAGACTGAGAAACCAGAGTAAAAGTTTCCCCTGCAACCCGTTCCATTTGTGCTAGATGAACGAACGTCTCTCCACATGCTCAGCTCTGAATGATAAGTGTGTGTGAAAGCCGTTCATCACTTCGCTTGTTGGGAACACAAAGTTCCTTTCCAGTTGCAATCTACAATCCATACATATATATGGGGTGGTACTAGCTCCAACTCGTTTCTACAGTGAAAACTGCAGGAACTTCAAACCGGCACTAGGAAACTGACTGAGATACAAGAGTAATAGTTTCTCCTGCAACCCGTTCCCATTGTGCTAGATGAACGAACGTCTCTCCACTTGCTCAGTTCTGAGAGATAAGTGTGATTGAAAGCCATTCTTCACCTAGCTTGTTGGGTACACAAAGTTCCTTTTCAGTTGCAAACTAGACTCCATACTTATATATGGGGAGGTAATAGCTCCAACTCGGTTATAAGGTGAAAACTACACGAACTTGGTACCGGCACTTGGAAACATACTGAGAAACCAGAGTAAATTTTCTCCTGCAAACAGTTCCCTTTGTGCTAGATGAACGAACGTCTCTCTACATGCTCAGTTCTGAGAGATAAACGTGTGTTAAAGCCGTCCTTAACCTAGCTTGTTGGGAACACAATGTTCCTTTTCAGTTGCAAACTACACTCCATACATATATAAGGGGAGGTACTAGCCCAAACTCTGTTTTAGAGTGAAAACTGCAGGAACTTCAAACCGGAACTAGGAAACAGACTGAGAAACCAGAGTAAAATGTTCCCTGCAAACCGTTCCATTTGTGCTAGATGAACGAACGTCTCTCCACATGCTCAGTTCTGAGAGAACAGTGTGTGTGAAAGCCGTCCTTCACCTAGCTTGTTGGGAACACAAAGTTCCTTTCAAGTTGCAAACTACACTCCATACATATATAAAGGAATTACTAGCACCAAATTGGTTTTAAAGTGAAAACTGAGGGAAATTCAACACGGCACTAGGAAACACACTGAAAAACCAGAGTAAAAGTTTCTCCTGCAACCCGTTCCCTTTGTGCTAGATGAACGAAATTCTCTCCAAATGCTCAGTTCTGAGAGATATGTGTGTGGGAAAGCCGTCCTTCACCTATCTTGTTGGGAACACAAAGATCCTTTTCAGTTGCAAACTACACTCCATACATATATATGGGGATGTAATAGCTCCAACTCGGTGTTACAGTGAAAACTACAGGAACTTCAAACCGGCACTAGGAATCAGACTGAGAAACCAGAGAAAAGTTTCTCCTGAAAAACTTTCAATTCGTGCTAGATGAACGAACTTCTCTCCACATGCTCACTTCTGAGAGATAAGTGTGTGTGAAAGCCGAACTTCTCCTAGCTTGTTGGGAACACATAGTTCCTATTCAGTTGCAAACTATACTCCATAAATATATAAGGGGAAGTACTAGCCCCAACTCAGTTTTACAGTGAAAGCTGCAGGAACTTCAAACCGGCACTAGGAAACAGACTGACAAACCAGAGTAATATTTTCTCCTGCAAACCGTTCCCTTTGTGCTAGATGAACGAACGTCTCTCCACATGCTCAGTTCTGAGAGATAAGTGGTGTGAAAGCCGTCCTTCACCTAGCTTGTTGGGAACACAAAGTTCATTTCCAGTTGCAAACTACACTCCATACATATATATGGGGATGTACTAGATTCAAATCGATTTTAAAGTGAAAACTGCAGGAATTTCAGACCGGCACTAGGAATCAGACTGAGAAACCAGAATAAAACTTTCTCCTGAAAACAGTTCCCTTTGTGCTAGATGAACGAAATTCTCTCCACATGCTCAGTTCTGATAGATAAGTGTGTGCGAAAGCCGTCCTTCATCTAGGTTGTTGGGAACACAAAGCTCCTTTCCAGTTGCAAAGTAAAATCCATACATTTATATGGGAATGTACTAGCTCCAAAACGGTTTTACAGTGAAAACTGCAGGAACTTCAAACCGGCACTCGGAAACAGACTGAGAAAACAGAGTATAAGTTTCTCCTGCAATCCGTTCCATTTTTCCTAGATGAACGAACGTCTCTTCACATGCTCAGTTCTGAGAAATAAGTGTGTGTGAAAGCTCTCCTTCACCTAGCTAGTTGGGAAAAAAAAGTTCCTCTATAGTTGCAAACTTAAGTTCATAAATATATATATATGGGTAAGTACTAGATCAAACTCGGTTTTACAGTGATAACTGAAGGAAATTCAAACTGGCACAAGGAAACAGACTGAGAAACCAGAGTAAAATTTTCTCCTGCAATCCTTTTCCTTTGTGCTAGATGAAAGAACGTCTCTCCACAGGCTCAGTTCTGAGAGATTAGTTTGTGTTAAAATCGAAATTCACCTAGCTTGTTGGGAGCACAAAGTTCCGTTCCAGTTGCAAACTACACTCCATACATATATATGGGGATGTACTAGCTCCAACTCTGTTTTACAGTGATAACTGCAGGAACTTCAAACCGGCACTAGGAAACAGACGGACAAACAAGAGTAATATTTTCTCCTGCAAACCGTTCCCTTTGTGCTAGATGAACGAATGTCTCTCCACATGCTCAGTTCTGAGAGATAAGTGGTGTGAAAGCCGTCCTTCACCTAGCTTGTTGGGAACACAAAGTTCATTTCCAGTTGCAAACTACACTCCATACATATATATGGGGATGTACTAGATTCAAATCGATTTTACAGTGAAAACAGCAGGAATTTCAGACCGGCACTTGGAATCAGACTGAGAAACCAGAATAAAACTTTCCCCTGCAAACAGTTCCCTTTGGGCTAGATGAACGAAATTCTCTCCACATGCTCAGTTCTGAGAGATAAGTGTGTGTGAAATCGTACTTCACCTAGCTTGTTGGGAACACAAAGTTCATTTCCAGATGCAAACTAGTCTCCATACATTTATAAGGGGATGTACTAGCTACAATTAGATTTTACAGTGAAAACTGCAGTAACTTCAAATCGGCACTAGGGAACAGACTGAGAAACCAGATTAAAAGATTCTCCTGCAAACCGTTCCATTTTTGCTAATAGAACGAACGTCTCTCCACAGGCTAATTTCTTAGAGATAAGTGTGTGTGAAAGCCGTTCTTCACCTAGCTTGTTGGGAATACAAAGTTCATTTCCAGTTGCAAACTACACTCCATACTTATATATGGGTATGTACTAGATTCATATCGATTTTACAGTGAAAACTGGAGGAATTTCAGACCGGCACTAGGAATCAGACTGAGAAACCAGAGTAAATTTTCTCCTGCAAACAGTTCCCTTTGTGCTAGATGAACGAACGTCTCTCTACATGCTCAGTTCTGAGAGATAAACGTGTGTTAAAGCCGTCCTTAAACTAGCTTGTTGGGAACACAATGTTCCTTTTCAGTTGCAAACTACACTCCATACATATATAAGGGGAGGTACTAGCCCAAACTCTGTTTTACAGTGAAAACTGCAGGAACTTCAAACCGGAACTAGGAAACAGACTGAGAAACCAGAGTAAAATGTTCCCTGAAAACCGTTCCATTTGTGCTAGACGAACGAACGTCTCTCCACATGCTCAGTTCTGAGAGAACAGTGTGTTTGAAAGCCGTCCTTCACCTAGCTTGTTGGGAACACAAAGTTCCTTTCCAGTTGCAAACTACACTCCATACATATATATGGGAATGTAGTAGCTCCAAAACGGTTTTACAGTGAAAACTGCAGGAACTTCATACCGGCACTTGGAAACAGACTGAGAAAACAGAGTATAAGATTCTCCTGCAATCCGTTCCATTTTTCCTAGATGAACGAACGTCTCTTCACATGCTCAGTTCTGAGAAATAAGTGTGTGTGAAAGCTCTCCTTCACCTAGCTAGTTGGGAAAATAAAGTTCCTCTCTAATTGCAAACTAAACTTCATAAATATATATATATGGGTAAGTACTAGAACAAACTCGGTTTTACAGTGATAACTGAAGGAAATTC